>NC_072734.1:41545228-41869649 GCF_026930045.1 Uloborus diversus
CATTGTCACTCTCTTTGACGTCAGAATCAGAAGCTTCTAAATTTGAAGTATTGGGCTTGTTCTGATTTGAATTTTGCGGATATTGCACACTTAATACTGCAAGTTGAATTCCATGAGCATAGCATAGCATAGCTGTTGATGTGCATCAATCCAGCTCCCAACTTTTTTCATCACTTTGCTCCATCACTGCTTATTAGTAGTTATGGAGACAATGTCTTCCTTCAAAGATAACCCATGTACTTTCAACTTGCAGTTAACTACTTCTACACATTTCGGAGCAGGCATACTTCCTGAGACGCACACACACATATGTGCGAGTCCTATATTCCAAATTTCCTTTTCTGAATGAACATTTATATTTAAATACTGTCTGTTTCGTATGCTTGTCCATTCATCAAAAGTGAGACTAATTTTTAACCGTTTAATTTTAAGTCAGTGAATTCTTTCTTCAGAGAACTGCGAACTTTGCTACTGTAGTCTATGACAATACTTTTTATTGCATTAGCTGATTTTGGTAAATTTTTGAAGCCTCTTGCAATTAATGATTTTCTCAATTCAGTTGAAATACAAAACACTTTAAACGGCAGACCATTCATTGCTGTCATTTTACTTACAACTTCATCCGAACATTTTTCTTGTAGAGAAATCTGTGATTTGTGGTGATTGGGGAGTAGCAATCTCATCTCTAGGCGAGTTAGAATTAGCTTCAGACTCTTTTCGTTTCAACAAGTTAATGTTGTGTTTGGTTTTCAAATGTGTATGTAGTCCACTTGTACTACCTCCAAAAACTTTGATAATCCTCGAACATGTTTTGCATTTTGCCAGCAAATTTTTTTTCATCAATTAAATAGTGAAACGAAGCCGAAGTACTGTCAGCAGATTTTTTATGTTCTTTAAATTCATCATTATTCATTATGAAGTAGAAAAATTATGTGCGTTATAAATATTTTGAGAAAAGTATAATGTATAAGATGCACTTTTGTGAAGAAATGAAACTCACTAATCTAAATAAAAAGAAACTAAACTTTCAAAGCTTTAAATCAATAGCACGCAATTTAATTACGACAACACCTTCTTAAGATTTATTTTACGAATGCAAAGACAGAGCTGCTCTGCTCAAATGCATACATGCACTTTATGTAATCACAAATATATGCTGAAAAATTTTCAACTGATTTCATTTCTCATAACGGTTTCCACTCTAAAAAAAATCTATCTGTCGACAGCTTTAAAATCAAATGACTGTTGCGATGGCCAAAAGTGCAAAGACAAAAGAAAAGTCAAGAAATAAACGAGATATTAACTCGGCAAGTACAGTAAAACCTGTCTACAACGATACTGTTGGGACCAAAAAAAAAATATCGTAATAGACAGGTTATCGTAAACAGTTTGATTATTCATGCTGACATTTTGCTGGGGCCAAAAAAAATCATTTTAGACTGGTTATCGTTATAGACAGTGTTAAACTTGTGTAAATTCATTTTCATTCTGTTTTTTTTTTTTTTTTTTTTTTTTGTCCCAAATTAAATGCAATTATTCTGCATAGGGTCCCGCCAGTGTTCCGATTTAGCCCCGCTTTCGTTAAGGCCGACTCTGATCAAAGATCGTCTAAAACTGCATTCTTAGAGCTACAATTTCGAAAATTAGGCAGGGGAGCGCCACCGAACCTCTTCTCTCCTAAACATTACCAAAGATCGTCTAAAATACGTTTTTTAGGACTCGACCGATGCATCGGCGCCGGCGGCTGTTGCTAACTTGGAGGAAAACATCGGCCTTAAAAAACATCGAAAAGCCGGTAAAATTGACCAATGTTTTCCGAAAAAAATTACCTTTGCTGTTTTACTTTTTAATACAAAGTAAAGGGAGTTATATTGTTTTCATATAAAATTTTTTACTTGAATTTCTGTTAGTCACCCTGAAAGAATTTTTAATACTGCATTCAGGTCCAAACAAGTTAATTATTGCGTTATTTTTTGCGGCTGAATGTACGTATCTCTCATAAGTCCAGGGTTCGTACGGGTCATGGAAATCCTGGAAAGTCATGGAAAAAAAATTAACAAATTTCAGACCTGGAAAAGTCATGGAAAATTAATATTTTCATTATAAGTCATGGAAATTTATTTTAAGTCATGGAAAAATGTCTTGGGCAGTAAAAAAGTAACAATAGCTAAAAGAGCGCTTGAAATATTGAGTGATTTAGTAATATTGCATACAAACTGAACAATTTCAAAAACAAATCCGAGTTTTGAAATTCAATTTCATCTACCTCTGTAACAGCCGCTCGCCTTTTTTTGTAAGGTGATATTACTAATGGGGCCTCACTAATTGTGAATTCACCATTATTTTCAGCACTTCTTATATTTTCTATTATGTAATAGTGGACTTGCACATTCTTGATTTTGCCACGCCCCTTCAAAAAGTGTATTTTGATTGCATCCGAGTTCGTTTCAACTACTTGTAAAAAATTCATTATTAAATTTACCAGAGTTTATCTTAATGTGTTGAAGGCTTTAGAAAATGAAGACTTTAGTCAGGCAACAGAACATAAAAATAGGGGAATTCTGATACTCTAAAACAATAGTGTCCTACATACAGCTCGCAAAACTGATCTCGTGGCCAACTGAAATATCTGGTTTAGAAAAAGGAATTTACTGAAAAACGTGGCTTTATTTTAATGAACGCATATACTGTCAAGTTACATGGATGATTAGATGCACTACTGACACCAAAGGACAATGTTTTTATGAATTAAATGTATTATTGGAAACTTAGTAATGACTCATTTAATTTTTGTCTCATGCATTACTATTCGGTTCTATTTATTAAATATTTTTAGATATTTAAACATCAGTGTATTGCATTCACTGTATTTTTATTTTGTTTGAATTTGTATGATAAAGACAAATAAGAATAATTTATATTAGTTTCTGCAGTGTGCACTGATTTTTTTTCAGTCACAAGTAAGTGCTCCAATGAGGTAGTGGCACTCACGTAACAATTTTTCTGATGCCCATTTCCGGAGATTGTCAAGTGAAGTTTTGCATTAAATAGTATAATTATCTTTGTATAACAAGGTCATGAAAAAAAATTTATGAAGTCCTGGAAAAGTCATGGAAATTTTTTATCCAAATTGAGTATAAACCCTGTAAGTCATAACTCAAAAATAGCGTAGAAGGTTTAAATGTCGTATGTGGGTCTGTGTACGTTCCAGTTGTGCACTTCCCTTTTTGTTTTCAATTGGGTGTTTTTAAAGACCTATTTACTCATTTTTTGTGGCTATCATTTACTTATTTCAATGCAAAACTAATATAGCGTCTTAGACTGATCATTTGGTGATATATTGCTGAATAGGAGATAAACTTGGAAACAAATAGGAGAGGTTGGCCCAAAGCGGATAGGTTTTCGAAGAACGCTCAAAAGTTGCAGATTTTGGATTTTTATCGTTGCAAATTTTGGTTTTATTTCCTAGCAGGGTTCTTGAACTTCAAAATAAAAAATGATTTTTGCATTATTTCAAACCCAATATTTTATTTATTATAAAATTTTTCAAACATTGTAAAAACCGCTTTGCCCTACCAGGGAGCCCGAAGGTGGGTAAGCTTAACTAATTGTGGTTTGGCACATTTGCCAATCAAATATGAAGTTACTAGCAAAAATACCCGGCGTTGCCTGGGTCAGTAATAATTGTGAGAAACAATCGCTACTTTCTTTCGTTTTCTGTTTTAACTGAAAGAACTCAAAACACACCGCTTTGACATGATTGAAAATTGAGCTTCCTCCTTACCCATAAAAGTAAAATAGCAATAAGTATAAAGAACGAAATAGTACTCAGAAACGAAAGCACAACATTTAAGTATATAAAAATTTGAAGAATTCCAAAATATGAACTAACAAAAACAAGGATCACTAAAAAAAACCGTTTGCTTTATCTATTGAAAAATAGTACACACACACACAGAAAAAGCTCTCTGCTATGTTTCCCTAAGTGTTCAAAAAGTAGAGTTTCCGGATGTTTAAACAAGGCTTCACTCGATGCGCGTCTTATCAGGCTCAGTCATTTCAATAAAAGTTGTAGTATAATAATCAATCAATCAAACAAAAAACCCGGTCAGACTCCAGGTACATTTTGTGGCAACTTTTAACGTATAAACATCAGATAGTTTATTTTTTAAACAGAATAGGAATAGGTATTCAAAATTGAGTTCAAAAGATTTGAGTTAATTTAAAAGCAGATTTTTCTTCCTGAAGAAAAGTGTTCGAAAAGATATTTTAGGTTAAAAGTGAAAAAATATGAAACTTTTCAAGAAAAATTTATGGAGAAATAAATAATAGCCTATGTTGCTTCCTGATAATGTAGCTATCTACGGTGGAAAAATGGTTAAAATCGGTCCAGTAGTTAGTTTTGAAGATTACTCCGGACATACATACATTGTATTTGAGGTGATAGGGGATACGTGACTCAATTTCAGAAATAAAATGAAGGAGTTTTTAAGGAGTAAAATGAGATTTTGAAGGAATACTAATGGGCTGTCATTAAATGATGTCGCATTTTTTTTCAACATATTTGACCCCCTTTCCCCTTTATCGCAAAGTTTCACAATTCACGTAACTCCTCCTCTTGTCACATGTCATATTTTTTATAAACATTGTTACAATAACTGTGTGATGTCACTTTTTGTCACCCTCTCTCTTCCCCTTATCACGATTTCATGCCATTTTGAGATAACAATGATCTTCTTATTAAAAAGTTTTGAATGATTTTTGACAAATTTCTATCGTTACTGTGAGTGTTTTTTTTTTTTTTTTTTTTTTTTTTTTTTTTTTTTTTTTTTTTTTTTTTTTGAAAGGAATTTGGAACCAATTTTCGATTTATGGTAGTTTCAAAGAGCTAACAGATCAGCATTGAATTTTCACACAGAAAATGTTACGTTTCTGACAAAAAACACGATTTGTAGATCATGTATGTTTATAGCTTTTTATGGGGAAATGTCGATAAAACACAAGAACTAATTCAAACGTACATAGCATTTTTTAAAACTGAAAAATAACTTCTATTTACTAATATATGAGGGAAAACATTTTTTAAAAAACACCGCAAAAAATTTTAAAAAATTTTGTTTTAGTAGTTTGTGTGTGTTTTGCTGCATATTACCATGGGTGCAAGACCTTCCGTCTTAGGACGGATTTCCGTCTTGGACAAAATTTCCGAGACGGAGGTCGGGACGGAAAGAAATTCGATCATTTTCCTTCAGTTCTTACCTAAAAAAGAAAAATTGAGTGTTTGAAAAATATGCATTAATATATTATTGGACCGTTCCATATCCACGAATTTAGATCGACACTCTCGATTTTCCTTGACTTGTTTCGTTTACAATGTGCTGTTGGAGGAATAGCTTTTAGAATCGCGCCGTTTGACAGAGCGCGGAGTTGCTCACTATTATCCCTGATTTATCGAATTAATCGTCTCTATTTGAAAATTTAGCCTTTTCTCTTTCTATTTTCGATCATCCTTTTGTTCTTTCTCATTTGTGGTTTTTTTTTTTTTTTTTTTTTTGTAAACTTTACACGCATACATGAAAATTATGTACGCTCTTAAAATGTCTTAAGAGTTGAATCTGAATCACTGATTGAGAGTAATTGCTGATGGGATGAAATGTTTACGCATACCACTTTTTTTTTTTTTTTTTTTTTTTGCCACATACGAGGCAAAACGGGAACTATCAGGGACTTTACAGATTTTCATGAAAATGGGAATTTTGGAAGGAATCAGAGGGGGAGAGGTAAATTTCAAGCTGGTTAGAAACACCGATGATGGGCAACTGTTCCTGCATTTTTGACATGTTTCTGGTAAAATTCTAAGACTTGAGGAATCACTAAATTTCAATGTCTTTCAATCTAACACTCGCTAGAGTAGAAATATGGTGGGGGGGGGGGAAGAGAGAGAGAGAGAGGAAACAAGAAAAATAACGGCAGCACGAATTTGCGAAAAAAACGCTGCTCTTGCAAAATGGGTAGGCACGCAAATTAACCCACGATACAGTCTTAAAACGTTTGTATCTTGGACAATCTAAGGGGGGGGGGGACTACTCAAGGGCTCCAGAATGAAATATCGAGAAACTGAATTGAAAATCATTTTTGAAGCCAGGAGTGGTTCGGGATTTTTCCTCTGCAAACTTAAAAATTTTAAAGTCAAAAATGTTTAGGCTGTTCCTAATAATGTAAAAGTAGCGAGTATTAGGTTTAAAAAAATCGGACACTGGAGTCTTAAAACACTAATTTAGGCAATGTTTGATGAATTGATAATAGATGGTTTTGGTGTTCTAACCTGAAAATGTTTTGTTGCTGATGTATTAAAAACTATTTGAGGCTATACTTAAATTTGTTGAGAAAAAGAGAAATAGGTACAATCTGCGGCAAAGTGTTTGTAATTGAAGTCTTAAAACTTTTAAGCTGTCTTTGGCAATGTCAAGAGGGGGGGGGGGGCTCTCTTTAGGCGAAATTCCGAAACTGGAATCTTAAATGCGCAACTTTATTCCGTCTTGGGGTTCGAGGTCCTCCTTCCCCACCAAAAAAAATATTCAAAGCTGAAGTAGTCAGAACTCAGCTTTAAGTAATCTTTGAGGAACTTAAGAGGGAATTCGAAAGCTTTCTCTCAATAAATTTTAGAACTTAAATTCTTAAAACTTTGGTGATGAAAAGGGGGAACCGTCAAATGTAGTGAACTTAGGGGATGGAATTTGGTGGTGAGGGGGATAGGGCTCCATCCTCCGAAAATTTCTCCATGCTGAAATGCTATTTTTGAGTGAGTTAAGAGTTAGGGAATTTTAGGGTCTCTCTCGGAACATTTTCGAAATGGAAGTCTTTTCGCCAAAGACAACGCCAAGACAACTTTGCGTTGTCTTTGGCGATGTGGGGAGGGGAGTTTCTCTATCAATAGAAAAAAAATTCTAAACACAAACTTACACTGCCTTTAATAAACACAAAGAGAGGGGAGGGGACATTCCATCGGCCAGCCCGAAATATTTCCGTTTCTGAAATTTTAAGAGCTCTGTTTTGGGCTATCTTTGGATGACTTAAGGGGGAATCTTCTTTCGAAAAGTTTCCTAAATTAAAGTATTAAAACTTTTAGGCGGTCATAAGTCATGTATATAGGTAAGGGGGGTAATATTCCTAGAAACAAAATTTAGAAACTGAAACCTTGAAACTCAAATTTAGGATATTTGTGGTGAACTCAGTGGAAGGGGTTCGGGAGTTCTCTTCCAAAAACTTTTCGATGCTGAAAGGTTTAAAACACTACTTTAGGCTATATTTGAGTGCCTTAAGAGGGATTTGATTCGAGGCCAGTCCCTGGGGTGAGGATTCAGTTCCACTATTCCTTTTTTTAAATTAATGAATATTGTAAAGTGTACCTTGTTTAAAAATTGTATCTACTTCACTGAAGTGGTTTTTTTATTGCTAATTTCACCTGCTGTCTTATAAAAGAATTATTTTTCAAATGAAGACTGTGTGGGGGAACGGTGCCAGTTCATAATAATCATTAGGCGCCCATACCGTTCCCCCACTTTTCCTCCTTTTCTGGTTTGTTGGCGCTACCTTCGGTAGGCTTTCCGATTAGAACTGATTTATGTGGCAAAAGTGAAAATCTTATGTCCTAAGCGATTCTATTGCCGCAATAAAAATTTTTACCATCGGCAAAAAAAAATAATGGCGGGGAACCCCAAACGCTTTTACACCTAACATTGTCCAACATCGTCTAAAATTGCGTTTTTGGAACTTCAATTTCGAAATATTGACGAAGAAGAGTTCCTGAACCCCATCCCTTCGATACTGCATTCAAAAAGCGTATAAACGTTATGAAAGATGGAGTGCAATTTCGTTTCTAAAGCTTCAATTTCGAGGAGAGTGCAGAGCCCTTTCTCTAATATTTTTGATGGTCGCCCAATATTGTGATTTTGGGACTATCACTTTGAAACAATTGGTGTGGAAGAGTCCCTGAACTTTACCAAAATAGCCTAAAATTATGTTTTTTGGACTTCAATTTTTAAAAATTTCTGGAGGAGAACCCCTGTTAATGGCGGTTTTTAGGTTTTTGGAATTACGATATCAAAACGCTTAATATATCACAATTTAAACTAAGTTCATGTTGTTAGAAAAGTCAAAAACTTAAAATTCATACCAAACACTGATTCCAAAACTGGCATAGTTAAAATCTACAACATTTATATACATAAATTTTTCCATAAGCACGCATGGCTGGCTGGGCGGGGGAGGGGGATGAAAATATTTTCCGTCTTGAACACATCACCAAACTTGCACCCATGCATATTACATATAACACAAAAATTTCAGTTTTTAGTGTCAAAATAAATATTAGAAAATTTTTATTGGTTATTTTAGGTTATATATCAAAACTAGTTTTTTTTTTTTTCAGAACTGGAAAAGTTTTATTTCTGACTGAGTTATACGAAAATAAAAAGTACTAGGCGGTCATCTTTGATCCGTCATTTTGGATAAAAGCTCACATGGGATAACTTATTGTTCTACACATATTCAGGAACTAATCCTGGAAAATTTAGCTAATTATAAATTTGTGGTGCATCGACCCTATTTTCGGCCTAAATTTACTGGACTAGAGCAGATTTTTTCTTTCTGGAAATAAGTTCGGTTTTGAATCATTAGTAACAGGAAATTAATTAAGAGCTGTGTAATTACAGCGAAGTAAGTACTTACATGAAATATAATAATTTAATGGATAAATTTATTCCTGCGTTAAATTAAGAAGCAGTTTATAAGTTAAAAAATGTTTCTTCATTATGTTGTTATTTTTGAGCAATCACGGATTGCTTATTATCCTCGCTGGACCAAAGTTGATGCTGCTCTGATTTTGCAGATTACCATGAGGACGATTGTTTTTAATACATACTTATTTAGACGACCTAACGTAACTGACAACCCACCAAATCTTGAGTTAAACACTAATTTAACAAAACGCGCAAGTCTTTAAAACTAAACCTGCTCAGTTACGTTAGGTAGTAGTTTATAGGAGGCTTCGACTTCAAATGGTTATTAAAAATTAAGAGATCGTATACAATTAGTTACAGGTATTAAAATAATTCATCGTATAGTAATTAAAATCAGTGTTTATTTTATAATTGGGTGTTTAGTTTAGTTGATTTTTGTACTGGAATGGTAAAATAAATTTGATTTATATGTTTGGGTAGAAAAACCTATGTAAGTATGGCCAATTATTTTTTACTTTTTAATTCCTCTTTGTTTTTCGAAGTCGGTTCTTTTTTTATTTGAAAATAATTTATTATTATTAACATTTTTGTTCATTTCGATAGGAATAACGAAATTGAGTTCATGCTGGAACTTCATAGTTTTTGATTGCTTCTCAGCTGAGTGTCGCGGTGATTGGGCACAGGCTTCGTATTTCTTTGGTATCAAGTTTGAATGTGCAGTTCAAGTGTTCAGCCGGTATATTTTTAAGACCCATAAAACCGTCAGATTCCTTGTCAAATGATTGCTGCACAAGATCCTTTGAGCGCCTGCTTAGCATAGACACTCGGAGACCATATGAACGAGATTCCCCCCCCCCCCCCGCCCCGAAAAGTATTGGTTTTCAAGAATACATACCTTAAAAAAAAAAAAAAAAAAAAAAAAAAAACTGGAAATGTGACATATATGTATGAAAACAGTTTCACAATAAATTTAGTTGACTTTCACTTTTATTCGGAACACATTTTTCCTGCCGTTTCCGAAATATAATCGAAAACCATAAAATTTGGCTCTTCCTTTTCCACCTTTAACTCCCCCCTCCCCCAGGGTCGGGGACTTTCAGTATGTTTACTTATTGATTACTTCTAACAAATATCTTACTGAGGAAGTGCTGGCTTTCTGCACTTCCTCAGTTAACCTTCGTTAAACAATGCCATGGGTATGGAGCTAATTCAAACTGCATATACGTAGTTCTACATATCTCCGTCCGATTTCTTGGTAAGGGGCTGTCGCTGTCCATAAATGATGTTACACCTTTTTTCAACATTTTTGACCTCCTCCCTATTTGTCACAAAGTACTTTTCATAAACTAATTTTTATAAACTAATTTTTATAAACATTTTCGTATTAAAAAATGATTGATGTCACGCTACTAACTCTTTCCTTCTCCCTTATCACAATTTCACGGCCCCCCGCCCCCCTTAAACATCATTTGTGTTGTAGTAATCCTCAAATACTTCTTTATTGTCCATCAGGATTATCGAATTCATTGAGGAAAGAGGAAGTGCGCGATCCTTTCGAGTCAGTTTGAAATTTGACTGGCAAATGATCCCTTTTTAGCCTACTTTCCCAGTAAAAATCAGAGAAAGAAGAAAAAAGCATGAAAGAAGGCTTAATACATCTTAAAAATATCCCGAAAAACAAAAAAAAGTCAAAAATAAATAAAATAGTTAGATAAATATTGAAAAATTAAAAATTGGAAAGTAGGGTATTGAGATGGGGGAAAATGTCTGTCGGTCTGTCTGTCTGTCCCCCCCCCCCCCTAATAACTTTTGAATGAATAGTCCGATTCGAACAAATTTTTTTTTGTTAGAAAGATCTCGGCGAGGACATCTCATTCCCATAATTCATTTTTTGATTTGAACAATTTTTCGTTCAATTTTGAACAGTTCAAAAAAACTTAACATTAGCGCCTACGGGGAAATTCAAATCAAAAATAAATCTTGAACTTAGAAGCGAAGTGGCTTCAAACAAACTTTGTAGGGAAAAACTTTTGATAAAAAACATGTATCGAAAATATCTTTTTGATTTGAACAAGTTTTCGTTCAATTTTGAACAGTTCAAATCTCTTAACATTAGCGCCTACGGGGAAACTGAAAGTCAATAGAGATTCCGAACTTAAAGGCGGATTTACTTCAAACAAACTTTGTTGGAAATAGCTCTTGACGACCTACTCCCGACTCCGACTCCGAGAATTCAGGGGCACCTGACACCGACTCTGACTCCTGTTCCCGACAATTAATCGGACTCCGACTCCCCGACTTCGACTCTGACTTCGTAGCTTTGGCAAACATTTATACACGGAGGACAAATGACTGACTCCGATTCTTGGATATTCGACTCCGACTCTTTTATCCCAAAATGAGATTGACTCCGACTCCGACTCCGCTGCTGTGGTTTTAACTGTGAAATAATTATTGTTGATATGATTTGTTTTTATTTTCACGCTAAAGTTTTAATTTAGGTATTTAGTTTTCGGTGAATAAACTCGAAAAATATGCGCAGACGATTTTTTTTTTTTTTTTTTTGACAATGAAAATTATTTCTTTAAGTTGACAGTTTATTGTTTTTTTTTTATTTTGGTAAGTGCATTAATTCGTTTAAAAAATTACTTTTGGCAACAGGGGAAAAAGAAACGATTTTTTTTTATATGATGTATTTATTTTAATGAACTTATTATTATTATTTTTTCGTTTTGAAAGCTGTTAAAAAATTTTTTAATGGAAAGAAGTGTATTAGCTGCTTTGTTTAAAAGGTGCTGCTATTTTATTTGTTCGTTTTTTTGCAGAAAAGTAAGGAATATTTTATTCCTAGAAATCAGCTTAAAATATTTAAAAAAATATGTTTGAAAAAATTTGCGATTTTAGCTATTTTTGAGAATATTGATCAGGTACTAGAAAGTAGTATGGGTATACGGGAAAGTAGGCTCGTCTAGTTCTAGATGGAACTTCTTGTTTACCATGAAAGTGCATGTTTAAAATTCTAACGTTTGATTGGTTGAATAAAATATAACAAAATAGCATGTCAAATTGAAGGAAATTTAAAGCTCTACAACTTTGTCATCGACAATTTTCATGAATACTGATCCTGGGAGGAACTAAGAGCAAATGTTTGACAAAAAGAGAGAAATTTTCCGAAAATCATCGATTTTTCATAACATATACCCGGAAAATTATTGGAAAACTGACAAATATGTGTAGGAACAGTTTCATAGGAAGTTTATTTAGCTTGAATTTTTATTTTAAACGCATTTTTTCCACCGTTTTCGACATTTTTTCGAAAAACCCGAAATTTTCTTCCCCCTCCCTCCCACCTTTAGCTCGCCCCTAGGGGCGGGGACTTTTAGTATGCTTACTTAATAACTACCTCTAACAATATTCTGAAGTCAAAAATTATCGCATATTCCATGCACGCTACACCCCTGTTTTGAGCACTCATTGACTGGACTATTATTGGTAAGAAATTTCAGTTGGAGATTCAAAAAACTACTATCTTCGAATAGAATAGAGCAGCGATTCTCAATACGTAGCCCAACGGCCGGCACTGGTCCGCAGAAAAGTTTGAACGATCTTCAGAGATTTTTGTTCGTCCCCGCTAGAAAAGAAACGAGCTGATGTGTGCCTCACATGACTTCCTTTTACTCCATTTTAATGTCATTTTCCCATTATTGGCAATTTTAATGTGATTCAATAGTTTAATCTCTAAATATTAAAAACGATGGCCAAATTAAAACCAGATAAAAAAATCGCCAAATTTTCCGCCAAGTTGGCGACAAAACTTGGCGACCAAAAGACTGGCGATATATCGCCAAGTGTCCGCCAAATTGTAACACCACTTAAGTTTGCATTGATATTAACAATGATTTCCCCCCAAAAAGGTGCAAAAGACCCCCTTAGGAACATCCGAAAGCAACCAAAAGGGGAGGTGCACAACTAGACCCCACTACGAGTCTATGTACCAAATTTCAACTTTCTAGGACATACCATTTTTGAGTTATGCGAGATACATACGCACATACGCACATACGCACATACACACATACGCACATACATACAGACGTCACGAGAAAAGTCGTTGTAATTACCTCGGTGATGGTCAAAATGGATATTTCGCGTGTCTATACATTCTTAGGCACTTTTCCGCATGTGGTCGAATCGAAAAAAAAACTCAACATTCATTTGGGGGTGAGCAAAATGGAAATTAAGGGTGATTTTTGAGTGAAAATTTTTTCGCGAATACAATACTTCCTTTTTTGTAAAAGGAAGTAAAAAAGAAAAAAAAAACCATTCCTCAAAAAAAAAAAAAAGGATAAAACACCACAATTAATGATATAATAATATCCTACACGGCTACACGACATCTTTTACGTGAATTTTGAGATTTTTTTTCAATGATTTTTCAGCAGTGCTTTATACTTATGTATATTTTTACGATAATTACTTATCTTAACTTTTAAGTATTTGTGTAGTTTTATTTATACATACATATTTATTTATTCATTTATTATATTTTTTACTTTGTTCATTTATTATTATTAGAAAAAAACCTTTCACAAATTTTTAACGGTCAAAAGTTTTTTTTTTTTTTTTTTTTTTTTTTGCAAGAAAAGAAAAAAAATAATAAGCATAACAGGCTTAAACTAAGTCACAAGCCCAAGTTCTTCTTTTTTTTTTTTTTTTTTTTTTGCGAAAAAAAAAAAAGGAAGAAGAAAAAGAAGGTAGAAGGGGGAAAAAATCTCCGGTCCGCGAATTTTGCTGTAAAGTTTTTGCAGGTCTAGGGTCCAAAAAAAAAAAAAAAAAAAAAAAGGTTGAGAAACACTGGAATAGAAAACCCTAGTCGAGTAATAAGATGAGGGCAAGTTGTTTTCTCCGCTTTGGTACTATGCTAGCAGGGGAACGACTTTTACAGAGCCACCAGGAGGCTTCTAGCTCATAAGTTTCACTGCGCGGCAAAAAAATGTCCTTCAGAATACTTTTTACACCATTCTTGCTAATTCTTACGTAAAATGACTCCCTGAATCCAAGTATAACCACCGTTTTTTCCTCCATTACCCCCCATTTTTTGAAGATAGTTCACTTCTATTTTTTTCAGGTTTTTACAGTTTCATAGCCATTATTTTGATTTGGAGAGGAAAGGAGTATTTTAACCATACCTTCTTCTGAGGGGATAGAAAGGTTGAAAAGTTCAAAAACATGAAGATTTGTAGCATAACGGGACACTTGGGGGGGGGGGGGAATTCTCCCCTAAAATATGTTTTTAATGCTGAAACGATACTTTTTTTCCCTTAGGGGATTGTTTTAATTTTTTCAATTACTTTTCGAAGAAAACTAGAATATCAGACTCACTCCTACGCGTACCACATCCGAAAAAAAAAGTCACGTGGTAAAAATTTTTTAAAAAAATCTTGAAATATCACATGTTGCATACGAGTCGCACCGCATGCCTTCATCAAAGAAACTTCCCGTATTATTTATATTTACTCAAGTTACATTCACAGATTTAATTAAGATTAACAAGCCATGTAAAATTAAAAATTTTGAAAACCCTGACTGAGTTGCAACTGTAGAATCAAGTCGCAACTCCAACGAACTATAGGGGGCACTGAAGTCACCGTCTAATGGCGGACTTAAAAACCAAAACAAACGCACATGGTAACGAAGAAAATGCTAAAAGTGTTGTGATTTTTGTTCGTACGTATGATTTTTTCGCTTTATTCTTTTTAAATTAATTTTCAAAGTCTTGTGGATATTCTGGCCCACGTAGAAAGAAATGAGAATTCAAGAAGCATTACTAAACGTCAAAGATTAATGCAAACTACGTAGTTCGTAGTTCTAAGCAGCTATTTCCACGATGTTGAATTCGATATTTATCAATTCTTGATAAAACTAAATAATAATTGTGGCCTGACAAGAATAACAATTAATGCTAGAAAATTCAATATGACATTACAAATTGTTATCAAAAGAAGATGATACTTCTTTGCCTTGCTTGGCTACCACTTATTGTTTTGCATTTGTTGGCTGAGTTATTTCTCTCGAATTCCCGAATCGGTTAATTTAAAAATTTTCTGTTTCGATTTTTCTAATTTCTGAGTTACGATTTAATTGTGTCATGTTATGCAAATCATCAACAAAATTTTCACGGATGGTAGTTTTCTTTTCAGTTGATTGACTATTATTTCTTTTCACTTATCGAATTCTGTAATCTTACTACCATTTTATTCCACTCATGATAAAAATTAAAAATGGTTTAACTAAAAACGCGAAATCTCGCCAAGACTACTTTGCTCGCACTATACTATAGAACTATAACCCTAAACAAATTTGGCGAAACCTTTCAGCTGAGAATAAAAGGAATAAAGTAAATTCTTTCTCGGTTATTCATTTTGTTCTACAATAATATATTCAAGAAAATATTTTGCATTTACTGTCCATTCCAACTAAATGCTGCTGTAAAATATGGTAAGTTTAATTAATTTAAGATTAAAAAAAACCCCATATTCTTACAAATTCATACAAAACAATAAAAATTTTTACCTTGTATAACGTTATCCAAGTTTGTTAATCCAGAATTTTCGCTTTCACCAATTATTAATTAAACTAGCTGCGTGCCCGGCGTTGCACGGGCTACCTAAAAAATGTAAGAGCAGTCCAGTTGATGCTTTTGTAGTACACTGACACTAGTTTCTAACGCGTTAAGGAATAAATAAATGCGCGTAAAGCAAGGTTTGCAAAACACCAGTAAAACATATTTTTGCCAAAACACCTCATCAACGTTAATAATCGTTATCAATGATGCAAGTTATGAGTACATTTTCAGTCAGCACAAAAGGGGAAAATATATGCATTATCAACTATAATCTTTACTCACGTTAAACTGAATTACTTCTGATAGACTATATCGGAAATATTTATGCACAATAACAATCCGCTTTTTTACATAAAATAGTCTACTACCCGGCGTTGCCCGGGTGTTTATTAATGCAACATACCACTCAGATAAATATTTGGATGGATTCTATCCACATGGTCGTACAAGAATTACATCAATCCGTTTTCCAGGTACAAACCCTCAAAGAACTCAAATAACTTGTAAATCACTCATTTACTTTACGACGTGCACGGTCCTCCTCGAAAATGAAAGTTATGTTATGTGACGCGTATTTAACAATCAGGCTTGAACCAAAAAAAAAAAAAAAAAGTCACTGAAATTTTGCGGCAGATTGCGGAAAACCCCAAAAAGTAAACATTTTAAATCCCCTGATTACAGGAAAAGCCTCAAAATAAAAACAAGAATTTTACCTGTTCATATTCGAGAAAAAAAATGGCAACAGATCTTTCATCTCAATGATTTTCTTCACCCGCTATACATTTTAATAAAAGCATTGTTATGGAAAGTTGAGATGAAGCACTGAATAATAATTTGAATGGAGGAAAGCCTTCGAAAAATAGGGATTTGATTTTGAAATCTAAGAGTCATAATTAATAGTTTTTAATTGATATCTCCGCTAATTATTACCGGAGGATTATGTTAAATAGCCAAACATGAAGACGGGAAGATGACGAATCCATCGATACCTGGTTCGATGGTCAGTTCACTGTCGTTCGGGAGAAGAAGCTTGGACATAGATAGATAGATAGATAGATAGATACTCAGATTTTATATGTATAAGACTAGCTGCGTGCCCGGCGTTGCACGGGCTACCTAAAAAATGTAAGAGCAGTCCAGTTGATGCTTTTGTAGTACACTGACACTAGTTTCTAACGCGTTAAGGAATAAATAAATGCGCGTAAAGCAAGGTTTGCAAAACACCAGTAAAACATATTTTTGCCAAAACACCTCATCAACGTTAATAATCGTTATCAATGATACAAGTTATGAGTACATTTTCAGTCAGCACAAAAGGGGAAAATATATGCATTATCAACTATAATCTTTACTCACGTTAAACTGAATTACATCTGATAGACTATATCGGAAATATTTATGCACAATAACAATCCGCTTTTTACATAAAATAGTCTACTACCCGGCGTTGCCCGGGTGTTTATTAATGCAACATACCACTCAGATAAATATTTGGATGGATTCTATCCACATGGTCGTACAAGAATTACATCAATCCGTTTTCCAGGTACAAACCCTCAAAGAACTCAAATAACTTGTAAATCACTCATTTACTTTACGACGTGCACGGTCCTCCTCGAAAATAAAAGTTATGTCAAGTGACGCGAGTTCAACACTCAGGCTTGAACCAAAAAGAAAAGAAAAAAAAATCAGTGAAATTTTGCAGCAGATTGCGGAAAATCCCCAAAAAGTAAACATTTTAAATCCCCTGATTACAGGAAAAGCCTCAAAACAAAAACAAGAATTTTACCTGTTCATATTCGAGAAAAAAAATGGCAACATATCTTTCATCTCAATGATTTTCTTCACCCGCTATACATTTTAATAAAAGCATTGTTATGGAAAGTTGAGATGAAGCACTGAATAATAATTTGAATGGAGGAAAGCCTTCGAAAAATAGGGATTTGATTTTGAAATCTAAGAGTCATAATTAATAGTTTTTAATTGATATCTCCGCTAATTATTATCGGAGGATTATGTTAAATAGCCAAACATGAAGACGGGAAGATGACGAATCCATCGATACCTGGTTCGATGGTCAGTTCACTGTCGTTCGGGAGAAGAAGCTTGGACATAGATAGATAGATAGATAGATAGATACTCAGATTTTATATGTATAAGATAATGAAAACTAACATTATTTTGAAAAGCTAGAGAATACTACTAAGGGACGAATTAATTTCTGTAGCTGAAAGCAAACTAACACACATCGATTGCGTTAATAAATACTCAGAACAAACTGCCTGTTGTGACGTGCTCCTTTACACGTGTTCCTACTACTGGACGACCTTGCTAGGTCACTAAGATTGACAGTCCGCGCCGTCCAGTCTGGGTTCTGAATAGGCTGGGATACCGGAAGATCCTTTGGCGGTGTCGCATCTATTGAGGGCCAATGTTCACGGTCGCGTGTGATCTGGTGCCGTGATGCCGAGTGCAGTGGGCGGGTGTAGACTTTTTGGTGCCTGTGGTCAAGCAAATCAAATCTCTTTCTGACTTAGCTACGATCGCAGCGCCAGGAAGTCCACCAATTAAAAAAAAAAAAAAAGTTAAAATTGGCAAGGACACGCCTCTGGTTAGGTTCCGGAGCCAAGAAGTTTTTGGTGGAAAAGGAGACGACGTCTGGACTCCGTGGTAAGGGGTCGTGGAGAGATACCTGTGGTCCCGCGTACCTGGTGTACGGGACAAATTTTTTCAAAAAGTTGGAACTGGGTTCCAGAGGCACGACTCTGTTGTCGTGCCGCTACAGTTGTAACGTGTGATCTGCATACCATTTCTTGAAGTCCTCCGTTTGAGGCAAAAAAGGTTATTGCGAAATAATCTATGTTAATTCTCTTGAAGAACTGTACATAGTGTAAATACTTGCGTGTGCATATAATCCAGAGAGTGCAAATAAAATTTTAGTCTCTAAAAACTGTTGTTACTGATTGACGCGTAATCATCATTTCACTACGCCACAGCTTTATGGTGGCAGCGCGTGAGGACTTTACTTTGAATAAAAAAAGTAACGAACTTAGCCTTTGAAGGCAAACAAAAGAAAAACATTTATTCTGGAAGTCCAGCCTGTGGTGTGTAAAGAAGAGAGTCTGGGATTACACCTTCATCAATTGGAGCGAGAATTCGTCGACTGACAGCCAACAGCCCTAAGAATAAAAAGTTTCAACTGGACAAGCTATTCGTGATGTGCGACGAGTGTGCGGAAAAGTGTTCGTGCAGCAAGGAATATCTGAATGCGGTAGAAGGGTGAGTCCTGCCTGTTTTGTCTTTTGTTAAAAATCACTCCAAAGTGGTGGGGGGTCGAAAACGATAGCTCTTTTGCTCACCGTGTTGTAAGGAATGGGTTCAGAATTTTTTTTCAGAAGTTTTTCTTTGTTATGTTGATGGTTTTTAATGCTGTGTGTAGGGTAATGAAATTTAGTTAATGTAATTTTTCTTGATAGGAATATTTAAATTTGGGATTACGTTCAACTATTGTGGTCATGGCATTCCTCAAAAGACAGAGGAAAAATGTTTTGATGCAGGTAGCTGCAGAATTTGAGGTAACTGTCTCTGAAGATGATGTAATTAAAAATATAGTTAAAAAAATTGTTGAATCATCAGAGTATGACGAAGAGCTTGCCAAAATTTTAGTGGATAGATTTGTTGGTGACTTAGAGAGCCAAAAAGCGCGGGAGATCGCGGAGCGGGAGAGAGAAGCCGCTGAGAAGGCCGCAGAACGCGAATTTGAGCTCGAAAAGCTAAGATTAACCAATGGGTCAGAAAATGGGAATACCTCATCCCATAGTGCCGCCTATAACGGGGAAAATATAAAGAGAATTAATTTGAAAGATTTGGTGCCTAAATTTGATCCAAAAAATAGCGATATCGCTCTATTTTTTGTGATATTTGAAAGACAAGCTCGGAAAGAGAATGTCGATGAAGAAAGATGGGTATCGCAACTAATTCCTTTGTTGCCCGCTGAAGTGGCGGAAGTAATTGTGAAGGAGCCTGAAGACAAAAGTGACGATTATAGCCACATCAAAAAGGTACTCTTGAATAGATTTAGGCTCAGTCCAGTTGCACTGAGATTAAAGTTTGAAGGGCATAACAGAAAATCGGGTGCGCTGTGGGCCGATCTAGTCTATGAACTGAGGGGGTATCTCGACAGTTGGTTAGAATCGGTTGAGGTTTCTGATTTTGCAGCTCTCAAAGAGCTGATGCTTGTAGAACAAGTAAAGAAAAAGGTTCCTATTGAAGTAAGAGAACATTTTTTGGATAGCTGGGATGAAATTAGTAAAGTTTCAGTCCTAGCGGACAAATTGGATCATTATGAAAGCGTGCGAAAAACTTTTCAGAGAGATGATGTTAAGAACAGTAATAGAAATGGGGATAGGAAAAATTTTGATAAGGCTAAAGTATCGCATCAACAAAAAAACAAGCTAGACGAAAAAGAAAAAGGAGGAGAAAAGGGAAAAGGTAGACTGGATAGTTACAAAAATTTTGATAAGAAAGGAGAGATTGTTTGTTTCCAGTGTAATAAAAAGGGTCATATTAGACCCAATTGTCCTACTCTTAAGAGAAAAGAAGAGGAATTGATGTGTCACATCAATAACACAAATATATTAGGAGAGTGTTTTGAACCTTATATGAGCACTGCTTTAATTGGTGGGATAGAGAGAAGCTGTCTTCGAGATTCGGGAAGCTCTTTGGATTTGGTACCGAGGGGTTGGATAAAAACTGAAGATTTATTGGGTGAAGTAATTTGGATTAAACAACCATTAGACAATGAATGTAAATGTCTACCCCTGGCAAAAGTTACTATTCAGGGAGATTTTGGTACGATAGTTACGAAGGCGGCAGTCAAACCTGATTCATGTGATGGGGAATTCTATCTCATTGGGAACAAAACGGCGCAATTGATGCAAAATAATGGGCAAAATTATCAGCCTTTAAATTTAGTATTGACCAGAAGTCAAACGCAGAAAAGTAAAGGGACGGAGATAACAGGGGAACGAAAACAGGGCCCGAAAGCTGACGAGAAAAAGAGTGAAAGAATAACGGAACCCCCCGTAGAGCTCGGGGAAGAAGATTTGGCGTTTCTCCCGTGTGTTCGGGAGGGGGAAAAAACGAGTCTGGCTAGCATTTCAAGTAGCGAGTTTCGGGATGAACAAAAAGGGTGTCATTCTTTAACAGAGCTCTGGGAGAAGGCGAGAAAACCGGAATGTAAAGAGTTTGATATTGTGAAAGAAAATTTAGTTAGAAAAGTGTGTTCTAAAAGGGGAGAGGAAACTGTGCAATTGTGCATACCTGAGAAATACAGGGAGAAAATTAAATCTTTCTGCCATGACAGTACTTCGGGACATCTTGGGGCTACAAAAACTAAAGATAGGATATTAAGGCATTTTTTTTGGCCTAATTGCATAAAAGAGATTGAAATCTATGTTAGGAGTTGCGACCCCTGTCAAAAAGTGGGGAAAAGTGGGGACAAAAAGAGGGCGCCCTTAAAACTGGTGCCGGTCATCTCAGAGGTATTTACTCGGATTAATTTCGATGCGGTCGGACCCCTAAAAACGAGCAAAAACAACAATAGATATCTGATAACTTCTATTTGTTTAGCTTCCCGGTACCCTGATGCCATTCCTGTTGAGGATATATCTTCAGTGAATGTTGTAAATGCACTTTTAGTCATATTTTCACGTATGGGGTTCCCCAAAGAAATTCAATGTGATTTAGGCAGCTCATTCACGAGCGTGTTGACGACTGAATTTACCAAGAAATTTGGCATAAAAGTAGTGCACAGCTCGGTGTGTCACCCCCAAAGCAATCCTGTAGAAAGGTGGCATTCGTCATTGAAAAGAGTATTAAAAGTTTTGTGCCTGGAAAGTGGGGAAGACTGGGAGAAGAATTTGCCTTTTGCGTTGTTTTCGCTGCGTACTGTTACACATGAAAGTTTGGGTTTTAGCCCTGCTGAATTGGTATTTGGGAAGAATTTGAGGACTCCTCAAACTCTGCTGTATGAGCACTGGGTAAATTCGGAGGAAAGGGAGGATAATGTAGTGGAGTATGTTTTAAATCTCATCAATAGACTAAAACGATGTCAGGAACTTGCAGCGAGCAAAATGTTAGAGTGCCAAGAAAAAAGGAAACTCTGGTACGACAAAAATGCGGTTGAGAGGAAGTTTAAAGTGGGTGATGATGTTCTGGTGTTGGCTACTTCCAAGCCCCATAAAATGTCAGTAAGTTGGATTGGTCCGGGAAAAGTCACGGCGAAAATTTCGGACACTAATTATGTGGTTGATTTACCCGAAAAAAGGGATAAAAATACGATCTATCATGTGAACTTAATGAAACCGTATCACAAACGAATTGAAAGAGTGAATTTTTTAATAGAAGAGGATAGGGAAGGGTCTGATCTGGAAAGCGAAATTCCGTATCCTTTGCAAGAGGCAACTCAATTTGATTTAAATGAAATTATTGAGGAAAATAGTTTAAGGGAAAGGGTTTCGGAAAGTCAAATCGAAAAATTTGGAAATATGTTAAAAAGACATAAAAAGGTGTTTTCAACAGATCCTGGGTGCACTAATTTAACTGAGATGGATATTGTCCTAACAAGTGAGGTTCCTGTAAGGTCTAAATCTTACAGAATGTCTCCTAGACAAACTAACATTCTGAGGGAGGAAATAAAAAGATTATTAGATCTGAAAATAATAGAGATTGGTCAATCTGACTTTTCTTCCCCTATGATACTAGTTGAGAGCATGGGAAAAGAACCTAGGCCCTGCGTTGATTATAGGCGATTGAATGCCATAACGCGTATGGAGTTTTTCCCGCTACCGAATATAGAAGAGGTGGTGGAAAAAGTTAGTGCGGCACCGTTTATTACCTTGATGGATTTGACAAAAGGATATTTTCAGATACCGCTTTCTGAAGAATCCAAGAGGTATGCGGCGTTCGTGACTCCTTTTGGGTCTTACATCCCTAATAAGATGATGTTTGGATTAGTCAACTCTTCATTTTACTTCTGTAAATTGATGGCACAAGTTTTAGAGGGGATGGAAGAGTATGCATTACCGTACATTGACGACATCGCAATATTTTCAAATAACTGGGAGGAGCATTTGAAGCACGTTAATGCGGTGTTGTGTAGATTAGGAGAGGCGGGTCTAACGGTGAAACCCTCAAAGTGTAGGTTTGCAAGGGACCATGTAATGTTTCTTGGTCATGAGGTGGGGTCCGGAAAACGGTCTCCTAATGAGGTCAAGATCAAGGCCATTAATGATTTTCCTACTCCTAAGAACAAAACTCAAATAAGATCATTCTTGGGAATGGCGGGATACTATTCCAGATACATCCCCAAGTATTCCGTTCTTGCAGTCCCATTAACTAATGCCTTAAAGGGAAAAGAAAGGAAATCCGAAATAACATGGACCGCGGAATGTGAAAGAGCTTTCCAGCAGTTGAAAGATAAATTGAAGGAAAGTCCCGTACTTTATGCACCGGATTATTCCAAAGAGTTTATTTTGCAGACTGATGTCAGTGGGTTAGGAGCCGGCATTGTTTTGTCTCAGATTTTTAATGGGGAGGAACATCCTATTCTGTATTTGAGTAAAAAGTTTACGAAAGCTGAACAAAATTATAGTACCATTGAGAGGGAGTTAGCGGCTATAGTATATGGCTTTAAAAAGCTCAGTCACTATTTGAATGGTCAGAAAACGATCATACAGACCGATCACGATCCATTGAAGTATTTGCATAAGATGATGGGCAGTAATGCAAGGATAACCAGATGGGCACTAAGTCTCCAACAATTTGATTTCAAAGTTAATCATAAAAAAGGCATTGAAAATGGAAACGCCGACGCTTTAAGTAGACTATGAGGGATGAACTTTTTCCCTTAATCGTCACATTGTGTATATATTACTATTTTATTCTTTATTTTGTTTTTTACGGACCATAGGTCGGTGATGATTTTTTATGTAGGGAATTAAAGTTTTTTTTTTTTTTTTTTTTTAATGTGTTGGTTAAATACAGTTATATCAAGCTGTATATAATGAGTTAAATGTGTAATTGGAATTTTATGTATTTATTTATTTATTTATTTACTTTTTAAAAATCAGTATTAAACAAAAAATGTAATGATAATAATAATCAGGTGAGGTTTATCATTGCACTTTTGGAGTGATTTTGATGAGAGATGAGGCAGGTTTGGACTTGCTGATGGACTATGTGTGATTTTGAAGTATGAAATTTCAAGTCTTTTAGACTTAGAAATTTCCTTTTTTAGGGGGAAGGTGTTGTGACGTGCTCCTTTACACGTGTTCCTACTACTGGACGACCTTGCTAGGTCACTAAGATTGACAGTCCGCGCCGTCCAGTCTGGGTTCTGAATAGGCTGGGATACCGGAAGATCCTTTGGCGGTGTCGCATCTATTGAGGGCCAATGTTCACGGTCGCGTGTGATCTGGTGCCGTGATGCCGAGTGCAGTGGGCGGGTGTAGACTTTTTGGTGCCTGTGGTCAAGCAAATCAAATCTCTTTCTGACTTAGCTACGATCGCAGCGCCAGGAAGTCCACCAATTAAAAAAAAAAAAAAAAGTTAAAATTGGCAAGGACACGCCTCTGGTTAGGTTCCGGAGCCAAGAAGTTTTTGGTGGAAAAGGAGACGACGTCTGGACTCCGTGGTAAGGGGTCGTGGAGAGATACCTGTGGTCCCGCGTACCTGGTGTACGGGACAAATTTTTTCAAAAAGTTGGAACTGGGTTCCAGAGGCACGACTCTGTTGTCGTGCCGCTACAGTTGTAACGTGTGATCTGCATACCATTTCTTGAAGTCCTCCGTTTGAGGCAAAAAAGGTTATTGCGAAATAATCTATGTTAATTCTCTTGAAGAACTGTACATAGTGTAAATACTTGCGTGTGCATATAATCCAGAGAGTGCAAATAAAATTTTAGTCTCTAAAAACTGTTGTTACTGATTGACGCGTAATCATCATTTCACTACGCCACACTGTGTTTACGTCAACAGACACACGTGGAACGCAACGTGGCAATGTTTTAGTTTCATTTACAGTTTTGTAAATCACCGCAAGGTAGCGTATTCGAGCGCTGGAGTTCCGAAGAGGGAAAATTGAAAATCCTTTTAAAAGCCTTATAAGCCTGATACTATTAAAAATCAATTTCAATTATTTTATTTGCTAACAAATAGAAACTGGCAACAGATAAAAATTTTAAATCATTGCGTTTAATTCATAGACTAATAATAAGAGTAGACCATAGACTAATAATAAGAGTAGACCGAGCTATGGCAACCCTTTTGCTGCTCATAAACCAAACCATGTGACTGGTGGATATCCTAGCAACAGCGGGCGTTAATCGTAGCAGACGATCAACGCCAGCGCGAAATAAAATAAATAGAATTGATGGAACACGGAAGAATGATCTTTTATGGAGTCCGATTTGTAAATTTGTTATTCTAAGTTGTAAATATTTTGTTAATATAGTGAGTTTTTCGTTTAGATAGTATTGTGCATTTTCTTTAATCAATTTCAATAACTCTCTAAGCAATAAAAGATGCAAGCGACCAAGAAAAATCAGCAAACGGTAAGATTTTTACCTACAGTTTCAATTTAAGATACCGATTAGCACATTTTTGCGTTAGCGCAAAACGTTTACGCCATTTCGTTTACGCCAACGCTGATAGCTCCCAATGAAATAAAAGTTACCGAAAACTGATCAAAAACTATTACTAATGTCAAAATAATGCATAACTAAAAGAAAAACAGTTCAATCTCTGCACCTGGAAGTTTTTTTTAAAGAAAACAAATTGTCTTAAAATACATGTCGAGTGCCAAACTATAGATAATGCTGCCATCTAGCAACCATGCTGCCAAAGTCTTCGCCAAGCCCTTCCACTAGTCACATGATACATCTATGAACCAATTTTCTTTATCAGCAAGAATGAGAAAGCTCGGTCTACTCTTATTATTAGTCTATGGTTTAATTTCCTTGTCGGCAAACAATGAATTCGGTGATCAATCACGCGAATAAAGGCTTAGCCGTTATTAAAATCTGCTTTAAAAAAACGTTGTAAGTCGAATTCTATGAAACATGGAAGTTCCAAACACTTTCTATCAGAAGCGCAAAAAAATTCTCTTTATTTTGATATTAAATTTTAAAATTTTTAACTATGTTTTCACTGCAAAAATCGCGAAAAAGATTTTAGAGGTTTTTAATTAATATCTTCGTTAAATAATGTCATCCAGAGATGCAACCTAGTAGCTAAGAACACTCTCGATCAACTCTCCTTTCGAAAAAATTTTATTTCTTCAAAATCGGTCCATCCGTTCAGGCGCTAGAGTGCCACAGACAGATACACAGACATGTCAAACTTATAACCCCCTTCCTTTGTGTGTCGGAGCTTAAAAATAAAATTTAGTGTGCTAAAAAAAAACAATGTATTTTTATATTTATTCGTTATACAGTGAAATTCCAGAACAACGAATGCCAATACAACGAAATATCCGTTTCAGCGAAAAAAAAAAAAAGAAAATCAGTGCCGATTGAATTGCTATTACATTGCTTGAATTCCATTACAATGAAATTTCCATTACAGCTAACAAAATTAGCCATTACTTGAAGTTCGTTGTAACGGGATTTCACTGCATAATTAAGGTAGGCGAACACCCTAAATATTTTTTTCTTCAATATTCAATGCACCTTTCTAAAACTTTATTCGATTATAAAATACTAGTGGTA
This sequence comes from Uloborus diversus, assembly GCF_026930045.1. NCBI lineage: Eukaryota > Metazoa > Arthropoda > Arachnida > Araneae > Uloboridae > Uloborus > Uloborus diversus. The sequence continues at coordinate 41,571,363 of NC_072734.1, forward strand.
CCTGCACGGCTTTGCCCGTAATAGAAAATTAAAAGGTCTTTTGGTTCGCCTGTATATCTTACTAATATTATATATGCGAAAGTTTGTCTGTATGGATGTATGGATGGATGTATGGATGTTTGTTACTCTTTCACGCAAAAACTACTGAACGGATTTTGATGAAACTTTACAATAATATAGCTTATGCATCAGAATAACACATAGGGTAGTTTTCGTCCCGTTATGGGGGGCAAAACCCCCTTAGGGGGGCAATAAAACACAATTTTTGTATAAATTCTCTAATATTGGGATGAAAAAATACTTGCACATATTTACATTATATGTCCATCGAAAGCTCTGATTTTTCTGCTGAAGATGGCACCTGTTCGAAATTTCTAAGTAGAATAAAAAATGAGTTATGAGCTTTTTAGATCCATGTTCGAAGGCTTTCCTCAACTCAATACAGTATTTAGTGTATCATCTCAACTCCCTGTCGATAGCGACAATTGTTGTATTGTTGACATTCTTTGCTTTTCGTGATTGTTAAAGGCTTTTCTCAAGTCAAATCTTGAAGTAAGATTTTTGCACAAGATTGGCAAATAATACATGATTTGGCTGATGATTTTCCATTTAAACGGAACTTTAAAGTAATTAATGGTTTTTATTATTATTTATGCTAATTGAACACTTACTCATTATCCAAACAACCAGCAGATCGCCAAAATTTTTGCAGAAAGATTTCCGTAGCTGATGCATTTGGCAGTTTTTTCAACGTTGCTGTTTTTGAAGCCGAAGACTACGTCATAATGTTTCTCAGCTTTCACCATGTAAACAAAATATCGCCAATCAAAGAATTTTCAAAAGACTTTTTTTACTGTGTTAAATAATCCAGCAACTAAATTAGGCAAATCCATAAACAGCACAAAAACTTCCATTAATTTTCCTTTTTGCACAATTTCAAGCAATCATCAAATTTTATTACTTATTTTGGTAACATTTCGGATGAAACTGTTTAGCGCCATTTTATGGTGACCAAAAGTATCTCAGCATCTGGCGACGATATCTCTGTAACGAAAATTAATATCACAGCGTTTTACAAAGTAAGGAAAGAATGGGGGAGCATCATCGAAGGTACCTCGAAACGACTTTCGCAAATTCGGTAAAATCGCACCAAGAGCCACAATGATTGAAATTTCCCGAAATAACTAAAGCAAGTATAAGGGGATTACGAGCGCAGCTACTTTTTTTTAATCACTTCGTACTTCATTAGCCATACAGAGAAGGTTTTAGATTCCATGTTAAAAAAAAAGTATCAACAGATTAATCTTTTTAAACATGAGAAGATTAATTTCATGTTTTTTAAATTTGTATATGCTTAAATATAGTGCTTTCGTTTCTAAATCAATACTACTTTGTTTTTATACTTATTGCTATTTTAGTTTTATGGGTAAGGAAGAAACTCGATTTTTAATCACGTCAAAAAGATGTGTTTTAAATTCTTTTACTTAAAACAGAAAACAAAAGCAAGTAACGATTTTTTCTAATAATTATTACTGACCCAGGCAACGCCGGGTATTTTTGCTAGTTTACAAATAATGTATGGTGAATTTTCTCGCCAATTGGCTTGTGTCCATATTACGGTTCCACGTTATAATAATTTCGTAATTTACTCGTTAATCTTATGATAATTTTGCTCGGGAAAATGTTCTTAAAATTGGAATAGAAAAAGAACCACATCGAATTTTCGGAAAATCGCTTCGAGGTGCACTCCCATGCTACAAACTAAATTTGTGCTAAATTTCATGAAAATCGGCCGAACGGTCTAGGTGCTATCGCGTCAGAGATCCTGACAGACAGAGAGAGATCCGGACAGAGAGACTTTTAGCTTTATTATTAGTAAAGAAGGTGACATAAATAACACACTTTGACTACTTATTTGTCGAAAAAAAAAATTCGATAGTTTTTTTTTTAAGTAAAAAAGCCATATTTTTTTCCAGTGCATTCACTTTTTCATTATTTTTTAAAACTTTTTGTGTTTTGTCTCTTCGTAAGATACCAGAGAGTGACATGGCCCTCCAATTTGGAAATAGTTAACTGAAAACAGGTTTTATGTTTGAACATTTCTCCCCAAAAAACGTGTTTTTTGCCGTCTAAGTTCAATTGATTATTAATTCAAAACCATATATTGCATGCACATTAACTTTTTGAGGTTTATATCACAGTAATGTGTTCAATTACCATGTTTTGCAAAGTTTCAGATCTTTAGAGTTAATACTTTTTCCGCTAGAGCTGTTCGCATAATACAAAAACTTGAAAACGTGGTTTATGAGAAAATCAAGTAAGAAACAGTAACTATCAGTTATAAGCAGTGCAATGGGGTTGTTTCCTTCAGTCAAAAGTAGTACATTTAGTCACTGAAATTGATAGAATAAGCAAAAAAAGAAAAAAAGAAGTAATAATAATAATAACATAACAATAATAACAAAGACCCAGAAAATACTTTCATTTTTTCCAACAGTTGTGTTTTAATTAATTTTTTAAAATGTCCGATTTTGAAAACAAGGCGTGGTCTTGATGACGTCACAAATGATGCAATTTGCGTATCTTTCTACCGCGTTTCCACTTTATGATAATCAAGAAGCGAATTAAATATTGCGCTCTACGCTTGCTGTCAACTATATCGTTGCCAATACACGTGAGTAAAGATGCGAATTAAATATTTTGTTCTGTGAATGGCAACACTGAATGGCATTTCATCATTTGTGATGTCATCGGCAGAAGCGTAAAGAATGAAAGCGCACCGATTTAAGTAATTTTTAAAAAATATTAAACTTGAACAAATTATTTAAAAAATGTTCACATCCTATGTTTTTAAACATGCTCTTTCAGAAAAAAATACTTTAAAAGTTCTGGAAACGACCCCATTGAGTATAGTAAATTTCTTCTAGTTTTCTCAATAGTTCACCAATTTAAAAAACAATTGCGGATTTAGAAAGAAGAACAGGCTCTTTGGAAGGCTCTCTGGATTTCTCAAAGTCTCAAAATCAATTATTTACGAAAATTGGGGGTGTTCGCCTACCAGATTAAAAGTGAAATTAAGTATGTTAATAGCATAACATTAATGCATATTTATATTTATAGCAGCGCCGGATCTAAGGTTTCTCGGAGGCGGGACAAAAACATGAAATTGCCGTCATTTTTCATCATGCATTGGGGGGTTTTCTACTGAGTTTCCCTGAAAAAACTATTTAAAAAAAATTACCACGCCCGGAGCAAGGATCCTAGGTTGCTCCCCCCCCCCTCATTCCCCTCATTCCTAGATTCGTCACTGATTTTTATAAGGATATGCATCGCTCCTATTTTGTTCATCACTAATACATCAAGAAGTGATAGAATGTTCCCTTTGCGCCCCACATGGGCGGATTTATGAGGGGGCAATGCCCCCCAGTTTTGGGAGGACTTTATGTAGTAACAACACATCTTCCAAAATCTTAAAACAAAAAAATCATGACTTTTTCTTTTTTGAATAGTTTAATGAAAATTAAGAGAAAAGCGAATGTCCTTTTCTGATGAGAGAAAAGAAAAGGAAAAAAAAAAACGAACATTAAATACAAATAAAACAGCTGTCATTGGGGTGCTAAAAACATGTCTAAATTCACTATTTTGGACTGAAAACCATTTGGGAAAGTATATGAATGAAAATATAGGTTAAACCAGCTTTACATTAAGCTGCAACACATATAATAATTGACGATTATTTTGACAAATTAGAACCTAAAGCAAAGGGGGGAAACCTCCCCCCGCCCCCATTCTCGCTAACAGAACGATCTACTCGTTATGATTTGTGTCCACATTTCAAGTATATTTGCATAATATTTATGTTCTTAGTAGATTTATTGGCCCTTTAAGAAATTCTAAAAAGCGTAGTTTTTTTTTTTTTTTCCTTCTCTCTCTCTTCTTTAAGAGAGAGAGAGAGAATAAATAGTATCGCAAACTGAATAAATTTCAGTTATCTGAGTGTTCTGATTAAATGAATCTTTTTACTTGGAGGGAGAGTACAATTTTACTTACTTTATAAATACTGTTTAAAAAGTAAGGTTAGTCATAATCATTTAAGTCTAAGTGAGTTAGTCCTTGCCATTATTGAAATCTAAATAATTGAGTCATCAAAAGTTTTGGAAAATTTTGTTGAAATTTTATAAAAGTCTATAAAAACCTAACAAAGATTGGTAAAATCGTAAAAATCCTTTAACCGTAGAAACTGACGAATTTTCGTAAAAATTACAAAAAAACAAGCAAAAATTTGCAGGTAAGAGTGAATTACAAACAAGGTCAAATTTGCCTATAAGATAAACAAGCTATTGCTTAGGGCTCCTGCTTTGAAGTGAGTCCCTAACTCCCAAAAAAAATTCATGATTCGTTCCTTAAAAAATAGAAATTGCTTGAAAAAACTAATTTCATTTTTAAGTGCTTGAAAACCTTGAATATTTCAAAACGTGTGAATAAAAAACCTTAAATTTTAAAATGTCTAACAAATGGTAGAGGGGGAGGAATGCCAAAATATGTAAAATTCAGCTCCTTGCCACATCCTGTATTAAAAATGTAAAAATCATGGTTCTCACGTTTGTAACATTATTTGAAATAAATTTTTGTGACTCATATGTTTCATATCTTGCTAGTTATTCAATCCCAAATTCAGTAATTTGGATTGATTGCTTTTATCTTACTTCTTCTGCATATTGCCTATCTGTTTAGCACAGAAAAAAAAAAACACAATACACTACTTCTATTTCTTTTCGTTTTCTGCCCCACTTGCAACTGAAGAAAAGTTGCTGTCATGAGAAATCTATGGTTACTTTTCTCTTTTAAATTTAAAATAGCTATTTCTCAAAGTTAGAACAGGACTGTAAAAATTTACAATCAAGTACTAAAATATCAGAGACTGGAAAGTACAAATGAAGTGCGTTAAATAATTTTATTTATTTTATTTATTCTAGAGTCCTTGAAAATAATTAGATAAAACTTTGAACATCCTAAGCAAAATGGGCTCCAATTACTTCTACTGCATATTGCTTATCTTTTTAGCCAGGAAAAAAAATGATACACTACCTCTATAACTTTTCGTTTTCTGCACTCTTCTTATAATTAAAAAAATGTTGTTGTAATGAGAAATCTATAGTTTATTTTTTCTTTTAAACTTAAAATGGCTGTTTCTTACAAAGTTTGAACTAAACTGTACAACTGTATAATCTAGTTATCAATTTCTATGTCTATCCAATTAACCTCTATAAGGCTTCAAAATGCAGAAATTTATATCCATTTTACAAAATTTCCTGAGGAGGAGAAACCCCCTGCCCCCTAAAATTGGAGATATTCTATTTCCCACTTAAAAGGGAGCCCTGCATCACTCTCTTAATACCGGCTCCCTCGCTTAAGGTCAATTCAAAAAGGACAGCATGAAAACACACATTAATCAAAACGACACACAAAAAAGTAAAGCATGAACTTGTGCATCACAGGAAAAAAGTCAAAAACATGAGAATGGGGGGGGGGGCAATAAAAATGTTGCTAAAGAAATCCAGCCCCCCTCCAGGAACTCAGTCCTAAATCCGCCTATGCCCCCCCCCCCCCCCCCCCCGTCACAGCAATCGTTTTTTTTTCTGGATGGGAACTTTTTTTCGGCTTTCTGTGTTTCCTCCTGTGCTTCTAAAATTGTCCACAAGTTTTCAAAATATCTCCTCAATCGCTAGATTTAATGAAAGAAAGGAAAAAAACGAAGTCGCACAGGTTTGATGATGAAAAAAGAAAAAAGAAAGAAACGAAGGCGCACAAGATAGAGGCGCAAAAAAAAAAAAAAAGCGCACAGGCGGGGTGTGGGGGCGGCAAGCTAGTCCGCCCCTGGTTTTAATGAATTCTTTTCGTAATGTAACCTACAATTATCTTCAAATATGTTCCATTATGAAACATATTTCCTAACCTACATATATCATACCTAATACCATATGCCTATTTATCATACCTAATCTAACCTACAGTACAATTACCTTCCAATATGTTCCATTACGGAATATATTTGAAGATAATTGTGGGTTAGATTACAAATACAAATACAAAAGTGACGACCAGCAACAGGCTCTGGGCCCAGCTAGATTGGTCCTAGTCAATTTACAATCCCCAGTGAAGATCAATGGTCCTCTTAAAACTATCTACTCCCTTGCTCATTACCACCTCTTCCGGTAAACTGTTCCAAGGTTCCACTACCCTGCTAAAATAATAATTTTTCCTAACATCCATGTTAGCCTGAGATTTAAATAGCTTAAAACAATGACCCCTTGTCCTGTTTTCAGTGCTAAACTTCAGCCCCGTAACATCTTTCATTTTAATAAATTTAAACAACTGAATCATGTCCTCTCAGTCTCTTCTTTGCTCAAGACTGTACATTTTTAGCCTTCTAAGCCTGGAATCATAGTCTAAGTGAGAAAGTCCATTTATTAGCCTTGTAGCTCGCCTTTGAACCCTTTCCCATACATTAATGTCTTTCTTAAGATAAGGAGACCAAAACTGAACAGCATACTCCAAATGAGGTCTTACCAAACTTCTATATAAGGGCAGAAGAACTTCTTTAGATGTGTTTGAAATAGATCTATTGATAAACCCAAGCATCTTATTGGCCTTGTTACTAGCAATACTGCACTGTTGGCTAAACTTTAAATCCTGACATATTAAGATCCCCAGATTAGTAACTTTGTCTGCCTGACTAATGACTGAACCTTGCAAATAATAAATTGTACACTTATTCCCATGCCCTAAATGTAGCACTTGACATTTCCCAACATTAACAGCCATACCCCGTTTATCAGCCCACTCCGTAATATGATCTAGATCCTCTTGCATCTGTTTTGCTTGTTCTTCATTTTCTACAGTCCCCATAACGTTGACATCATCAGCAAAACAATTCATGTTCCCAGAAATATTTTTGTGAATATCGTTTATAAAAACAACGAACAAAACAGGCCCTCCTTGAGGAACCCCACTTAAAACCTCACTCCAATTAGATTAATTTCCCCTTACAACTACCCTTTGTTTCCTTCCGGTCAGCCAGTTTTTTTCACCCAAATGAAAGTTTTCCCTCCTATTCCTATATCAGCTAATTTGCTAAGTAGAGCAACATGCGGTACCTTATCGAAAGCTTTTTGAAAATCAATGTAAACAACATCTGCATGCTTCTTATTGTCCAAAGCCATGGTAACTTTGTCATAGAAATGTAATAAATTAGTTGCACAAGATTTACCTTTCCTGAAACCGTACTGAAAACTAGTCAATATATTATTAGTCTCTAGAAAATTTACTATCTTGATTTTTATCAATGTTTCAAAAATTTTGCAAACCACCGAAGTTAGACTCATAGGTCTATAATTTCCCGCGCTCCCTTTAGACCCTTTCTTAAAGAGCGGTGTAATGTTAGCCAGCTTCCAGTCCTCTGTCATTGTCCCCGAGTTATAAGAAGCATTGAAAATATTTACGATTGCATCTGCTAATTCCTCCGCACATTCAACTAAAATTTTTGGATAAATATTATCAGGTCCCGGAGCCTTAGTCTCTTTAATTTTTTTCAAATGAAGTAAAACGTTATCCGTGGAAAATAATACAAAGTCCTCAAGCTGTACTATAGCTTGTGTCTTATGGTGTCAACTGTTGAGATACAGTTATCGTTAAAAACACTCGAAAAAAAGTTATTAAGAACATTAGCAATCACTATTGTCCTGAATTAAAATTCCGTGCTCATCAACCAGTGGCCCAATATGACTATTTCGAACTTTCCCCGAATTAGCGTATGCAAAAACCTCTTGGAATTCCTGTTTATGTTATCTGCCAGTCCTTGCGTTTACTCTCTTTTCTGAATCCGTACCAAATACTTAAATTTCCGCCTTGCCTTACAATATTGAGCCTATCTGCACAGTGACCAGTTTCTCTAAACCTATGAAAAGCAGCTTGCTTGTAATTTAGAGCATCTTTAGTTTCCCTGGAGAACCACATTGGCCATATTTTAGTGTTGACACCCTTTCTCCTAAAAGAAACATGATCCCCAACCGTTTTCGCTAGCTTTTCCTTAAACTCTGCCCACTGAAGATTCACATCGCTATTGTCCAATCCAGACGAAAAAACTGCTTTCAAACTCTGCCTAAATGCCACAAAATCAGTATTTCTGAAATTGGACACAAACTTAAAATTCTCTACTTTGTGCGTATCAAATTTAATTTCAAACCTAATACTGTTGTGGTCACTGTCTCCAATGTGTTCCCCTACACATAACCCCTGAACAGAACCTTCAATATCACAGAAAACTAGATTTAAAATCACGTCCTGTCGAGTACCCTGAGTTACAATTTGATCTAAAAAACAGTCACCAATTACTTTCAAAAATTCCTCTTCTCTGCTATTACTATGGTAAAAATTATTCCAATCAATTCCTGGAAAATTAAAATCTCCCATTATAATGACTGACCCATTGCTTGAAATGTCACTAATAATACTAAACATCTGTTCATCTTGACCCTGGCTTAAGTTGGGAGGCCTATAAATGTTCCCTAAACGTAGTTTATTGCCCTTATTGCTCATCAACTCCAACCAAATCATATCAATCTCATTAGGTTTATCATTAATTACCAATTCATTGCAAGTTAAGGCGTCTCTGACATAAAATAAAACCCCACCACCTCTTTTACCTACTCTATCTTGTCTAAACAAATTATACCCAGCAATAGATAATAAATCATCATCACTTTCGGTAGCCCATGTCTCGGTAACTCCAATAATATCCAACCTCTCGTCTATTGTTATGCTTTTCAATTCTTCCATCTTGTTCCTAATACTACGAGCATTTGTATAAAAAACCTTAAGTAAGCCCATCTTACCTTTAATTAATGCTACGCGATTATTACGAAAAGCCTTCATTGAAACCAGGAGAGGACTGGCTCGCCGCTCTCTCGCCTGTGCGCCCTCTGTGCACTTTGATTTTTTTTTTTTTTTTTGAGCAATCACGATTGCTTATTGCTTTCATTTCACCGTCCTTGATGTTGTGGTTCTTTTTCCAGCTTAGACCAGGGACACCAGCACCACCGCCTACCGACCTCTGCAGGCGCGGCTCCGAGCACTGTCTCCTGGAATCCGTTTCTCCAGGTCGATGACTTCCATGTCCTACACACACACACACACACGCACGCATACACGCTCATACACACAAGCCTTTACACACATACACACACGCCTACGTGCATACACACAGGTCTACGCACACACACACAAGCCTACACATGCACGCTCGCGCGCCTACACGTACACACACGCCTGCACACACACACACACAACTATACACACGTAACCGCTCAGGAGGAGGGGTAGGCTTTGGGGGACAGAAGCTGTTTCTAGAAACAATAGTCCCCAATGAGTTGGGCCCTGTCGCAACTCGTGATTGCGAAAAACATAATTTGAATTCAAAGTGTCAGAATTCAAGTTGATTTTTTTTTTTTTTTTTTTTGTTTTGTTTCAACTTGTGCCTTTTCATTTCTTTCCTTTTTTTCGTCTTCAAACCTGTGTGACTTCGTTTTTTTTTTTTTTCCTTTCTTTCATTTTTTTGCGTCCTCGAACCTTGCGCCTTCTCTTTTTGCTCTTTTTTTTTCTTTTGCGTCCTCAAGCCTGTACGACTTCGTTTTTCTTTCTTTCTTTTTTCTTTCGCGGCCTCAAACGTGTGCGCCTTCGTTTTTCTTTTCTGCGTCCTCGAACCTGTGTGCTTTCGTTTATTTTATTTATTTTCTTTCTTTTTTTGTGCATTCAAACCTGAGCTTTCCTTTGGTTTTTCATATGCGGCTCAGTCCCCCCCCCCCCCCACCCTCGAACTTTTTTCTTCAAATTCTATTTTATTTTACTTTTTTTGAGTCCTCTCGAGCATTTATGCACCTCCGTCCCCCCCCCCCTCTTCTTTTGCGACCAAACCTATGTGCGCTTTCAGGTTTCTTTTTTTAATTTTTATTTATCAATTTTTTTTATTTATTTATTTTTTTGCGCCCTTTGGGAGTAAAAGTTGGCGTTCTCTTGAGAGACTCAGTCAGCTCCTGGTTGAAACAGAAAGCAAACTCGAAACAGTAATGCTCGATATATATATATGTTGTGAACACTCACTCAGGAGTTTAAAAAAAAAAAAAAGAATTGTGAAATCATTTCCAGACGTTTAAAAGCTGTTGTGGACGTTAAATGATATCCCATTGAGTATTTACTTCATGAAAAATTAAGATTACTTATTAATATAGATATTTTTGGAAGTGTACAATTATAAGTTTTGGTACTTTAAAAATCAAATTTTATTTCATTATTAACATTTTTCATGTAGTTTTTTGTTAAAAATAGACCATAGATCTTGTAATTAAGTACCCATTCCAAAACATAAATTTTAATTAATGGATTAGGGAGGGCTGATTGTACGAACATTTTTGGGAGCCACTGCAGATGTGGCAGTATAAAATAAAATTACCAATTCTGACAGTTTTTTTTTTTTTTTTTTTTTTTTAACGAGAGATAGGTATCAAAAAATTCATTGCTGAGATATTATTGCATTGCTTTTGAGGAACTTAAGATTCTTTTCTCCACCTTTATCCGGGATTTAGAATTATACCGCTTTTCCAATTTTTTTTATTGAGTACTAGCAAAAATACCCGGCGTTGCCTGGGTCAGTAATAATTATTAGAAAAAATCGTTACTTGCTTTTGTTTTCTGTTTTAAGTAAAAGAATTTAAAACACATCTTTTTGACGTGATTAAAAATCGAGTTTCTTCCTTACCCATAAAACTAAAATAGCAATAAGTATAAAAAACAAAGTAGTATTGATTTAGAAACGAAAGCACTATATTTAAGCATATACAAATTTAAAAAACATGAAATTAATCTTCTCATGTTTAAAAAGATTAATCTGTTGATACTTTTTTTTAAACATGGAATCTAAAACCTTCTCTGTATGGCTAATGAAGTACGAAGTGATTAAAAAAAAGTAGCTGCGCTCGTAATCCCCTTATACTTGCTTTAGTTATTTCGGGAAATTTCAATCATTGTGGCTCTTGGTGCGATTTTACCGAATTTGCGAAAGTCGTTTCGAGGTACCTTCGATGATGCTCCCCCATTCTTTCCTTACTTTGTAAAACGATGTGATATTAATTTTCGTTACAGAGATATCGTCGCCAGATGCTGAGATACTTTTGGTCACCATAAAATGGCGCTAAACAGTTTCATCCGAAATGTTACCAAAATAAGTAATAAAATTTGATGATTGCTTGAAATTGTGCAAAAAGGAAAATTAATGGAAGTTTTTGTGCTGTTTATGGATTTGCCTAATTTAGTTGCTGGATTATTTAACACAGTAAAAAAAGTCTTTTGAAAATTCTTTGATTGGCGATATTTTGTTTACATGGTGAAAGCTGAGAAACATTATGACGTAGTCTTCGGCTTCAAAAACAGCAACGTTGAAAAAAACTGCCAAATGCATCAGCTACGGAAATCTTTCTGCAAAAATTTTGGCGATCTGCTGGTTGTTTGGATAATGAGTAAGTGTTCAATTAGCATAAATAATAATAAAAACCATTAATTACTTTAAAGTTCCGTTTAAATGGAAAATCATCAGCCAAATCATGTATTATTTGCCAATCTTGTGCAAAAATCTTACTTCAAGATTTGACTTGAGAAAAGCCTTTAACAATCACGAAAAGCAAAGAATGTCAACAATACAACAATTGTCGCTATCGACAGGGAGTTGAGATGATACACTAAATACTGTATTGAGTTGAGGAAAGCCTTCGAACATGGATCTAAAAAGCTCATAACTCGTTTTTTATTCTACTTAGAAATTTCGAACAGGTGCCATCTTCAGCAGAAAAATCAGAGCTTTCGATGGACATATAATGTAAATATGTGCAAGTATTTTTTCATCCCAATATTAGAGAATTTATACAAAAATTGTGTTTTATTGCCCCCCTAAGGGGGTTTTGCCCCCCATAACGGGACGAAAACTACCCTATGTGTTATTCTGATGCATAAGCTATATTATTGTAAAGTTTCATCAAAATCCGTTCAGTAGTTTTTGCGTGAAAGAGTAACAAACATCCATACATCCATCCATACATCCATACTTTATAATAGGGTAACACCCCCAGTAATTGGCACGGCACCAGTGATTGGCACTTCCAACAAAAATGTCCTAAAAAAAGACTCGTATCCATTTTTTTTTTAAATAGAGGGCTATACCAACTGAAAGTACATTAATTTTAAATATTATAACTTCAATTCATGTTACTAAATGGCAACAGTACGTAGGAAAGAGAAACAATTGTGGCTTGTGTCAGATCAGCCATTTTTGTTGCAAAAGCTTCTTCTCTGGCTTAAAGGAAGCATGCACATAAATCCATTAAAATCTGACTTAAAATATATTTTAAATTTTCATTGTCAAAAGTTTTGTGTAGTTGAAAGGTGTTACTTTAATTGTGTAGAAGTATATTTTCGTCCCTATTTGGAATTTTAAAATAATGATGGGTGCCATTTACTGGTGCTTCAATTTTGCTAGTCCCCAGTAATTGGCATGTGTGCCAAGTACTGGGGAAATAGCGTCATTTCCGCGATAAAGCTGAGTGAGGTGTCATTATCTTCAGTTTTTTTGCGTAGATTACGAATATTATAAAGCGGAAATTGAAATCGGTAACTTTTGTACAGTAATTGTCAAAAAAAGCATCAAAATCACCAATTTTTGAAGTTGCGGCTTTTTGTCAATTGGAGTCACTTTCACCAGAAAAAAATCCAAATGAAAGTTAGTCAGTAATTAATTTTATACTGGGGGCTCCGTCCTCTGCTCGATTCGCTCGCTAACTCCCGTTCGCCACCTACGGTATCTCAATGTCGCCTGCTTATATGAACTTATGCAAAAAAGTATGCTATATGAGGTTTTAACTATACTTGGGGGCAAACCTAACTTGGTAGCATTCGTAAAATCAAAACTGTATACGGAAGGATGAAACAGCATTAATTTCAATATCTTTTCCATGGAACATTCCAAATTTATGTTTTTATTTCTCTAAAATACTTTTCCAACATGAAGAAGAGTGATTTAGCATTAATTTATATAAAACTAGTGGTATCCGCACGACTTTGCCCGTAATAGAAAAATTAAAAGGTCTTTTAGTTCGCGTGTGTGGCGAATTTTCGCTCCAATTGGCTTATACCCATGTTACGGTTCCACGTTATGATAATTTCGTATCTCGCCAATTAGCTTGTGCCCATGTTACGGTTCCACGTTATGATAATTTCGTAATTTACTCGTCTATCTTATGATAATTTTGTTCTTAAAATTGGAATAGATTAAAAAAAAAAAACAAATTCTTCCACATATTATCAAATTTATATGAAAAATGGGTTTAAAATTGGAACAGAAAAAGAACAAAATCGAATTTTCGAAAAATCGCTTCTAGGTGCACACCCCCATGCTATAAACTAATTCTGTGCCAAATTTCATGAAAATCGGCCGAACGGTCTTGGCGCTATGAGCGTCACAGAGATACTGACAGACATACAGAGATCCAGACAGAGAGACTTTCAGCTTTATTATTAGTAAAGATAAAGAAAACAAACTCTTCCCCACATTATCAAATTTATATGAAAAATGGGCTTAAAATTGGAACAGAAAAAGAACCTCATCGAATTTTTGAAAAATCGCTTCGAGGTGCACACCCCCACGCTACAAACTAACTTTGTGCCAAATTTCATGAAAATCGGCGGATGGGTCTAGGTGCTATGCGCGTCACAGAGATCCGGACAGAGAGAGATCCTGACAGACAGAGATCCTGACTGACAGAGATCCCGACAGACAGAGATCCTGACAGACAGAGATCCCGACAACGAGACTTTCTGCTTTATTATTAGTAAAGATTACCTACTTTACATTAACATTACTCATGTTTCTTATGATGATAAAATTTGTATGTAATTTAAAAGTAAACTAGTATGTTGTGGCCATCACGAAACTTTCTTCTATATTTTTCTTTTTTTTTTTTTTCTGATCCCTCCCCATGCTTGACGAGGAAGCAATATTCCCAACAAAAACAAAATTACACATGCAAAAACTTGACGACTATCCCAATGTCTGAATTATTGCAAAAGCAAAGCAAAGAGCGAAAATTGAAAGTTATTTTAAAAGCCTTGCTTGAATTAATTACAAATATTTTATTTGTTAACAAACATAAGATGGCAACAGTTAAAAATTTTAAATCATTGAGATAATATTTCCTATCATTTCCATACAAATACTAGTATGTTGTGGCCATCACGAAACTTTCTTCTATATTTTTCTTTTTCTTTTTTTTTTTTTTTTTCTGATCCCTCCCCATGCTTGACGAGGAAGCAATATTCCCAACAAAAACAAAATTACACATGCAAAAACTTGACCCAATGTCTGAATTATTGCAAAAGCAAAGCAAAGAGCGAAAATTGAAAGTTATTTTAAAAGCCTTGCTTGAATGAATTACAAATATTTTATTTGTTAACAAACATAAGATGGCAACAGTTAAAAATTTTAAATCATTGAGATACTATTTCCTATCATTTCCATACAATTAAAATCACGAGAAATACGCAGACGACAATCTATTACGATTTATCTTTCTTATTGTTGCATTAATAAAAATATTTTTATTCGCAAAAAAAAAAAAAAAAATCAACACCTCTTGGAGCGATCGGCGTCAAAATAGAACCAAAGCCTGTTTACATATGGATTCACATATATTCCAAATTTCAACCAGAACGTAGCATTACTTCTTGAGATAGGGCACTCAAAATGGAAAAAAAGAACGGGTGATTGCGCCACCCCCTTTTTAGCTGTTGACACAAAAATAAAATCAGTTCTTATACCCACTTAAGGGCTACTTGCCGATAAATTTTTCTTTCATTCCGTTCATTATTTCTTGAGATACAGCAGTCACAATTGACGACAAAAAACGTTCTATAGCTCAACCCCCGTTTGAGTTATTGACACCAAAATTGAATCAGCACCTGTTCCTGTTAATACCAACATATGGACCAAATTTTGTTTGATTCCGCCAGTTACTTCCTGAGGAATAGCAAGCACGCGTAACTCGAAAAACGTCCCATTGCTCCACCCCCCTTGGAGGAATTCGCGCCAAAAACTAATGGGCACAAGTTCACATAGGGGCACATATGTGTACTAAATTTTGTTCGATTTCATGCGGTAGTTTTTGTTGTAGAGCGGCCACAAAAAACTGGTCACACACAGACGTGACACACACACACACACACACACACACAGACAGACAGACAGACATTTTCCAAAAATGGTCGAAATGGACTCAGCACACCTCAAAACGTTCGAATCCGTCAAAATTCGAAATTCGAAAATTTGCACGAATCCAATACTTTCTTCTGTATATTAGATATAGAAGAAGTAAAAATAAAGTGATTTTCCAGTTCTATTAACATGTGCCAATTACTGGATCACAAGGTGTCATACACTGGGGTATCAGGTGCCAATTACTGGTGATTTTGGTAACTTTTTATATACAGTGGCTCCCAAAAGTCTTCGTACACCTACGACTTTCAACAAAATAGGCCCCAATCCATTGGTTAGAATTAATATTTTTGAATGGGTATTTAATTATAAGATCTATGATCAATTTTTAACAAAACTACATGAAAAGTTTTTAAAAAATATTAAAACTTAATTTTTTTAAAATCAAAAACCAACTAGTATGTTGTGGCCATCACGAAACTTTCTTCTATATTTTTCTTTTTTTTTCTGATCCCTCTCCATGCTTGACGAGGAAGCAATACTCCCAACAAAAACAAAATTACACATGCAAAAACTTGACGACCATCCCAATGTCTAAATTATTGCAAAAGCAAAGCAAAGAGCGAAAATTGAAAGTTATTTTAAAAGCCTTGCTTGAATTAATTACAAATATTTTATTTGTTAACAAACATAAGATGGCAACAGTTAAAAATTTTAAATCAATGAGATAATATTTCCTATCATTTCCATACAATTAAAATCACGAGAAATACGCAGACGACAATCTATTACGATTTATCTTTCTTATTGTTGCATTAATAAAAATATTTTTTATTCGCAAAAAAAAAAAAATCAACACCTCTTGGAGCGATCGGCGTCAAAATTGAACCAAAGCCTGTTTACATATGGATTCACATATATTCCAAATTTCAACCAGAACGTAGCATTACTTCTTGAGATAGGGCACTCAAAATGGAAAAAAAGAACGGGTGATTGCGCTACCCCCCTTTTTAGCTGTTGACACAAAAATAAAATCAGTTCTTATACCCACTAAGGGCTACTTGCCGATAAATTTTTCTTTCATTCCGTTCATTATTTCTTGAGATACAGCAGTCACAATTGACGACAAAAAACGTTCTATAGCTCAACCCCCGTTTGAATTATTGACACCAAAATTGAATCAGCACCTGTTCCTGTTAATACCAACATATGGACCAAATTTTGTTTGATTCCGCAAGTTACTTCCTGAGGAATAGCAAGCACGCGTAACTCGAAAAACGTCCCATTGCTCCTCCCCCCTTGGAGGAATTCGCGCCAAAAACTAATGGGCACAAGTTCACATAGGGGCACATATGTGTACTAAATTTCGTTCGATTTCATGCGGTAGTTTTTGTTGTAGAGCGGCCACAAAAAACTTGTCACACACAGACGTGACACACATACACACACACACACATACACACATACACACACACAGACAGACAGACATTTTCCAAAAATGGTCGAAATGGACTCAGCACACCTCAAAACGTTCGAATCCATCAAAATTCGAAATTCGAAAATTTGCACGAATCCAATACTTTCTTCTATATATTAGATATAGAAGAAAGTAAAAAGTGCCAGAAATTTTATCTCACAAAAGTCTTCGTACACTTTATAAAATGTCTATATATTATTGAATAATCTAACTTTTGATTAAGTTATTAATTAGTAGAATAGCATACAGTATTTGTAACACCTTTTAAACATCTGGGAATGATTTCATTCTTTTTCTTTCTTTTTTTGCGTAATTTCTGAATAAGTGTTCAACCACACTTCGAGTTTTACTGTTTTTAGCTCTATTTTCGTTTTAAAGCCGTATTTTCGTAATCTAGCCACCAGATATCTCTAAATACGTTACATTAAGTTAAAATCTGGAGATTGAGGGGTTATTTTTACTTTCTTCTATATCTAATATATAGAAGAATGTATTGGATTCGTGCAAATTTTCGAATTTCGAATTTTGACGGATTCGAACGTTTTGAGGTGTGCTGAGTCCATTTCGACTATTTTTAGAAAATGTCTGTCTGTCTGTGTGTGTGTATGTGTGTGTGTCACGTCTGTGTGTGACCAGTTTTTTGTGGCCGCTCTACAGCAAAAACTACCGCATGAAATCGAACGAAATTTGGTATACATATGTGCCCCTATGTGAACTTGTGCCCATTGGTTTTTGGCGCGAATTCCTCCAAAGGGGGTGGAGCAATGGGGCGTTTTTTGAGTTACGCGTGATTGCTATTCCTCAGGAAGTAACTGGCGGAATCAAACAAAATTTGGTCCATATGTTGCCAGTAACAGGAACAGGTGCTGATTCAATTTTGGTGTCAATAATTCAAACGGGGGTTGAGCTATAGAACGTTTTTCGTCGTCAATTGTTGCTGCTGTATCTCAAGAAATAATGAACGGAATGAAAGAAAAATTTATCGGCAAGTAGTCCTTAGTGGGTATAAGAGCTGATTTTATTTTGGTGTCAACAGCTAAAAAGGGGGGTAGCGCCATCGCCCGTTCTTTTTTTCCATTGTGAGTGCCCTATCTCAAGAAGTAATGCTACGTTCTGGTTGAAATTTGGAATATATGTGAATCCATATGTAAAGAGGCTTTGGTTCAATTTTGACGCCAATCGCTCCAAGAGGTGTTGATTTTTTTTTTTTTTTTTTTGAATAAAAATAGCTTTATTAATGCAACAATAAGAAAGATAAATCGTAATAGATTGTCGTCTGCGTATTTCTCGTGATTTTTACTTTCTTCTATATCTAATATATAGAAGAAAGTATTGGATTCGTGCAAATTTTCGAATTTCGAATTTTGACGGATTCGAACGTTTTGAGGTGTGCTGAGTCCATTTCGACTATTTTTGGAAAATGTCTGTCTGTCTGTGTGTATGTGTGTGTGTATGTGTGTGTGTGTGTGTGTATGTGTGTCACGTCTGTGTGTGACCAGTTTTTTGTGGTCGCTCTACAGCAAAAACTACCGCATGAAATCGAACGAAACTTGGTACACATATGTGCCCCTATGTGAACTTGTGCCCATTGGTTTTTGGCGCGAATTCCTCCAAGGGGGGTGGAGCAATGGGACGTTTTTTGAGTTACGCGTGATTGCTATTCCTCAGGAATTAACTGGCGGAATCAAACAAAATTTGGTTCATATGTTGCCATTAACAGGAACAGGTGCTGATTCAATTTTGGTGTCAATAACTCAAACGGGAGTTGAGCTATAGAACGTTTTTTGTCGTCAATTGAGACTGCTGTATCTCAAGAAATAATGAACGGAATGAAAAAAAAAAATTATCGGCAAGTAGCCCTTAGTAGGTATATGAGCTGATTTTATTTTGGTGTCAACAGCTAAAATGGGGGTAGCGCAATCGCCCGTTCTTTTTTTCCATTGTGGAGTGCCCTATCTCAAGAAGTAATGCTACGTTCTGGTTGAAATTTGGAATATATGTGAATCCATATGTAAACAGGCTTTGGTTCAATTTTGGCGCCAATCGCGACAAGAGGTGCTGTTTTATTTTTATTATCATTATTTTTTAGCGAATAAAAATAGCTTTATTAATGCAACAATAAGAAAGATAAATCGTAATAGATTGTCGTCTGCGTATTTCTCGTGATTTTAATTGTATGGAAATGATCGGAAATATTCATAGACTAATAATAAGAGTAGACCGAGCTATGGCAACCCTTTTGCTGCTCATAAACCAAACCATGTGACTGGTGGATATCCTAGCAACAGCGGGCGTTAATCGTAGCAGACGATCAACGCCAGCGCGAAATAAAATAAATAGAATTGATGGAACACGGAAGAATGATCTTTTATGGAGTCCGATTTGTAAATTTGTTATTCTAAGTTGTAAATATTTTGTTAATATAGCGAGTTTTTAGTTTAGATAGTATTGTGCATTTTCTTTAGTCAATTTCAATAACTCTCTAAGCAATAAAAGATGCAAGCGACCAAGAAGAATCAGCAAACGGTAAGATTTTTACCTACAGTTTCAATTTAAGATACCGATTAGTACATTTTTGCGTTAACGCAAAACGTTTACGCCATTTCGTTCACGCCAACGCTGACAGCTCCAAATGAAATAAAAGTTATCGAAAACTGATCAAAAACTATTACTAATGTCAATATAATGCATAACTAAAAGAAAAACAGTTCAATCTCTGCACCTGGAAGTTTTTTTTAATGAAAACACGTTGTCTTAAAATACATGTTGAGTGCCAAACTATAGATAATACTGCCATCTAGCAACCATGCTGCCAAAGTCTTCGCCAAGCCCTTCCACTAGTCACATGATACATCTATGAACCAATTTTCTTCATCAGCAAGAATGAGAAAGCTCGGTCTACTCTTATTATTAGTCTATGGAAATATTATCTCAATGATTTAAAATTTTTAACTGTTGCCATCTTATGTTTGTTAATAAATAAAATATTTGTAATTAATTGAAGTAAGGCTTTTAAAGTAACTTTCAATTTTCGCTCTTTGTTTTATTTTTACAATAATTCAGACATTGGGATGGTCGTCAAGTTTTTGCATGTGTAATTTTGTTTTTGTTAGGAATATTGCTTCCTCGTCAAGCATGGGGAGGGATCAGAAAAAGGAAAAATATAGAAGAAAGTTTCGTGATGGCCACAACATACTAGTAATTGTATGGAAATGATCGGAAATATTATCTCAATGATTTAAACTTTTTAACTGTTGCCATCCTATGTTTGTTAACAAATAAAATATTTGTAATTAATTCAAGCAAGGCTTTTAAAATAACTTTCAATTTTCGCTCTTTGCTTTGCTTTTGCAATAATTCAGACATTGGGATGGTCGTCAAGTTTTTGCATGTGTAATTTTGTTTTCATTGGGAATATTGCTTCCTCGTCAAGCATGGGGAGGGATCAGAAAAAAAAAAAGAAAAATATAGAAGAAAGTTTCGTGATGGCCACAACATTACTAGTTTAAACTTTAGGACAATTTTTGAGGCAGTGGACGCAAACGTTGAAAACCGTGTGCTTCTTATCGTTATCTTGATGAAAAACAAAAATGTTTCCAATAACCAAATTTTTGGCTAAGAGTTCAAAATTTGTTTTTAAAATATTTAAAGGAACAGCATGATTCATTATTTCATCAAAAAATTACAAACTACCAAGTCCTGATGCTGATATGCACCCTCACACTAGAAAACCTCCACTGTCCGGATTAACTGATCCAAATAAGTTCTTAAGATTAAGTTCCTAATTTTTTCATCTACTTACAGTTATACAACAATTTAACCAAAAATGTTGAATTTATTTTTATCTGTAAGTAAGGCGTGATTTTAAAACGTTTTTAGCTTATTTATCGTTGATTTTGCGGCGAAAAGCGTAAGCTTTCTGCTTTTCGCACGACCAAGAAAATTTCTGCGGGAAGAGGTCCCATTTAATCCAGCTAATCAGAGAACTTGGCGAACAATTTTAGGTGAAAATTAAATGTAAAATGTTTCATTTAACTCTGCAGAAATTTTAACTTGTATTTTTCATAAATTTTTTAACCTTAAATCTCCGATCACGCTTTGTCAACTTCGCCGGTTGACCTTTTCTTACCTTTTTTTCGGTCTGATTCCTTCCTTTAAAGCATTTTATCAAGCATTTTACTATACAAACAAATAAATTAACTAATTTAGACATTTCAAACCAATTTACCACTACTGTGGGGAAAAAAATTCAAATTTTGAATGGTGTTTGTGGGTTTTTACGAATACCAGCCATTTTACAGTAATAAGCACAATATTAAGGAATAAATAAACAAAAAAGTAAAGCCAAATGACTCTTAAGGGCCAACACAATGCAAAAATATTAATGAAATGGCATATGATAATTTTAATCATGAATTAATTCGAAAATATTTGAGTGTACGATGACTTTTGTGGCGTGTTATTTCTCTGTCTCTTCGTTTTCTGACCCATTTCAAAAAGAAAATCCGTCAATATTTTGAAAAAACTATAGGGTTTTATTTAGAATGACATGGGAATGATGTGAAAAAATATTGAACGTCATATTCGAATTCAGTTTCGAGTTATATTGGTTTTTCTAAAAAATTTCAAAGTGTACGAACACTTTTGGGAGCCACTGTACATATTTTTATAAAAGTATCGATTCAAATGTTTTTGATTTTAGTGAACCAAATAGATGCACAGATGTGCACTCTTTGATACAAAAATATTTGCAAGAGAGTATTTTTTTTCTAAGTACTAAAAACACAGGTAAGTTTAAGGACAAACTCTTAAAGTGCCAATTACTGGGGTCTTTACCCTATTAGTAAAGATAACTACTAAAAAATGTAGCTACTACTAAAGAATTGCACGTTGTGAGGTAATAACAAAAGGATTAAGAGCAATTTTGAATATTATTTAAATAAATATTGGAAGGAAATATTCTTTATCATTACTAATAATAAAGCTCAAATTTTGTCTAGATTCCTGTTGGGATATCTGTCCAGATCTCTGTGACGCGCATAACGCCTAAACCGTTCGGGCGATTTTCATGAAATTTGGTACAAAATTAGTTTGTTTGCAATTTTCTGAAAAATTGATTTTGTTCCTTTTCTATTCCAATTTTAAGAACATTTTACCGAGCAAATTATCATAACATGAACAAGTAAATTACCATAACGTGGACGAGCAAAATGACATAACGTGGACGAGCAACTTACCATAACAAGGGCGAGCAAATTAACATAGCAAATTGGCAAGAAATTCATCATCCATTATTTGTAAACATACAGGTGAATCAAATGACCTACTACAGGCAAAGTCGTGCGGGTACCGCTAGTAAATTATAAAAATGTTGAAAATATCGGAAATTTGATGAACTTTGGACAAAATACGCAGACTGAAACCATCATCTAAAATAGTTTTTAAAAATGCTTCGTATATTTTAGGCTTTGTTCAGCCATTTAAGAACCAGCCGCTATCATTTTTTTTCATTTCTAATACTTGAAAAAAAAAATTGAAACAACTAAAAAAAATCAAAAATTTCAAAATTTGAAGTCAAATGCACAGACTCAAAATGAGGTCGTAAAAATGAAATATTTCATAAATTTGTTACTAAGCCTCATATGCCGCAGTAATTAAAAGGTACTCGTTTCTAAAAATCAGATTTTTTTTTTTTTTTTTTTTTTGAGCAATCACGATTGCTTATTGCTTTCATTTGACTGTTTTTGACGTTCCTTTGATTTTTCCTACCAGCACCCTCCGCAGCATCACCGTCGACCGGGTCCTCACGATGCTGCACCTCTAACGAAAACAGTCTCCAGGTTTCGTCAATATCCTACACTTACACGCATACATACACACATATCCATCTATACACCTACACACACATACATACTAGGGCTCGACCGATGGCATTTTTTGGCCGATGGGCCGATGCCGATTGTTGGCCGATTGTTCAAAGATGGCCGATGGCCGATTGTTTTCCCCTAAAAGGTCGATTGCCGATAGCCGATGGCCGATGCCGTAGGTCGATGGCAAAAAAAAAGTAAAAAAATAATAATTTGAATTCTGATATTTTTAATTCAAATTATGTTTTTCGCAATCACGAGTTGCGACAGGACCCTACTCATTGGAGTTATTGTTTCTAGAAACTGCTCCTGTCCCCCCAAACCTGCCCTTCTCCCGGGCGGTTACGTGTGTATAGCTGTGTGTGTGTGTGTGTAGGCGCGCATGCATGTGTAGGCTTGAGTGTGCGTAGACCAGTGCATACACGTAGGCGTGTGTCTCTGTGTGTGTGTAGTTAATTATCGCAAATTCTCTTGTGATGTCTTCATGCGCGTAAACTTGCGTCACTGAAAAACGCTATGAAATAGTAAGTTGAAAACTCATACGTACGTAGTATGTGTCTAAAAGTTCGAGGACAAGTTGTATAAAAACTTACCCTGAATGGTTCACATTACCGAAGTACATCTATCTACAAAAGTCACCTTGAACGACTATGCACTTTAGCCAACGTTCGTATAGCTTTTAGAAGGACTCCTGGAAGACATTTATCGCAACCTCCTGTAAGGTCTCTTGCGTTGATGCTTTAATTTCATCGTGGGGAAGAAGGCGATTTTCATGTTGAGGATGCACGGTTCGATTGGTCAATACTCTGAAATGACAAACAGATAACATAACGTTTCGTCGGACAGCTCCGTGTGACTTTTACCTGTTCCCAGCAAAAAAAAACATTTGCATGGACGCCGCTTTCTTCCGTCGGGAGAAGATAAAGCTACATCACAGAAGGTAGCAAAAAATGGCTTCCAGGAGTGTTTCCAAAAGTTATACGAACACTGGCAGAAGTAGTACATAGTCCCTCAAGGTGACCTTTTGAAGGTGGATGTGTTTCGGTAATGTAAACTATTCTGGGTAAGGTTTTATACAGCTTGTCCCCCGAACTTTTGGACCGTACTACGTACAATCTATAACCAATTGATTTCTTTTTTTAAATTGACCATATAACTAAGATTTCAGTAATATTGTAATAATGTATGGATTAGGTTCACTAAACATAGTTAGAAAACATTAATTTTCTTTTTTTAACCATTCAAAAAAAAAGAATAAAACTATGAAACCGTCAACAAATTGCGGAATTAAAGTGGAAAGATTGCACGTAGACATTTTTTAGTCATCAAATTAAACAAAAAAGGTAGCAGATAAATTACAATATTAA
Organism: Uloborus diversus; assembly: GCF_026930045.1. Lineage (NCBI taxonomy): Eukaryota > Metazoa > Arthropoda > Arachnida > Araneae > Uloboridae > Uloborus > Uloborus diversus. Next base: position 41,595,384 of record NC_072734.1, read on the forward strand.
ATCATTGTAGGAATATTTTTATACTTGTTTAAAATTTATGAATAGAAAAGTTTGCATTTTTCATAAAAGCTATAACAGTGACATAAATTTTGCGGAAAAAAGAAATAGCCATGAAAAGAGAGAGGTTCTTAAAACGCAGCTACAATAAATAAACTCAATATTTACACCAAGTTAATAACGAAATACATATGCTACTTGATCTGATGTTTGCACACGTAATATTGAACAATTTGATTGTTTAATCTTTTATGAAGCACTACAAACAAGTTCAAATTAAATTTTTCAATTTAACAATAATTTTCTGAAATTTAAAAAATTGCATAATAGAAAATCCTTGAAACTTTTCTATAACATATTAAAAATATGATGAAAACAAAAATAACTTATTCATTGATTTTATATAAATACATAAAAATAGTTACTTACAACAGAAAAAAATATCGATCGCTATTAATGATGCAAAAAAGGTGGCGCATTACGAAATATAGGTGAAACAAGTATAAGAAATACGCAAAATGACATTTCTTGACCAAAATAAATAATCGCTTAATATTTAAGAAATGCTTGAAACGACGAGGGTGGGTTAGGGGGGTCACCCTCTGATTTTGGAGTAACTCACAATATTAAACTTCGGTCCCAACTTCGGCCTCATTTTTTTAGTACAGAACCGCTACCACCAACGCCTCGGAAGAGTTTCTGAATCTACTTCAGCACTTCTGAAGAAAAAATTCGTAAGTCCCTTTGATTTCCAAATTATGTCACCTTTCAAAACGTCTTTAATTAATTTCTTGCATTAATACTCTAAATTCTTCCTAAACAATAGATGAAACTTGAAAAAAAAAATCTCTAATTTTATGAAGGGTGTTAGTTTTAAACAACTAAGAAGTACAACTAGAGTTTAATTTCAGAAATTAAGGGAGTGGGAGGAGGGGCACGCAAGTGTTCTCGGAAATACAAAAAAATAGTCGTAAAAAATAGAGTTCAAAATTATCATAAACATTGAGCAGAAAAACCCTTTTAAAACTTGCACCCGAGATTGTTTTGACGTGCAGTGGCGAAATTTAGCAAATGTTGCAATTGCGCGAGAGGCCCCAAAGGCGTAGGGGCACCGTAGAGGAGTTAGGAAAATGCTTATGATAAATGTTCTATAACTTCTGTGATAGAGAAATAGGGCCCCAAAATGTATTTCGACGGGCCCCAAACTTGTAGTTCCGCCGAAGCGATACAGAAAAGACTGCATTACTGTGATTTATATTACAAATATCCAAAAATTAAAAATTACCGTCGGTTCAGCGGGAATCTAACAAAATGAAACAAAACCGGTTTCGCATCTCATATGTGTTTCCATAGTCTCCAATTCGGCAATATATCACCAAATGATCGTCATTCTGAGACGCTATATTAGTTTTCCATTGAAATAAGTAATTAATAGCCACAAAAAATGAGTAAATAGGCTTTTTAGAACACCCGATCGAAAACAAAAAGGGAAGTGCACAACTGGAACGTACGCACACCCCACATGAATTTAGCCTTCTACAGCTTACCATTTTTGAGTTATGACTTATGAGAGATACATACGTACATCCAGCCGCAAGAAACAACGCAATAATTAACTTGTTTGGTACCTGAATGCAGTATTAAAAACTCTTTCAGGGGTGACTAAAATAGAAATTCATACTGAAATTTAAGTAAAAAATTTTATATGAAAAAAATAACTCCCTTTACGTTGTATTAAAAAGCAAAACAACAAAGATCTTTTTTTTTCAAAAACATCGGCCAATTCCATCGGCTTTTCGATGTTTTTTAAGGCCGATGGGCCGATGTTTCCTGCAAGTTACCATCGGCCGCCGATGCCGATGGCTAAATTGTTGAACCATCGGCGCCGATGCATCGGTCGAGTCCTAATACATACACACACACCTACACACTCACATACACACAACTACCCACACACTCATGCCTGCACACAAATACACATGCCTACACACACACACATACCCCCACACATACACACACAAACACACACGCTTACATATACGCACACACGTGATTGCGATAAACATAATTTGAATTCAAGATGACAAAATTCAATTTTTTTTTTTTTTTTTTTTTCACTCCACCCTGTTATGCTTCTTTTTGAATACTCGCTACTCAGGCTGGGGGGAGGGGGGAGTATTCCTGCGTTCCGGTTGAATATTTCAGAAATCTGGCAATCCTACTTTAACTCAGCTTCTATGGAAGCTAGATTGTCGTAAAGGTGTAGTTTTAAAGCTCTATGAATAGGCTTCCACATAATATGTCACTTGGCAAGGTTATGTGACATTAATATTTTAAGGTCATTATTTGACCTGTAGATTTTTTAAAAACCTGAAAAATAAATCGTTTTTTGCTTATAAATGTGGTCTACGCGTGGTAAAAATTTCGGAATAGGACTGCAATGGGATCATACTGAAAATCAATTATTAAATAATTTCGATGGCGCAGAATAACGCTGTTTTTCCTACTGTGCGCTTGCTAATCGATAAGAAGTAATTTAAAATTCATTCCTTTCACTACTACAATTGTGCGAAAAAAATTCAGAATGAGACTGCAATTGGCTCACGATGAAAAATAAATGACTTTCACCGCCTCAACAATCAAACTACTGAAATCGAGTTGTGGACCGTAGGCAATGATGGCATCTGAAGATATTTACAGAAAAATTACTCTTTATAACTTATGGTTTGCAGAGTTCAATTCTTGCTTTGAGAGGGCGTAAACTCGTCTTTTTGAGTTTCTGCTGGGGTCTACTTTTGTAATAATATCATATCCGCTATACAATTACTAACCAATAAGTAGTGATATAAAATCCTCCCTTCTTCTGCTTCTTTTCTAAATTTGATGCAATCTAAAAAAAAATAATTTATGACGGGGGAGGGAGTAAAATATCTTTTAGAAATTAACAGCTTTATAAAGCCACTCATACATCTTCGTATAAAAACATGTTCAATCATGTTAATCTTGGTAACCAAGTCACCATTAATCAAGATTGGACGATCAAAGTGGAAATGCATTTCTTTTTCATGTCTCATGGCATAAGTTAGTGAGATGGTATGTGTTGCACGGTCAGATTACTACTGAATATACCAATTAAGGCGTGGCCTAGGGCCTCCACTTCTTGGGGGCCCACAAATTGCTAAAACTGCTTCAGCCGATGGCTAAAATTGTAAAGTGTGACTACATGGGGCCCAAAGAACTGTTTGGAATTGGACTTCTCAGTATCTAAATCGGGCCCTTGTGGGTGGCACTTTTATAGTACTTCCTTGCAGCTGGAACCAGTCATCAACCGACCTATGGTAACCTGGTTATGATTCCACAACACTAGTCTGATAAGATATTCGGCTGGGTGGCTTGGTGGTAAGGCGTTGGCCTTCTGCATCGTGGTCCCGGATTCTGACCTGTGGTGGCCTGTCGGTGGATTTTCGAGACACAAAAAATAGTCAGCGCCCGTGTTATATGATTATACGGCACAGATCAATTGGATATTCGTTTGGCTCTGAGTGCCCTTAGCAAAATTACATTCCTAGTGCAATTTCGCATCGAAGAGAGCCATACTGGGCGTCAAAATTATCTGTGCCATTGACAGCCTCGACTTAATAGTGGAACATGAAAGACTGGATGCCATATCAGGAAACCGCACTAGGTCTGCAAAAAGGCTAACTAGCCATTGGGAAGAGAGAAAAGAGTTTGATAAGATGATAAATCAAATGAAAAATTACGTCAATGCATCTTCAGTAAAGTACCATTTTGCAGAAAAAGAAGAGACTTTGAAAAACTTTGGAAAAGAATTGCAATATACTATTCTGAATTTTAGCTTTTTTATCCCATTGAACAAGATTCGGGTAGAAGTGAAATCATTTATCTTTTCTAACAATTCAACAGTAAAACGCGTCACAATTCGAGAATGATCTTGAATCGAGATGAATCTTGAATGCTCAAAAATGGCTGGATTCTGAAGCGATGATAAATATTAGTGACAAGGTTGTGTTTTCGACGCTGACAAGAAAATAAAAATTAAACCGTGCAGAAGAAGTGTTTACATCTACATGGTCCTTCAGGTTCCTTATTCTACAGCGTCCAAACTTTAAGATGTTCTTAATGTATTAATAAATGATATTATTACCAATGGCCGACTGAGTCCTCCAAGTGGGCGTCAACCTTGACTCCCAAAGAGCGAAGAAAAAAAAAACAATTTAGCACAGGTTTGAGGATGCAAAAAAAATTTTTTTTTTTTTGAGGGGGGGGGGGCGGTAGAAAGGAAAGAAAGAAAAACGAAAGCGCAACGTTCAAGGACACAAATAATAAAGTAAAATAAAATAAAGTAAAAATAAAGCGCACGGGATCGAGGGCGCACAAGAAAAACTGAAGACGTTCAGATTTGCGGGGGAAAAAAACGAACATGCTCAGGTTCAAGGGCGGGAAAATAAAGGTGCACAGGTTCGAGTTAGCAAGGAAAAAAAAAGAACCCAAAAGTGTATCGGTTTGTGGGCACACGTAGTTTGAAGCGGAAAAAAACGAAGGCGCACTGGTTCGAGGGCATTAAAAACGAAGGCACACAGGCTTGAGAGCACCAAAAAAATATACATCTAAAACGAAGGTGCACAGGTCTGAAGTGAAAAAAAAAAAAGAAAAAAACGAAGGTGCACAGGTCTGAAGTGAAGAAAAAAAACGAGTGCACAGAGGGCGTTTGAGGGCACATTGGCACTCTAACCCAGTCCGCCCCTGATTATTACAAAAGTTAAACCCAAAAGAAACTCGAAAAGAAGGCTTACGACCTCTCAAAGCAAGAATTAACTTTGCAAACCATAGGTTGTGAAGAGTATTTTTATTTTCTGATGCCATCATTGTCTATGGCTCACGCCTCAATTTCTATAATTTAAAAGTTGAGACGGTGAAAAGTCATTTCTTTTTCATCATGAACCAACTGCAGTCTCATTCAGAAATTTCCCGCACACTTCTGATGGTGAAAGGAATAGATTTTCAATTATTCCGTACCGATTAGCAAAAGCGCACAGGGAGAAATCTTTCATTATTCTGCGCCATCGAAATTTTTCATAATTAATTTTTAGTATGATCCCATATTGTTGTCCCACTCTGAATTTTTACCACATGTAAACCACATTTGTAAGCAGAAAAAAATTCAGATTCAAAAGAAAATCTACTTTTTAAAATATTCCAAGTTTAAATAAACCTTGAAATACACTTTAAGTCCCTTCATACGTTTTCATGTAGGGACTCAAAGTTTTATTACTTTTTCATGAAATCATGGTTCATTTAGAAGAAAACGATTTCCCGTAAGGGGTTTTTCTCAATGTCCTGTATTCATTAAAAGCATTTATGAAAAATGAGAAACAACCGATTGTTGTAGTATTTGTGAACAATCATTCTTTGCTTCAATCCTTCAGCTGGCCTCCATAAATGTCTCGTTACGTTTAGCAGAAATCTATTGAAATTAGAAGACTGGAAAACAGATAGAGTTTTACATTTGATTTTATTTATTCTGCCAATTTTCTTAAGCTATTTGTTCTAGTATATATGATGTAATATTTTTGAAACTTAGCCAGGATAGAAATATTTCTTTTCGATAATTGCTCTAAAACGTGGCAGCAAGATTTTAGCTCCTAAAATAAAATAATTTTGTTTGGTTTAATTACAGAAATGAGTTCTTTTATTCCTTGTACTGGGCGATTTTTCTCAAATACTTTTTCATAGTTAAACATTTCTGAAACTTTTTTAAATTGCAGATCGAGTGTCTCAACCGGCATAATTTGACCATTGCTTGATTTTTTAAAATCAAACTTTAAAAACATGTATGTGGCTTGTTTCTCTTGGAATATGTAAACATTGGGCTATGTCATGCTTGGCTTTGTCAAAATATCATTCTGTTTCTTCAAATTTGCTTTCTGCAACATATTTTCAAGATTTTAAGTTACTCGAATTGCATACTATGTGTCCCTTTCATTGTGACATTAATTAAATAAGTGTTATCGACCTCGCTGTTGTGAAACAAATATTTGGTTAGTGCATATTTTCTTTGATATTCTGTATCCTTTATGTTTTGTTTCGAGCAGAAAGTCGGTCAATAATATGTATTTCGAAATTAAAATTCTGATATTTTTCATGAAGGAAATTTGTTTAGTACTGAAAAAACAGTGTAGGTGTGTTCTAATATATTTTGTTTAGTGATGTAAAATACCCCGGTATTTATTTTTAGGGGTAAATACCCAGGGTATATACCTGGGTAAATATCCAAAATGGGTATTTATTTCAAAAATTTATATTCAACTAAAATACTAACCAACCATATACAAAACAATAAATGTTTACCCAAAAATTGTATTTTGATATACAATTTTGTTAAGAACATATTTAAAGAATTATATTTTACATATTTAAAGAATTATTGTGTGAAGCAACTTAGCAATCTAATATGATATTCACATTAAATGTGTTGGATATGCCTACTCAATGTTGATAGCCAAATTTCAGATATAAAAAGCCATTATATAAAAAAAGAAAAGCTTAACTTATTACAAAAAAAAAAGCAAACATCCCATTTAAGTTTTAGTATATAGTTCATTCTAAATTCTGACAGTTTTTTTTTTTTTTTTAATAAGATTTCATTAAGCCTTTAATTAAAAAAATTATAATACATTAATTTTTATATTTTTAATCTTTTATTTTACGGTTTATGTTTTAAAAAGAAAATCATTTTTTGATACCTCCCAAAATTTTTTTGCAAAAGGGCAATTACTAGGAGATTTACCCTGCTTTTGGATGAATACTGAAAAAAAATTTACCTTCCCACCCTACATCACTAATTGCGTGTATTAAAAATAGTTTGAATAAATCTTCATCGTGAAGTACCGGAGAGCAAATGCAAATGAGCAAGGCAACAGAAAACAATATTTTGATTTTTTTTTCTTATTAATGTGAAAACTTCCAATAAAATAATTTAATAACATCACAGTCTTAATAACTTCTCAGTTTATTCTTCCAAACATCCCTCATGCTTCCTTTTTTTTTTTCCATTTTCGATATGACAACCTAGATTGTGATTTTGAAATTCTGAAGTTCATCATTGAATTCCTTATATCTACTTCTCCAAATATGACATTGAAAAGAAAGATTCTTTGTTTCATGATATGTTTCTTTCATAATTTCATCAAGTCTTTCAATAAAAAATATTATAAACTGTGTAATACATATTGTTACAAATCCTGTAAATAGTAATTATTGCAGGAACGTAACCTGTAAATAGTTTCGCGTCATGAATATACAACCCTAGGTTTTGCATTCAGGGGCGTAGCTAAGGGGGGGGGTTTTGGGGACAAAACCCCCCCCGAAACGTTAGTCTCAAAAAAAAAGAGAAAAAGAAGAGAGATGAGAAAGAAAAAAAAAAGAAGAAAAGGAAAAAATTCCAAGCGATTATATATATATATATATATATATATATATATATATATATATATATATATATATATATATATAAAAGAAGTAACCCCCCCCGAAAGTCGGGTCTAGCTACGCCACTGTTTGCATTAGGTGATTTTTGGATCCTCACTACGACGTCATTTAGTGGGTTAAGGACTTTGTAGGGTCCATCCCAATGCGACTGCAATTTGGGTGACAGACCTTTCCGTCGGATGGGATTCCATAACCAAACCTTGTCGCCTTCGTTGAATTCATGTCCAGTAGACCTTGTGTCGTATCGGGTCTTCATCTTCTCCGCCGCGATGTTGATTCGCTCTCGTGCGTAGTTATGAACGTCTTCCAACCGGGCCTGGAGATCCTGGATGTACTCCTCAGGCGATGAAGGCGCATCCGGAGGACGACCGAAGACGAGATCACAAGGTAGCCGAAGCTCTCGTCCGAAGGGCATCTGAGATGAGGCATATCCGGTAGTCTCGTGGACAGCACTGCGGTAGGCCAGCAGGAACAAAGGTAGCTTCTTGTCCCAATCCTGTTGATTTCTGGATACCATAAGTGAGAGATTATTCAGGATTGTGCGGTTAAATCTCTCCACCATGCCGTCCGATTGTGGGTGTAGTGGTGTTGTCCTAGTTTTCTCAATTCCGAGAATTTGACATAGGCCCTTAAACACAGCAGAGATGAAATTCCTCCCTTGATCGGAATGAATCTGCAAAGGTGTTCCGTATCTCGAGATCCAATGCTGGACTAGAGTCTCTGCTACGGTAGTAGCTTCTTGATCTGGAATGGGATATGCTTCCGGCCATTTGGTGAAGTAGTCGATGGAAACAAGAATGTATTTGTTCCCATCAGCAGTTCTTGGTAGAGGACCCAGGATGTCGATCCCAATTCGTTCGAAAGGAGCTCCAACGTTGTACAGATGTAGCTTCCCTCTGCTTCTTTTCTTCGGTCCTTTACGAGCAGAACAGGCGTCACAAGAATGGCACCACTTCTCCACGTCATCCTTCGCCTTGCTCCAGAAGAAGCGCTCCCGAACTTTATTAAGGGTTTTCAAGACACCAAAATGTCCTCCAGTCGCACTACTATGTATTTCTTTCAGAACATCTGAAATCCTTGATCGGGGAAGTAGTAACTGCCACCTAGACGTTTTGCCGTCATCAGATTCCCATTTTCGGTACAGTACGCCGTTCCGTAAATGGAGTGAATTCCATAAAGCCCAGTATCTTTTTGTTGCAGGACTGAAGATGGAAACGTCCTGCCAGCTAGGTCGCCGACTGTCACTTTCCATGAACTCCAAAATTGGTTTTATGTCGGGGTCTTCAAGTTGATCTTTTCGAACTTGGTCGTCACTCCATGGATCAGGTTCTGATGATATTGGAGTCACTGTCACCTGATAGGCGGTAGGGCTAGTCGTTCCATACTGTTTCTCGATTCGGGAACAATAGTGGCAGTTCTCAGGACAGGGTCTCCTTGATAAAGCGTCAGCATTACCGTGAGATAACCCTTTTCGATGCTTGATCTCCATGTCATATTCCTGGAGCCGCTGTATCCATCTGGCTATCTGGCCTTCTGGATTCTTGAAGTTCAAAAGCCAAGTTAACGAGGCATGATCTGTCCGAAGCAGAAATTTTCGGCCGTAGAGGTAATGATGGAAGTGTTCTACAGCTTTCACTATGGGCCAGTAACTCCTTTCTGGTGACGCAGTAACTTCGCTCCGACTTTGATAAGCATTTGCTCCAGTAAGCGATGACATGTTCATTTCCGTCAATTTCTTGGGATAAAACAGCTCCAATTCCCTCGTTGCTCGCATCAGTGTCCAGGATGAAGGATTTTTCAGGCTGAGGATAGGCGTTGATGTTAAAGCCTCCTTCAGTCGTAGAAATGCATCTTCGCATTCTTTGGACCATTCAAACTTTTGTTTGCTCTCCGTCAGCTTATGCAAAGGTCGTGCAATGTTGGAAAAACCCTTCACAAACTTCCTGTAGTACGTGCAGAGCCCCAGGAAACTTCGCAACTGATGGATGTTTTCGGGACGACTCCAACTCCTGACCGCAGATACCTTCTCTGGATCGGTTTGCACACCCTCAGAAGAGATGATGTGACCAAGGTAGTTCACTTCCCGGCGGAACAAATTACATTTGGACGGGCTTAACTTCAGATTGGCTTCCTTAAGCTTTTGCAGCACCTTCCTAAGATTTGCCAGATGTTCTTCGAAGCTGCGTCCCACGATGATGATATCGTCTAAGTAGACCAGACAGAAACTATTTACAGGTTACGTTCCTACAATAATTACTATTTACAGGATTTGTAACAATATGTTTGTATCGGTTTTACCAATTTTTTCATATTTAGATTTAAAAATAAAAAAAATCCCATTCACTTTTTGCATTTTTTTTGTAAAATACCTAGTTTTTGGGTATTTACCCAGGCCTTGGGTAAATACCCAAAAAATATTTACCTACCCACTGGGTATTTACCTGATCTACATCACTAATTTTGTTTAAAACTTTTTCTATTCAATCTGATTTTTTTGAAACTTTTAATTTAAATCTCTTAAAAATAAATCTTTGTCAAAGCAGTTTTTCCGATCTTTTTTAATTTCTTAATTATTACAAAATTTGAATATTTTAAAAGTAGCTTTTCCAAATTTGCAGAGAAGATGCGCTATTTTGTAGAATAAATTGGCTTCATTTTTTTTTTCCCTATTAGTTATACATTGCATCAATGTAATATTATTTATATAAGTTATTATGTCTTTATTTTATCACAATACAAGCATCATAATAAGATAATAATTGGTAATGCAGCTGATTTTTTTTAAAGTGAAACTTATATTTGGCTTTGAAATTCTGATTGGCAAATTTTTGTGTGACGGAAGTGACTAGTTGTATTTGTATGATGAAAAGCACACATGTGCGCTCTTCTCACTTTCTTCGTATTTTGTTGTCCAGGGTTGCGTGTACTGCATTGAGTAGAACTATCGGTTATCAACAGAGTATCTGTTGAAACAAGTGTACATAGCTAGGCTTGCCAGACATCCCGGTTTTCAGACAAAATTCCTGTGTCCCAGCCGATTTACTGGTTAGCCAGCTTGCACATCTCAAAAAAAATAATAATAAATTTGTTTACAGATGACTGAAGAAGTCGTCTCCCAAATGGTTTACAGTTTATTGTTTGAACATTTCTAGATAAATATTTATTTTCACAATATTTGCATTTCATGTAGCACAAAATTTAGTTTGTGAACATAGTCAGCATAGCATTGATAGAGTGTGTTTCATTTGTTTGCCAGAACAAAAGTTCATCTTATTATTTTAGTCGTATTGACAATTTGTTTAAAGAAAAATTAACGTTAAGATACCCTCCTTTTCATACAATTGAAAGATTCTTGTTCTTTAAATCAATCATTTACTAAATGGTATCCCAATGCACTATTCAGGAATGTTCTTATAAATGTATCAATGCCTCAGAAAAAGAAAAAGTCCAAAAATGATGATCTTGTCAAGGAAAGCATTTTGGTACAGTTTTGACTGAAAATACATTTAAAAACCCATTTTGTTTTTTGCAAATACAAGCAGAAGACAAACTTAAGGTTCAAAAGATCTTAGAGTGTTCCATAAACCAAAAAACTAAAGCTATTCTCAATCTGTTTTTTTCTTCTATGTATCTTTATGGCTAAATTTTTAGATTATTCTGTTCCTTGATAATAAGATGGCAGTTGAAACTATCATAAACCATTCCATTTTTACAGGCTGCCTTCTTAAAATATATATGACAGAAAAATCTAAACGAGAGATTTTGAGACCTTTTTAAGGTATGCCTGCTAATGGTGAATAGCAGGAACTGCATGCGGAAGTAGTGTTATTGATTGAGATTTTAGAAAAAGTTGCAGGAAAAGCGTAATCCTGCGCCCTAGTGCAAAAACTGTTTAGTGCATTTCAAATATCAGGGATGCCTATCCAGGAGGGGAGGCATGACGCAGACTGCACCATTGAATTTTTTACGGGGGGGGGGGGGGGGTTGACGGGTATTTTTCCCATTTTGGCACGATGTTTAGGGAAAGGCATCCGTGCAAGTATTGTTTTGTGTTTTCCTTGTTTAGAATCTATTTTCTTTTTTAAAAATATGCTATTTTATTGTAAATATGCCTGAAATGTCTTAGCTTGCATTTAACATTTGAAACTTCAACTAGCTGTTGAAAAAGGAAGGTTAAATGATTTGTGCATGGTTCAAAATTAATTTGTACGCCCTGCAAATGTGGCCATACAGCCAGACTTGCAACTGGCACAAATCATCAGTTCTTCAGTTTAAAAAAAAAAAAATAGGAAGTTGATAGTTTACGTATTATAATACATAATGGTTCTTTGTTCAAACCTATGCAAATTAAAAGCTAAAGTTTAAAATTCCCTGAATAAAATTAAAGCATATGTACGTAAAAATGTCACTCCCACGCAATTGGATTAATCAATAAATAAGTTGAACCAATGGACATGCAAGACTCCAGAGACCTCATAAATGGAAGAAAATGTCCTTTTTCTATTTCTTAAAATATCAAGGGACATAGACGGTACACTGGTGGACAATTGCTAAGGACGGATGGCAATAGCAGCGTTAGCAACCCCAAAATGGAAGGCAAGGAAATATAGAAATTAGCATAAGTTCGGGACACAGTAAGACGTGTTGTGAGTATGCAAATTTTAGACTCACAATGTTACTGGTCATGTCATAGCATGATCGCCCAAAATTCCAAATGCTGTTAATGAAACTCAACAGCCCCCCCCCCCCCTGTTTCTCCCAAATCAAATAACACAGTTATCAATAAGTTAACAATTACCCTCCAAAATCTTCTGCTTGAACTGCATGGATAGTGGATTCAAATTGTGTCTCTGCTAGCTACCAGTTCATTTTCTCTCTACGTTTGATACTACCAAATTAGGTTTTCCCGCCATTACTGTCTGTTAAGTAGGCGTGGCTTACAGCGGCGGATTTTTGACCGTCGAATGAGCAATGCCGCTCGACTATTCCCATCACTGAAGGTGGAAAATGCTTGTTTCAGCTGACGTTCCATTTCAAATCTTTGCGAATTTTCATATGAATAATTATTGTCACTCTTTCCCTCCCTTGCCACTCAATAATTTTTTATTATTGATTGAAGTCTTCTTTATAGACGTGGGCCTAACCTGCGATCTTCATGATAAGTGTGGTAGGCAATTATCCTAATTTGTTAGGTGTAACTTACTATATTTTTTAACTTTTAAGTTTTCTAACTGAGACTGATCAAAAGGGCCATTCAGCTCTACCATCAATGACACCCGCCTGCGGCGGGCGCGCCATCCGAATGAAGTCATAGCATGATCAGCGATATGAAGGATTCGGCGCGTGATGACCATGGTTGTTCAAAAGCAAAGTTTGACTGGAAAGAATCAATTGACAAACTTGCATTTTTCGGTATGTCTTCCCGACATCCCTTAGATGATTTTATGGGTGGTGATGTGGCTCGCAACATCGAAGAAGGGCAGAAACATTTAGATGTTGCCAGGAGTTCGATGTCAGCCACAGAGTTGTTTCTAGAGTTTGGAAATCATTTCAAACAAATGGAAGGTGTAGCAAATGTCACAAAGGAGATTGTGTACGCAATACAATGTCAGCAGAACATTGGTACTTAGTGCTAGCAGCAAAAAGCCAGCGCCACACTGCTACTGAGGTAGCAATGCAGTTTCCTACTGCTACTAGCAAGCAAATATCTCAAAAAACTGTAGCCAGACGTTTGAATGAAGTAAGACTATACATCCGTCAGCTTGTTTTGTACATCCTATTGTCTACAAGTCAATGTTTTGCTCGTTTGTAATGATGTCTTCAGCATCACATTTAGAGAGAAGTTTACTGGGCTTGTGTACTATTCTCAGATGAAAGCAGGTTCATTCTGTTGGTCTAATTGTGGACAACAACTAACCTGTCATGAGAGCAGTACAGCATACAAGCCGGCAAACATAAAAGAAAAGGACTAGTGAAACTTCAACAAGTTGTGTCATGGTATGGGTATGATTATAATCAATGGCCGTACGTCACTTGTGTGCTTCCAAACAAGACTATGACGGATAGTGATACATTAATGTTGTTCTACTGCCTCATGTTCACGTGTTCTGTGGTGCTGTGGGCGATAAATTCGTTTTCATGGATGGCAGCGTAACATATCATTAACAATTGTCGTCCAGTAGTGTCTAGCTCACTCAAAATATTCAACCCATCGGATGGCCAGTACTTTTTATAGATCTGAATCATATTGAAAATGTTTGGGAGGCTTTGAGGAGCAGTCTTTCTGGTTGACAACGGCCTCTAATAATCAAGGACACCATAATCCGTGACTAACAGAAGAATGGGATAAATTGGAGCATCACATGACTTGTGGAAGCTTGCATCGCTCTCCATGATAGCCTTATCCCATATTGACATCTTTCGCTGGAATGCCTTACATTTATTCACTTTTACGTATTCAGCCTAAAATGACCGTTTCGTCCTTTGGACTTTTCAACGCCATCGAGTTACACTTACTTTTTTACGCGCTACATAGCCCATTGGAATCCGTCCTTAGCAATTGTCCACCAGTGTATAACTAATGCTACAGTATACTGAGACACAGTATAACTTTGCTCTACTATATTTCATTTTATTTCAAATATTTTTATGCCTATTTTTAGTCTTGCATAACAATTTTCTGTTTATTTTCAGATCTGTGCTTTTTTTGAACATTTGCATAAATATTGAATCTATGGATTATGCCACAGCTGTTGCCATCCACTATTCAGTTACCTAAAGAAAATGCCTTTCAAACTGAAACTTAAAAAAAGCAGACAGTACAATGTCTCCTCAAAGAATTTGTTTGTTCTTTCCGTAGAATTGCTTGATAACACAACTGTGGAATGTACTTTGTCTTCGCAAAGCCTTGGTCAAGAGTGCCTTAATAATGTTTGTCAGAGACTTGGATTACAACAAGTAAGAGAAATTGTTTTGCTCTTTTTCTGACTGTTTTTTCGTTATAGGTGCGTTGAGTGCATTTTAATCTTGCAGGTTGCCATGCCACAGGGAAACCTGAAAAAGTAGGGAAAATACAGGGAATTGAAAAATCCTCTAAAAAACAGGGAAAATCCAGGGAATTTTGAAAATTTGCTTAAAAACCTGGAAAATACAGGGAATTTCATTTTTTATTTTTAATTTAAGTTTCAAAAATCAATGTCAAAACATATTAACTACCAAAAAAAAAATAAATTGAAATTAAAAAAAATATAATAAGAAAATAAGAAAAGCTAGTGGAATAAAATAACAAAATAAAATAACTTTGCTTCAACGTTTTTTTTTCTTTAGTTTTGTTTAAGTGAATATTAAAATGTCTATCATAAAAGCAAATATTTTTGAATGTTTTGTTTAGCATGCAGTTTTTATTGTGCTGCTTATTTTTTACTTCCTTTTACAAAAAAGGAAGTATTCACAAAAAAATTTTCACTCAAAAATCAACCTTAATTTCCATTTTGCTCACCCCGGAATGAATGTTAAGTTTTTTTTTTCGACTCGACCACACGTGGAGAAGTGCTTAAGACCGTATAGACACGCGCAATATCCATTTTGACGATTCCTGAGTAAGTTACAACAAGTTTTCTCGTGATGTCTGTATGTATGTGCGTATGTATGTCGCATAACTCAATAACGGTATGTCCTAGGAAGTTGAAATTTGGTACGTAGACTCCTAGTGGGGTCTAGTTGTGCACCTCCCCTTTTGGTTGCATTTGGGGGTTTCTAAGGGGGTCTTTTGCCCCTTTTTGGGGGGAATATATCACCAGTCTATTCATCGCCAACTTAGCGACAAATTTGGCAGGGTTTTTTTTTTTATCTGGTTTCAATTTGGCCACTGTTGTATTTAGAATGTAAACTATTGAATCCCATTAAAATTGCCAATAATGGGAAAATGACATTAAATTGGAGTATAAGGAAGTGATGCACACATCAGCTGGTTTTCTTTACAAACAGCTAAATATAAATATTCAGTTACCATACTGTTATTTCAGTTTTAATGAATACTACTACTTTATTTTTCATGTTTAATTTATGTATTTTTTTGCTGTTGACTCTCTATTTAACGACATTCTCTTATTTAAAGAGGACTTTTCACGGTCCCGGATGCTATGAGGTAGTTTTAAAAGCATCCTATGTAGGGACTCATTCTACTTAAGGACGAATTTTTGTGGTTCCTTGAAAGTCATTAAATAGAGACCCAACTGTAATTATTTATTTTCCTATAATGAAACTATCAGGATATTAATATTAATTTCATCATACAAATATATGTTCACTCATTTTTAATGCGCACTTATACAAGGAAAATACAGAGAATTTTCTCCCAGAATTGAAGGGCAACCCTGTCTTGGCAATTATTTTTTGTTTTATTTACTGTCACCATGTTTGGTCAAAGTAAGATAGAAACTAGGAAATACCAATTTGTTATTTTGTCTATTTAAGGGACATTAAAAAAATATGCCTTTAAAATAGCCAGACTAAAAGTTTGATTAAAATGAAAAATAATCAGCTGAATAATTAAATTATGCCCTTAAAAGTGAAATAATCTGCCAAATAACAAAAAAGTTAGGAAATAATACAAAAATTAAACTACAGTAGTTTGCCAAATCAAGTTAAATGCTGAATTTGCAAATAAACTATTCCGCAAAGTAAATGTATTGAGTCACAAATAAACATTAATGTTCCATTGAAACTTAGAATTTTGCAAAAATTAGTTTAAATGAAGATGTTAACATAATCTTTTAGTTTCCACCAAGGTAAAAGTTAAACAAGTAGCCAAGCCAAGTGACTGGAAAATTTCCTTTTTTTCCCTACAACAAAGATTTTTCTCTGGTAAAATTATTCAACACTTTGCTCATACACGTGTTCAATCTAGAAGTTTAGTTTAAAACAGTAGTTGGGAATCTGAGGACTGCGATCTAGGAGAAAAATGCTTGATAAAAATGAAACATTTTGTGGAAATATTCTTTTAGTTTCGTAAATGCAACTTATTTTATTCTAGGATAATAAGTTAATAAATTTATGTTAAGTTCTTTGCTCAAAATGTTTGTATTATTAAATAGTTTGTATTATTAACACACACACAGCTCTTTTCTGCTAATCTTTGTTCAAAATGAAACTTATTTCTAGAAGACAAAAAGTTGTATTAAATCTTGAATATTTCAGTTTAAATCAAATGTAACATTCATGACAAAATCCTTATGTCATTCGAAATCAGTCTCAGTCTGAACCTTTTGTCTGAATTATTTGATGTGTGGTCTGGAACATTTTTTTAAAGTCACTAAACAAAAATGAATAGTTCAGCAGATTAATGCATATTTTAAAATATTGCATTGAAATTAAAAATTTAAAGTTAGATGCCTGAGTACCTAATGCTTTTGCGTGTGTGTAATTGTGTTAAATATTTTGTTGTATCAAACATTCTTTGTTTGATGCAAAATTTTAGCTTTCTTTATAGCTTATTGTGGAATTATGTGTATAAGAACTTTAAATATAGACACTGTTTTTTGCTTTTATGACTCCTTTTATGAGTTTTACAAAGTTTTCACGTTCTGTGAGAATTCATGACATGAAGCATCAACTTTGAATGCATAATGTAGTGACATTTTTTTTTCTTCTAAACTGTGATAAGTATTTGAAATAGATGATAACAAACTAACCAATAGCTAATAAGATTCTTTTGAGGCTTTAATGTAACACAATACTAAGATTTCAGAATCATTGAATAATAGATTTATTTTTATACATCACTAAAATTTGCTTATTAGCGCATGCATGTACTATACACCAAACTCCATGTGAATGTACAAGGGACGTTTAGAATGGTAGTTCTATTTTAAAATATAAAATTTATAAGTTCAGATATAGCAAGGAAATTTATTGCACAAAAATCTACTTTACTTACACTATCTTTTGACGTAGCTCCCATGATTTTCCAGGAGTATGACGTATCATGGTACAAGTTTTTGCATATCCTCTTTGTAAAATGTTGCCGACGGTGTAGTCAACCATGAAGTAACTTGTTTTTTCAGCTCGTCATCGCTGCTGTACCCAGTTGTGTTCCCATTGGGTATACTCCATACAGTGTATGCACTCAAAAACATTTGTTTGGCATATTATGTATATGATCACATACACATATTGTGCATAAAGGATTACTGGGATTGTTCCCTCAGAAAAATTGATGGGAACATCATTGTTTGTTTTGCTGATTGTCTAGGAAAGACTTCAGATACCAAAATAAATAAAAGTCCCTAGAGGCGGGTTCAAGACTGTAAGAAGGATAATCAAAAACGTTCCAGCCCAAGCCCTGTAGAAATCCTCATAGTTGACTACACACAGAGGCGTGCACAGAAATTTTGGGGCCGTCACATATGACTTTTTCGAGCCCCCTCCATATTGTTTATCCCCACATCCCTGCACATATTTCAACCTTCATTTAAAAATAATGGGGCCCCTTCTCAGTCCCAGGCCAACAGATGTGTCCAAGCCCCCCCCCCCCCCCCCCCCCTTTCTCTCTGTGCACGCTACTGACTACAGAGTGGAAACATTATACAAAGAGGGTATACAAAGACTTGTATTACGTTATGAAAATGCCTAGAAAATCTCGGGAGCTATGCTGAAAAATAGTGTAAGGTTGGAAGATTTTTTTGCAATGACTTCTTTGCTGCATCTGTACTTGTTCTTTTTTTGTTTCAAACTGAAACTTACTTTTCGAACATCCTTCATAATATGTGTTTTATATTTTTCTTCTAGCCTCAATATTTTGGGCTCAAGTTTCTGTCCAAAAAGGGTACATTTTGGTGGGTGGATTTACAAAGCCCTTTGAAAAAGCAACTAGATAAATATGCAACAGAAAATTGCAGTTTGTCCCTCGGTGTCATGTTTTTTGTATCTGATGTAAATATTTTACATGATGAAGTTACAAGGTATTGTATTTCAAAGATATTTTCCAACTGCATTTTAATATTTTAATTAGAGACGTACCGAGTACTCGGTAACTACTCGGTACTCGGCCGAATTCTGATCATATACTCGGCCAATACCGAGTAGTTGCAAAAAATTGAATATTGTCCAAGACATATACTAAAATTTATTAAAAAAAGAGCAAGCATTTATTCTGCAATCATTTACAATTAAAATTTATAAGTCAAATTTAAATTTTGAGAATAATGAAGTGTGTAATGCTTCAATGGAATAAATCTTTATTTTAATGTCCCCAAAGTTAATAAAACATCTATTAAAAATTACGCAAAAAAGGTAAGTATAAAAAATATGGAATTTTTATATAAAAAATGGATTTTTGCTACAAACAAAAATTAGTTATAAAAAATGTAAAAATACCTTTGCTTAAAAATAAAAGGAAATAAAACAACGTAAAAATTACAGTGCAGAAACTCTGCAGACACGTGTTTTGGCGTTACAAGGAATTCCTTCTTCAATGCACAAAATGGGAGCTCGTAGATTTAAAGGCATCCGACAAAAGTCAGATTTTGTAACAGGGGGGGGGGGGCAGAAACACGTGTCTGCAGTATTCCTGCACATTTGTTTTATCTGCTTTTAAAAATTATTTATGTTTGGCGAACTAGAACTATAATTGATTGGCTAACGGACCCCCACTTATGCGGACAATTTTTAATTCCCCAGTTCCAATGCAAATAACATTATTAAACCCCTGTCCTGCGGACACCTCTATATTGCGGACAAAAAAATTTGTCTCGTTAGTGTTCGCATTAGAGGGATTTTACTGTAATTTGTTTTAATTCCAACTTGATTGATCATACCTTTTATTTATTTATTTTTAATTTTAAAAGTAAAATTTTTGACACAAACAAAATTGTATATATAATATGCAATTAAATTTCAGCAGGAATTTAGTTTTAAAAACTATTATATGGACAAGGAGGTCTGTACTACTACTCCAATAAGTTTAAAATTCATCACATGTGTGTCGGTATTGATGGTTCTTCTTAAAACTTAATTGGTACTTGGTAACTCGGCCGAGTAGTGAAAGGCCGAGTACTTGGTACTCGGCCAAAGTGCTGCTCGGTACGTCTCTAATTTTAATTAAAGTGTTAGAATTAATTCATAAATTGAGATACAGTTTTAGGTAACTAGCTATTATATGTAACAATTACGTAGATATAAAACTCTAAAAAAATGTGTAAATCGTTTTGTTAATCAAAGTGTGGTGATAAGTACACTTAAATATTTTCAGTAGTCCAATTTTTTGAAAGTGTTTTTTTTTTTTTTTTAATTTCACTCAATCTTATTAATAAGGCTGGGTTTATATCCTGTCTTACTAATAAGAAGGTGTACAATTAAATAATTTTAACCTTTAGTTTACATAAATTTGAAACTGAGCACTTAAATCTTATAAAAACAAACCTAACTTATGTTTCTCAAGGATCATTTATTTTTGTAAATAGCTTTCATTGACTAACTTCAGAAATGGTATGTCTTTGGTTTAAAGAATTATCTGGACAGGAAACTTAGGCATTTTCTCTATATACTTGTGTGGGGGGGGGGGGGGATATATCAAGTTATGAATCATGAGAACTATGCTACTGGTACCAGGGGTCAAAGTGGTCCTATATTTCCTATATTTTCAAAAAAAGTATGAAAATTGTCCTATATTTCCTATATTTTTGGAAAATGTCCTATATTTCCTATATTCCTGCTTTTTTATCCAATTTATTTCTTTAAAACAACAGTAAAAATAATAATAATTTGAATTTTGTCATCTTGAATTCAAATTATGTTTTTCGCAATCACAAGTGTGTGTGTGTATATGTAAACGTACGTGTGTGTGTGTGGGGGGTATGTGTGTGTAGGCATGTGTGTTTGTGACTGTGTGTAGGTGTGTGGGGGGGGGTATGTGTATGTGTGTGTAGGCATATATGTTTGTGTCTGTGTGCAGGCATGAGTGTGTGGGTAGTTGTGTGTATGTGAATGTGTAGGTGTGTGTGTATGTGTTTGTGTATGTGTGTAGGTTCATGTATTTATGCGTGTAAGTGTAGGATATTGACGAAACCTGGAGACGGTTTTCGCTAGAGGTGCAGCATCGTGAGGAGCCGGTCAGTGGTGATGCTGCAGAGGGTGCTGGTGGGAAAAATCAAAGGAACGCCAAAAATAGTCAAATGAAAGCAATAAGCAATCGTGATTGCTCAATAAACTATCTGAATTTTTCGTCAAAAATACGTGTGCAAACGAATTTTAAATTAAGAAACGCAACTCACTAAATCCTGCAACAGGCATTTTCTCGCATTGGCTACAGCAATATGACGTCACTGTAGTGGGTGGAGTTTCAAAAACGAATTCTGAAGTTGGTTTTAGAATTTTGCGTTTGGCAACAGCAGTTTGTTTTGTTTTCCAGCGTGGTTTTTTTCGGTTTTTGTTTTCGCCGGTATATTTTTGTGTTTAGTGCATTTTCTAATAGTCTTAAGTTCGGAATGTTCTAATAGTCTTTTGCAATATTTTCTTTTTGTGGAATTTTATAGAACAAAATATCTGTATATTTGTGCTACAAAGCATTGGTTATTTCCTGGTAGTTCTCAACACAAAGACGGTTTTTATTTATTTATATAAGCTATGTTTGTGACACTTCTATCCCTGCAAAAATTGTGAGTTGCTCTGATAGTTATCAATAAATTTCACTTTGTTCTTTTTTTTTTGTACAAAGTACACTTTTTTCAAAAATTATTCTTTCAACTACAGGAAAGTCGATTCAGGTGTAAGTTATAATTTTGTTTGAGGGTTTTTTTTTAAACGAAATCATTGATAAGAATAAATAAATAATATGTATGTATTTCTTTTTTCATAGCGAAACTATTCATATAATGTGTCCTATATTTTTTGTGGAAAATGTCCTATATGTGACAAGTCGATCACTTCTACCCCTGTGGTACTCTTCCTAATATGATGAAAAGTTATGCCAAATTATAACTATAACATCATGGAATCGCAATTGCAGTATTTCCATAAAAAATGCATGCCCAGTTATACAGAATTAAAACTTAAAATATTTACACATGGGCTAAATGTATAAAATTTAACGTGCAAAAACGACAATTTGAAACTTTTTGTTAATTACGTATATGTAATTCATTTAACCAAAAAAAAAAATGTAGATGCAAGAATTTTTGTTTTTGTTGCTGAGTTTTGTCAAGAAGTTCCAAGATCTCTTTTGCTTTTCTAGATATCATTATTTTCTTCAGCTGAAGTCTGATATTCTAGAAGGTAAACTACATTGCACAGAAGAGCAAACAATTCTATTTGCCAGTTATAGTCTTCAAGGTATGTATTCCATCTTTTATCACTTTTTCCAGTTTTCAATGCTACAATTGCCTCATCATAATCTTCTCCAGTTTAATATAGTGTGTGGCTTATCAACCTCCTGTATTTTGAGAAAGTGTTGTGCGAGTTGTGGTAGGGTTACACTGGTGGAAGTGGATAGCTGCATACATGCCATTTACTGTAGTAGCAGTAGCATGGTGCAGTTAGTATCATCATGTGTTGTGGAGGGGTATATTCCAGGATTTAAGCTGAGTTCAAAGTTCTTTTACAAAAAAGCTAAAATTGGAGAAATGTCATTAGCTAAAAATCAGCCTTGAAATCTTTGAACAAATAAATTCACAATAGGCAATATTTTTAAAAAATTTGAAATGAAAAATTCCGAATTGTTGTTAGCATTAAGGGAGCAAATTTTTTTTTTAAACCATAATAATGCATTTATTAAGCGAACATAGTGTTCTTAAGACGAAATACTGTTGAACTTTATAGCAGTTTACAGTCAGCTAAGCATTATAAATAAGATTAGGTTCAACATAGTCATTCTTGCTTCATCTCTTGGATTGTGCATCTTTCCCCGCCCCCCCCCCCCTTCTTTTTTTTACTATATTGGAGCAAAAAGCCTTGTTCTGTTTTCTCAATTTGAATAGCATTTTCGCGCATTTTGCAAAAAATGCACCGTAGCGGAAACCCTGGTATATTCATAATGGTGAATTTTTAAATTACTAGACCATTTCATGTGACAGATCGGGACATTTTGAGGGAGTAGTATTGTCACTAGATTTTGTTTCATAAATACAAATAATACAAACTAGAAATATTTTGTTTTTGATAGCAACAGTAAAGATTTGTCATAAGAACTATGTAGAACATCAAAAGTTAGTCAGTTTGAAGAAAATAACTGAACAACATGCAATAAAATGCCTGTGACGGAACGGGACACATAAGAGTTCAATTATTTTATTTTAAAACAGTAACTTTCAATATGCTGTGTAAATTCTTATGACAAATCCTTACTGTTGCCATCAAAAATAAAATTTCAAGTTTGTTCTATTTGTATTTATAAAACAAAATGTACTGACAGAACAACTCCAAATGTCCCGTCCAATGGAATGACCCCACTGTGAATGATTTTTCTTACGTTCCTATTAGAAAATCACTAGCCAGCTGCATGTTTTATGTGCTAAATGGCTTTGAAGCTTCCTGGATGGATGCTCTCACATGCACCACATTTTTCAGTCTTGTAACAGTCTGAGGTCAGCATGGCGTATTTGTTTCCAGTGTACCTGTATCTCCAAAGTTTGGTACCCAAACAGGATTTTTTTTTCTATTTGTAACAGGATCATGTTGGCCAAATTGAAACCAAATGCTAATTTTTTGAGCAGATATTTTAAGTTTTGAAGCTTTAAGCAGCCTGATACCCTTATTGACGTACTGATATTACCCCTTAAAAATTGTTATTTAATATCGATATTTAAATTTAAGAACCAAAAAGGACTACACAGGCCAAATTGGATGGTTTATTGCAATGTTCTTTAAATGTTCACCACTGACAGTCAGTTATTTTGATTATTAAGTGTTGCTTTATAACATGTATAACGAGTTTAAAATAGTTACAAAACAGTTAAAAAAGATCAATTTGCATTCAGGGGGAATTATATTCTGCTAAATTGTTGTTTTTTAGAAATTATCCATGTTTCACTTTATTATTAAATAATGCCATTTTTATGTGTTCATTGTTCTTGTGTCTATTTTGCAGCTGAATTTGGTGACCACGATCCAGAAAGACACACTACTGAATACTTGACCAATTTTGGACTATTGCCTAAGGTATGATTTGGGAATAAACTCAAAGTTGTGGTTTAACCTTCAAAGTTCATCCTTCACCTTTCTTTTTTGAGATATTTTTGAAGTAACATTTTAAAGCATAGATCTTAATAATGCTGTATTGTGCATAGTCAAAAGTTGAACTATTGGTAAAAGAAAAGTGCAAGTTTAAATTTGCATGAAAAGTTTTTTTATGATTCACATAAATGATGACAATGCAGTTTTGAGCCTAAACTTGTTATGCTTGAATCATCTCAATATGTTCATCAATGCAAAGCAATAAACAGTAAAACTACATTGTTTAAAAGTTGACTCTTGAAGCTATCACACAATGTGTTGATTACATCCTAGATTCAAAAACTCATTCAGGGATTCTTTGTAGTTTATATAGAGAAAAGTTTCAAAAATTTGATTTCTTTACTTTTCAGCAAATGGTTCAGGGTAAAGAAAATCAGGAGGCCATTCTGGAACGTGTAATTCTTACCCACCGTAGTCTTCAAGGAATGTCTCAACAACTGGCTGAAGTATATTATATAATGGAGGCCCAGAAACTAAACGGTTATGGGTTAGAATGTTTTGCTGCTAAGGTAAGTTAAATTTTGTTTCCAAAATTTAAAATTAATTTCTTATGTTATGTATTCAAAAAATCTAAGGTAATTTATTTGCTGTTGATAATATTAATTTAGTACCATTCATATTGATTGAATAGTTTACTGCAATTTCTTAATTTTTTTTTTCTTTTTTTTGGATTTTGTTTATTTATTTATTTTATTTTTTTGTCTCAGTATTAAAGTCATTTTGCTTTTAAATGTATTTTGTTATTTCTTTCAGGATAACTCTGGAAATTCTATCATTATTGGGGTCTCATTGATGGGGATTTATATTTGGTATTTAATATAATCTGCCTTTTGTTTACTTTCGGTAAGTATTATAAAAAGACGAAATGTAGCATTTAGCTCTTATTTTAAAGCTAAAAATATTTCAAGTGGAATGATTCTAGAGCTACAGAACTTTTTGTGCTACTTCGTAAAATTCAATGCAAATTCTCAATTTTTTCACTTATAATTTCCCCTGATCTGTGAAACAAACACCATTAATGCTTATCCTGTTTAAAGAGCAATTGTTGCCTTCCTCTGAAAATTCTTTTACATGTTTTCTCCTGAAAATTTATTCCATAAGTAACTTCTTAATAAATCTAAGAAGAAGCATTTCCAGAGCATTAACTTTCTTCATTAAAATATACACTTTCGTTGCGAATATGCCTAAGTCAGGCACAAAAGGATTAAGAGTGTGGCGTAATAGAAAACCTGCGGGTGAAGTGACAGTTTAGAAAAAAAAAGGAAAGACAAAAGTTTCACTTCAGTTGCGTGTATTTATCAAACATTTTTTTTTCTTTTGTGTCTTTGCATTCAAAAAAGCACTTGCATGCCACAATTTTGATTGCATAGTAATTGTAGATGTCCTGTTATTCTTAAAATGTCCAATTTATCCTTCCATTCTTGATATTTTCTGCAAACCATCAACATGCTACATAATAAGTGTTGACAGCACAGATTCCTAATGCCTTTTTACTACTTGACTAGTGTTCGCCCAGTGGTCGAAATTAATAATTGATACATGAATATTCATATTCATAAATGAATATTTGAGAAAACTTGAATGAATTTAACTATTTCCAACATTTTTATTTGTACTCTTACTCATGTTTGCTGCATATCAGGGGAAACGTACAATTTTTATATATACACACAAAACCAAACAGTAATAATTTATTTCAATTTTACTTTTTGTCTGTTAATCTCAAAATAAATGGATGAAAGGGGATATTTCGGTAATGGTGTTCGGTAATGTTGTTTCTAAAAATTTTAAAAGTTTTTTTTTTTTTTTGAAAGACCATGCTTAAAAACACATCTTTTAGCCATTTTTTAAATAATTTGAAAAAAAAAGTAATATTTTTAACAATTATTTTAATTGGTGCGCAAATTGAAATTCATTTTTTATGCTTCTGCACATTGCATCAAAAGCGATGAAATGCCATTCACTGATGCTATTCACTGATGCCATTGGCGCACATCTCAAATTATCATAACCTGAAAACGCGGTTGAGAGTAAAGCGTAAACATTTAGAGCGGCAATGGGGCAGCGCACCAAAGTACATCACTTTTAACGTAATAAAGACAGAGCCTTAGTTCCAGACTCGGACTTTTAAAAAAATTAATAAAAAAAAACTGTTGTGAAAATAAAAGTTTTTTGGCTCCACGTTATTGTTTTTTTTTTTGCTTATTCTATCAGTTACAGTGACTAAAAGTAGTACTTTTGACTGGAGGAAACAACCCCATTGAGAAATTTGTGGTCGTCAAATTCTTGGCTTGAACAATTTTATTTTGGATACCATGTTGTTTTGTGCTAACCCTATTCAAATAGATATTTTTCTATTCTTTGTTTATGTATGCAAAGAAAAAACATTTTTCGCCCTAGCATTGGAAACAACAAATTTGACGCCAATGGATAAAAATCCCCAATTATCCAATTTTCGAAATCTTCCCGTATGAAATGAAGCATCAAAACTCAGTTTATACGTAAAACTTCTGTATGAAGTTTTACATATAAACTGAATTCTACTATTATTGAGTAAGTTGCTTCTTTGTCATTAGAAATATAAATTTCCAAGGAACAAATGAACAAACTCTACTCGTGGCAACTGTCCATTCAAAAACACTGGACGTTGCAATAATAGTTTTCATTTTTTAAAAAAGGTCGTCTTTGGAATTTGTTTATGGTTAATGGCGGTGCATAACTGATGTCCCACTTTTCAACACTTTCGACACTCTCCCCTCCTTGTCACAAATTTTCGTACTTCACCATACCCCATCTTCCTTTAGTCACATGTCACGCTGTTTTTCATAACTTTCCTATTAAAAAAAGGCTTGTTCTCACATTCTCCCCACTGTAAGTTCCTCTTGTCATGTCTTTCCTCTCCCTTGTCACAAACTGTTACTTTTCGTGAACCCCACCTTAAACCGGGATTTCATTTGCGGACAGCCCCTATTTTGTGGCAACCGTATGCAAATATACATTTCCCTACTATTTGTTTTCGTTTGCAAAGTAAAAACATTTCTCGAGCTGCAAGTGGTGCCAAAAATTTGACGCCAATAGATGAAGAGCACCCGCCAATTTAACAATTGTCGAAATCTTCCCGAATGAAATGATCCTGCAAAACTCAGATTATACGTAAAACTTCTGCATGAACAATGCTTCTTTTGAGTTTAATATTATTGAGTAAGTTGCCTTGACCTCTGCCCTTAGAATTATTAAATTCCAAACAGTCAAATGAACGAATCCTACTTGCTACATTAAAAATTGTTCATTCAAAAACACTGGACGTCGCAATAATAGTGTAATTTTTTTTTTTTAAATGGTGTTTGTGATTTGTTTATGATTTAAGGGAAAAGTGTCAAATGCACTTTCCAAAATTTTTGATCTCCCTCCCCTTTGTTGCAAAGTGCCACATATCACGCTGTTTTTCATAAACGTTCTTATCAAAAAAAGCTTGATGTCCTTTTCTCCCCATTGTATGTTCCTCTTGTCATTTCCTCTGCCTGGTCACGAATGGTTGCAATTTAATGAACCCCACATTAAAGACGGACTTCATTCGTAATCAGTTCCTTGCAAATAGATATCTCTGTACTCGTTTTTTACGAATGCAAAAGAAAAATATTTCTCATCCTGGCATTGGTGCCAGAATGGATAAAGTTCGCCAATTTCACAATTATAGAAGTCTTTCTGAATGAAATGATGCCGGGAAAACTCCCTTAATACTTAAAACTTCTATACAAACAATATTTTTTGTAAAAGTAGGCATTATCTTGCCGTTAAATATAAAATTTCCAACAGTCAAATAAAT
Organism: Uloborus diversus; assembly: GCF_026930045.1. Taxonomy (NCBI): domain Eukaryota; kingdom Metazoa; phylum Arthropoda; class Arachnida; order Araneae; family Uloboridae; genus Uloborus; species Uloborus diversus. The sequence continues at coordinate 41,622,943 of NC_072734.1, forward strand.
GAACTCTACTCACGACAACATATAATTGTCCATGCGAAAGCATTGAACGTCGTAATAATACACCAATTTTATCAAAAGTTTCACCTTGAGACCTGTTTGTAGTGATAGCAAATGCAGGTATTATTGGGAGCTAGAACTGAAAGTCGTCCCTCACTCCGTGAAAAAATTTATTTAAATATTAAAATCGCAAAAACATAATCAAAATGAAAATATTTTATATGCCCGTAGTTACCCAAAAAGCCTCGATAATAAAAACAAATGGAAGTATTTCATTTCTTTATGCTCAAGCAAGAATTGGCAACACCAGAATATTATCCAGCAATTTCTTCACGCTAACTATTGTCGCGTGAAAAAGCAAATAAAAATGGATTTTCACTAACTTTTAATTGCTTCTACCGCTGTTTCTAGCCAACATAGCGGTTTTGATTTTCGCGCGGTAAAACCTGGTAAAACGTGTTTTAAAGAATTTTTTGCAAGCTTTCCAACCATACCAAGCTCGAAACATTAAAATGGATTTTTCGTGTAGAAAAAGCGGTTTAAAAAATGAATTAAAACTTTGTTTCACGCTTCCAATAAAGAATTTCAACAATGGAAAAGAGAGAAAATTAAAATTTTTGAGTTTTGCTAACTAAACACGCTTATAACTTTTTTCTAGTGGGTTTAGGTTAGTGGACCTTGGGCGCCCTGACAATTTTTTCGTTAGGAGTATTTTTTAAATACCTTTACAACCATATCAAATTCAAAAGAATTGGACCATCCGTTCGCTTAGAAAGAGCCATTTAGAACGAAAATGCGTTTCTTATTAATATCTCCGTTAATTGGCGTTCGATTTCAAAAAATTTATTGATGACACTAAAACTCGGCAATAGCTATTAAACAAAAAAAAGGAATGAAGGAAATCTGTTCACAAACAGAGGAGAAATCGATACCGAAAGAAAACTGCTTGCCTATTAATGTATCAAGATTGCATGCAGTTAAAAAAGTTTTATGATTGCTGAAGATAGATGTTTCAATGACAATCTGTTTTTAGTGATTAAAATACTTATACTATTTAACTGTGGTACAAGAAAATTATTTGGTGTCCACATAAGATTTTTTTTTTTTTCGATTTACTTCTTTCTGTACTATGATTTATAGCATGTTTTTAATATATGCAAATTCAAAATACATACAGACCTGCCAACTTTCCAGATTTCGGCTTGCAATGCCGGGTTTTTGGCGTATCTTCCAGGTTACTGGATTGTGATTTTTTTTCCGGAATTCCACCAATTTCTCCGTCAGTAATTAAAAAAAAACGTGGACAGGTTTGGATTTTCTTCTGTTATGGACCGCAATCTACCTTTACCTACAGTGAGTTTGCAATTGGTTCGTCCTTCGAATGATTGCCATTCAACATTTGTTTTTTCCTAAGTATTCAATGCAATTTTGTTGTAATATGTGTTGATTAGAATTTTTTAGTACTAAAAGTTAGATATTGTTGCGATTTTGATACGTCATACGTTGGAAAAAATAGCTGCTGGATTTTCTCATAGAAATTGCAAGAATTTTCATTTTTCTAGGTTGGCAGGTCTGTACATAACACACTAACATGTCATTTTACATTATCTGTGTAACATTTATTTATTACTTGTAGTTTCATTGAAATAATAATGTGAAGAAAAGTGGTAGACATTTTAATATGATGCTTTTTTCTTGTTTTAGGTGGAATCAAATAATAAATTTATTTCACAATAAAAAGTGTTTTATTATTGAACATCGCAACAATCCTAAATTGCTTCACAATTTCATGGTAAGAAAACTTTTGTGGTCAAAATAGTCAATCATGATTCACTTTTTCATTACTATTTCCTTATTTTAATTATATATTTTCTATTATTAGTACAATTATGTATTTTGATTTAAATGTGAACTGTACTTCTAGGAAGATTCTCATTTAGCCAAATATATTTGGAAAACATGCATTCAACAACATTGCTTTTATACAAAGAATGAAGGTATTGTAAAGTAAGTATCCTTTCTGCTACTGAAAGCTCAGTATTATTGTTGCAGTTAAATTATTTTATGAAACGTTCATTCTTAAAATTTCTAATAAAATTAATTGTATAACTCTGTCCATGACAAAAATTGAAAGCCTTGTCCCTTTGTTTTGATTCTATATACTTTTGCATTTTTAATTTTTTTAAATTTTAAGTAAATTGTAGAGACGTACCGAGTAGCACTTTGGCCGAGTAGCCGAGTACCGAGTACTCGGCCTTTTACTACTCGGCCGAGTACCGAGTTACCGAGTAACTCGGCCTTTCACTACTCGGCCGAGTTTCCCAGTACCAATTATGTTGAAAGAAGGACCACCGACACACATCAATGAATTTTGAACTTATTGAAATAGTAGTATAGACCTCCTTGTCCATATAATAGTTTTTAAACTAAATTCCTGTTGAAATTTAACTACAAAATTTTGCAAAAATAATATTTTTTAAATTAAAAATGAATAAATAAAAGGTATGACTTATCAAGTTGGAATTAAAACAAATTACACAAATTTATTCATTATAGGTCTCTAGTTCGATAAACAAATAATATTTAAAAGCAAAAAAACAAATGTGCAGGAACACTGCAGACACGTTTTTCTGTGTTACAAGGATCGTCTTTTCAGTGCACAACATGTGAACTAAAGAATGTAAAGGCATACGACAAAAAATTCGACTTTTGCCGGATGCCTTTAAATCAACGAGCTCACATTTTGTGCATTGAAAAAGAAATTCCTCGTAACGCCAAAACACGTGTCTGCAGTGATCCTACACTGTGCTTCTAATGTTGTTTTATTTCCTTTTATTTTTAAAGCTAAGGTATTTTTATATATCTTATAACTAATTCTAGTTTGTGTAGCAAAAATTCCATATTTGCACAATTTTTAACAAAAAAGTTTTATTAACTTTCGAGACATTCGAACCAAGATTTATTCCATTGAAGTATTTCAAACTTCATTATTCTCAAAATTTAAATTTGAATTGTAAATGGTTGCAGAAAATTATATATGCTTGAGCTTTTTTGTAAATTTAATTATATATTCAATTTTTTGCAACTACTCGGTATTGGCCGAGTATCTGATCAAAATTTGGCCGAGTACCGAGTACTCGGCATATTGGCCGAGTAGGCCGAGTACCGAGTAGTTACCGAGTACTCGGTACGTCTCTAGTAAATTGTAAATTGCTACTTTTCTAATGCTGCTAATTTTATACCAAAAAATTTTTTTGAAATAATTTGTTTCAAAATTACTGAATAATTCATTCAATTTTTCTCTTTTGTGCGAAATTTGTTAAAACGCGACAGTGCTACGATTATTGTTTTTCTTTCTTTTTTATGCAATAGTGAATTGCTTATTGTTCTTTTTTAACCAGTAAATGTTCATTTGATTTCATTTTTCTATGCTTATAATTAAAGGTCAAACGATTCAGAAAATTTCTAAGTGGCCAGTGGCCACTAGACCCAAAAAACTTGGTGGCCACCACTGTCCCCGAGTGTTGAAGAACAAAATAGGAGAGCAGTTTTTACTACTTTCATGAAAAAACAAATAAATTTAACTTTACAGAATTAAATTTTAAAAGCTATTAACATGCTTTTTTTTTTTTCAAAATAAATAGATAATAAATGTAAACCAACGAAAAGTCGGCAGGTAACTGCATTTTAGATGAAATTTACAAAAAGTACAAGTTTGCTGATAAAATATCACTTTTCCAGAAAATAACTAATTTAAAAAAGAAAACATAATTTCTGGCCCTTTTTATGTTATTTTCAGTAGTTTGTACTGAGATAGGCATCCAATCCTGTTTTTGGAAACTTAGGCAATTAAATAGTCTTTTCTGCTTTCATCTTGCGAATGACCAAACATGGCGACTACTTTAAGATATGAAAGTAATTTTAATAATTAAAAACACTCAAAAACAATAATTCAGATGAAAGAGTGTTTTTAGCACATTAGCGTCTAAAGCAATACAGATAAAATAATATTCTGAAGATAAAATTTTAAGGAAAAAATTTTTTATTTGACATTTGGAATTAACAGGACTCCCAAATGGGCCGCTCCCCCCAAAGTCCGTTTTTAGGGTAAAGTCCGCTTTAGACGGTTTTTTAACATTTTGGTCCGATTAGTCCATTTTATATTGTTTTTACTTACAAATCAGATTTTAAAAGTTTTCATTACATTAAAAGATACTGTGTGCTGGTGTTAGTTACACCCAAACACGCGGCCGCAGCACCTTTTTTCTATTGAACCTGACTTTCCCGTATTTTGCTTCAGTGAAGCCATTACTTCTTCAACTGTTGCAGAATGGAAATCTAACAAATGGAGAGGTTTGGGGGAGGAGTTATGATGTCAAATCAAAGCAGAGCTACTGATATTTCTCCAGGGTTCGTATGCCCTTGAAAAGTATTTGAAATTCGTTTTCAAGTACTTGAAACCTTGAAAAAATCCCTATTCTTCCCTAAATAACAATGAAAAACCCGTTGTAATTATCTACTAGATTTTTAATCATCTATTGAATTTTTCCCCAGTAGATGTTGGCAGGTATGATAATATATTATTACTACTAAATAATTCTATGCTGCATAATACCATGCAATTTTAAACTCAATTGTATTTATTGTCTGATTTTATTAGTTATACTCATGTATGCCAAATCTTTTACAGTAGTAGCAGTCCATCTTTTGATCATCAAACTGAGCCAAAGCAACCAAGTGTGTAAGTAGTTTTGCTAAAACTTTTAAGTTATGTTCAAATAAAGTAAATTTTTTTTAAAAAAATCACTGGTTTTGAAATTAATTTATGTTTTTATTGTCTCTTTCTGTAGATCAAATGTATCAATAAACTCGAAACCTGCCAGTACAAAAGTAAGTTGCTTATAAGGTTTCATGAAATTCATTTATTAATCGGAATTGAATAGGAAAATGGAAAAATCATAGTAATTTTGAAAAATTAGCATTTTTGTTATTTCAATTTATTTATTCAGTTATCCAAGTAATATTGATAATCATTATTATTGAATATCTGTAGTACAGTTAAAAATAAGACAAAAATATAAACAGCAATTTTGTTTACATGGGACCTCGCATAAAATTTACATTGCTCATTAAATAAATCATTACTCTTTTTTTTTCTTCTTTCAGAAATTATAATATTTTTGTGCATAGTGTTTTATTGAAAATAAAAGGGAAATTATGTGTTCAAAATTACATTGTAATCTAGAGTCAGAAGTTTATTGACAAAGGAAGAAAAATATGCATTCTGACTTATTCAATACATTTAGTCATGACACTAAGGCATTTTTGTTTATTGCTTTAAAATTTAAAATGCATTTCAATAATTTGGTACTTTTAAAAATACTAACTACCAAATGGCACGACCTTGAGAGTCACAGATCTGGATGAAATTTTGGATTTAGGTCAGTTCGCACTAGATATGAACCTAGGTAAAGCGGTTTGACTGCATAGGCCTTAGTTCGGCTGAAACGTGGGTTCAAAGTTGCTGTTTGAGTTCAGAAAAGCAATGGTTTTCCTTTGAAATGAAACTTTCTCTACCCTTTTCTTGATTTGCATTGCCGTATGAGTCAATTAAATGCATTCACAATATCCCCCCCCCCCCCTGTTGTTTTGACAAGAGACGTCAAAATGTCTTTGGAGCATAGATCTTGTCCTGAAGTTTCAAATTCCAATAAAGACGCCATTGCAATTCTGGAGACCTGCAAATCAGTGTAGTTCATTCGGCAAAAACTTGAAGGTCAGAATTTGGGTACATTTCTGGATTTAGCTCAATTCGTACTAGATATGAGCCCAGGTAAAATAGTTTGAGTGCATAGCAGGGTTGGCAAGTTTTTGCCGGAGGCGGAAAAAACCATGGAAAAAACAACAGTTTTTACCGCCCGGCAAATATAGGTTTTTGCCAGTTTCTGCCAAAGTGGCAAAAATAGATTTTGTGTTATTTGTGAGGAAAAGTTGATATTTTTCTATATTCAAGTAAATATTCTGTTATTAATTAAATAACTTAAAAATCTTAGTGGGATCAAAAAAGTGATTAATTAAATATATGTATATATATATATAATTAGAATTCAATTTTTTTATTAATTTACTAAGCTTAACAGGGGTCTGGCAAGACGATATTTGGGTCCGTTAACGGACCCTTCACAAAAACCGATCAACCAAAACGGACCTTTCACAAAATCCCAATCAAACAAAACGGACCTTTCACAAAATCCCGATCAACCAAAACGGACCCTTCACAAAATTCTGATAAACAAGAACGGATCTTTCACAAATTGTTTATTGAAAGAGCAAATCTGAAAGCAAAATAACGCATATTAAACCGATAATTTTTGGAACCTTTTTTAAAGTCAAATTAAAGGGATCAGCTGATACAAAATCTGCTAATTTTGCAAAGAAAAAAGAATCGGCACTCTTGTGATGCTCCTGCAAGCGATAAATTGCTACTGCCAAATAAATATAATGCTTGTTTGTTTCTTAGAAAGAAATTAGCAGCTGAAAATAAGTTTGGTTTTAAATAATTTTGTTTGTTTTATCATAGCTAATTAGCAGCAGTGTTGTTGTAAACTTTTCTGACTTTTCTCCCCCACTGATGATTTAATAAACAATAATAATATATATCAGCGAAATGAACTTAGAACTGCAAAGGGGTAGTAAGGGTGGGGGAAAATATGATCGCTTCAGATAGGGTTACCAGCTTCAGATAGGTTTACCAACTTCAAAATTATCGCCATTTAGCGTCTGGCGTTAAACCTTTATAATGACTTGATTAGAAAATATTCTCATCATTTTACCAGCTTGTCAATATTTGCGTTTTTATGGTGTGGTGCGATGTTTAACTGTTATTTTGGAAGAAATTATATGGGTTTAATTTTTCGATGCTAACAAGGATGATTAACTTTAAATAAACTGTTTTACTTGCCTTTTTTCTTTTCTTTAGATGTCTACATTTTGAAAAATACAATATTTTAACATCCGATAAAAGAATCCTATTTTATTCTTTTTTTTAAACTAACTTCGCTTTATTAAGATGCAAATAAATGAAAAGTCTATTTTTGTTAGAACACGCACTTTAAATTTTTAAAGCAAAATTGCATTTTCTTTTATGAGTCAAAAATTAAAATGCTGAAACAATGGGTTAATTTTATTTTTGCTTTAACTGTGTCCACAGACATTAATGATATGTTTATCATAGGACTCTAAAATGCAATTTAAAAATAATTTTATCAAAAATATTTCTTTTACAAGCCATTTTTATACCTTTGATGCCTTCACTTTGAAAATTGCGATCTCTTTGCATCCACTATGGGATTCCAATTTTTTGAATTTTTGGTGTTTAGTACCCTTTGTTAAGAAGTAAACAAATAAAATTTCTCTTTATTTTTATTAAAATCACGGAATTTATAAGTTTTGAACGAAATTCTGTGCTTTTTTAAGTGTCTTGGGTCAAAAAGTTAAATGCTGAACCCCCCGTCTGAATTTTATTTAATTTATTTATTTTTGTTACAATTATTTTAAATGCTGTTCAGAAATATTTCTAGTATAATTTAACATAATGTAAATTGGTAGATAAATATTGCTACTTGAGGGAGCGATGCCGCCCCCCCCCCGCCAAATACTAGAAAAACACCCCAGAATGATATTCTCAACATGGAAGAGGAAAACACACTACTTTAAGTTGAAATGATGCAGTTTGTGCCCACTCTAAATTCTAAAATTTTGATTTAACATTTTTTTTGCAAAATTATTTGTTTTTTCACAAAATTAATTCACTTTTCACAAAATTATTTGATTTTTCACAAAAAACGGACCCTGTGAAAAATCCTGGACAGACCCCTGCTTAAATAAACATTCTTTGTTTTAGCATTGAAGGAATTGGCTCATTCTGAAAAAATTGTTTTGGCAAACATTTAAAATCTTAAGTTTTGCAATCCCAAAATTTGTTTTTTATTTATTTTTCACTTTATAAATTAGAAGTAACATGGAGAGACATAACTAAAATATTAAAGTGCATTATTTATATTATATTGTCACTATTTCTTGATTAACACGATAATGCTACTTTATTTGCAATTAGGTTTTTGCCGGTTTTTCCATTTTTGCCGGTTTTTTCCATTTTTGCCATGGTTTTTTTCACTGTCCCAGCAAAAATACCTTTTTGCCGGCAAAAAACCCAACCCTGGCTGCATAGGCTTTAGTTCGGCTGCAAGTAGGGTCTAACTTTGCTGGTTTGACCCCGAAACTGCAATAGCGTGTTCTTTGGAATTGGAAAATTTTGGAGCAATACTTGCTTTCCTATCATCTGTTGCGTCTCTTTTTAGTACTACGTAGGGGCTGTGGAATTTATTCTGTGCTGTGAATGTATTTAGTTGGATGATACTGCCATGCAGTATCAAGAAAAGAGTAAAAAAAATGTTAATTTCCAAGTAAAATCCATTGCATTCTGGAGCTAAACTAGAAACTTTGAATCCCTATTACGACTGAATTAGGGCTTATGCAGTCAAACCGCTTTACCTGGGCTCATATCTAGTGGGAATTAACCTAAATCCAGAGTTTCGTCCAGATTCGTGACCCTCACGGTCGTGCGGTTTGGTCGTAAATCTGATTTAGACTCTTTTGTTTTTGAGTAAATTTTAAAAGTCTGCATGTTTTTGAAGTTAATAGTTTTGTTTTAATAAGACTTTACACAGATTAGTTTCTATTTACTCTCACTTTTTTATGGTTATATAAAAGCATGATGATTTGTATATAACTGTTAAATTTAACAATTATGCATTTACCTGAATCGAATGAAGTCTAATTTCTGAAATATTTTATTATAGCAAAATGAAAAAGGTTCTAGAAGTGTGCTGCATATGCAAGAAAGTCAAGACTCATTAGGTAATACTTTTCTAAAATTAAAATTTTAAATGATTTTGCTTCAGAGAATAATATCTTATTTCAAATTAAAATAAATATTCTCATAGACAGTAGTTGGAACAAACTTAACCTAGCAGTGTTGTAACGGTAGGATAAGGATTTGTTTAGCCTTTATAATGCTGCCAGGTTAGGTTTGCCCCCAACTATAGTCAGAAACTGGAAGGTGTTTTTTTTTATATTGTAAATTTATATTCTTTTATTATTTTTCTCTTAAATTGCTTGTCAATTTCAGATGGTTTAGGTGTTTATCATACAGATAGTGGGTATAGTGAAACATTACCGGCAACTAGTTCCTGTAGCCAAATATTTGAGGGGAATCATAGCCCTGAAATTTCAGCAATGTCTAATCCATCGATTCAACGCAACAGCATAACAACATTGAATGCAAGCAGCTTGCATATCTCTTCTGGCTCAAATTCCGTCTCTCCGGCATATTCTCAACTTCTACCTCAAAGTTACAATTCTCAGAGCAACTTGTCACTTCTAAGACGTGTTTCCTTATCCGATGCTTCCATGCATCAACAAAGTCATTTAAATATCAATGAAACTGGAAGCTTGTTGGAATCAAAGCCGGTTTGTTCAGTGTTGCCCTTGTATCGCCAAGCACCAGATTACGATACAGCCATTAAATTGAAGTATGGTATGCCAAAGTAAGTTTTTTTTATTTATTATTATTTTTTATATGAATTGATTTATAGCTTATTCTTACCAGGGGGAGAGGGGTGCATGGTATTAGAATTAAAAAATAAAAACCAGAGTGTTAGCTTTCAAAATAGGTTAAAATGTGAATTTTATGGTGTAATTACTGTGAGACAAATGTTTAAGAAACTTTTATTCTACAAAGTTAAAGTTATAGAGTTCAGAATGTTATATTGTCAATGTTTTTAATCCATCCTCTTAATTAACAGCTTAAATTCCTAAAGAGTAGCCAATGATAGAGGCTACTCTTCCAATTAGAGAGAGGCGGACACATAATGGACAACTCAATTTTCCGAAGCTTATAAAACAATATGAAAATTATGAAAACAAGCACTGTATTCCACTTTCCAAAAACATGTGTGAAACATCATGGCAATCTATCAGTCTTGAAATTTAAAAATAATATGTGCTGGATTGGTTTGTTTGCTAATTTAATAATTAAATCTTTATATTACATAATGAAAATTAATGATATAAAAGTAAATAGTTTATTTATAGAATATAATAATATATTGATCAAATTGACCAAAAATAATTTCTAATAGGCTGGATTAACAAAATTATAAATATCTAGCTATGGAGCACATTTTGACACTGCTTAGGGAACACATATGTACAGTCCAAATGTGCTCCTATTTTACATATATATTTATATAAGTTATTGCACAAAGTTGAAGAAATAGGGTGCTTAAAATAATTTTTAAATAACTTATAAAACCTGTTACTATCATTCTTTGCTTGTGCATAAGACACGTAGTTAAGTTTGGACTGAAATGTGGCTGAGTCAACGTGTCTTTACAAGTGAAGAAAAAAAAGCCATCTTCATGCCTAATAAAATCATTTTAAATAGGTACAATGTGGCCTGTCCTATGTTTCAGCCAGAATATTTGCATTTAACTATGCAGAAGCTTTAAATAAAAAGTTTCCTAACCCTAAAAACAGTAGAATAGCTGGTATCACTGGAAGAAGACAAATAGCTACATGAAGCAATGTCCAAACCTTTCTCTTTCAAGACAAAAGGATAAAATTTTAGCCAGGGTCTTTATTGCATAAAATACTGTTGCATTGAGTGGATGAAATATTGAGCGCATTGTTTAAAAGGTGCAAATAAAATGCTTACTTGATATTTCAGTTTAGGGAAAGGATTATAATTTCAGATTTTATTTCATGTCTGCCATATACTGTTCAAAATGGAAAGTAAGTCCTTTTTTGTAGCTGAAAGTGATTTCGTTTCCCCAGTGTTGTACTGGCAAATAGATAAAAGATATTACTCTTCTCGAACCACTATTTTTTATGTTATTTTTAATTATTTTTACAGTTGTGGCAGTGCAGGCGATATGTCAGCTAGTCAGTCACCTCCATCACATACTGTTACAAGTAGTAGCCAACTGGATGTATCTCAAGCTTATTCAGACACACCAGCTCCCGCACAGTCTTATAATCAGTATAAAAATTATACTGATTTGTCACACCTGGATATTTCTGAGCTAAGTAGAAACAAAAATATGTGTGATAATAATAATACATTAATAAGGTATTGAAATATTTTATATTTTGAAACACTTTAATTTTAAATATTAGTATATTTTAAAATTTAAGTCAATTTAGTGCATAGTTATATTAAGTATCACAACTTTACATTTTGTTAATTGCTCATGTAAACATTAATATGCCGTATTTAGGTAGAAACTTATGTATTATGACTTTCACTTGGTTTTTAAGCTTTTCAACAGCAACATTTCTCTTACTGTATCAAAATTACAGTTCTTATATTGCATCAATTATTAGTTGTCTGTGTTTATGTCTCCCTTTAATACTACATTTCATTAAAAAGCAGATATTACAGGTTTTATTTGTTGTGGAAAAAATATGTACATGATAATGTCTTCAACTTCTTATTCCAGCATTCGACAGTAACTGTAATAAGCATCAGAATTCCCGTGAGTTAGTATTATTATACAGTTAGGTGACATGCTTGAGATAACCAAACAATACTCCTGGATAAGTTTTACAATTTTATTTACGTCTTACAGCTTACTTACTACAGCAAATACTTAATCATGTAATATCGATTCTTGTTTTCAGCAGTCTATTTCATTGACATCATAACTACTTTCCGTCCAGTTTTAAAAATTAGACCTTTTCATTTTGCCACGGCAACTGTGGGAAAATTAACCCCCTTTAAAAACAAGATCTTTAAAAACAGGACAAATGTTGCTTTTTTGTCCACATTTGCATTTTCTGATGGATTGAGAAGGTTAGCAGAGACTAATGAGGTCAAAAGTCTTATTAGTTCAAGAACCAAGAGAGGTGCTAGACCTACATCATAGTATAAAGGCCCAAAAATTTTTTGCGTAAGAACATCAGAGCAAGTAAGATTCTTTATTCATTAAGCTGAGTCGCACTGGCTTTGGCATGAAGCAGGTAGCAAAGGTGCGTAAAATTGCTGCAAAAAGCTAAACATCACAGATTCATTCCATGTCACGTGACCTAGTGGTCTCTACCCAATCATCTCTGATTTGGAGGACATTCTAGAGAGCTACAGACATGCCTTTGAAACTAACCTATGCAAATTTTCATCCGAAAATTTCAGTCTTCAGAAAGTTTTATTTGAGTCCACTTGCACCCCTGAAACTCTCCTCCTTTTAACATGAACAAAATTGCCTAGAATTATGTTTTTGAAGCTTAATCTTTGAACATTGCCAAAGGACCCCCCCCCCCCCCTCCAACCTCTTCCCATAACATCATCTAAGACAGCGGTCGTCAACCTAAATTGACTGAAGATCTACTATCCAAGTTCGGTGAATACGAAGATCGACTTGGAAGGGGGGGGTGTAAATGATCGTGTTGCATTCGCAATTAAGTGAAGATTATACTAACTTCAAACTATAGGCAAAATCTTATCAAAATAGACTTTACTACTTATATAATAGTTGCTTTAATTTGATAAAATAATGTTATGTGAACACTGTTATTTCACATAGAAATATTTTCACTCATGTTTTACCCATGTTATGACCCATGTTATTTCACCTTGTTTTAAAATTGATAAAATAGTGACCATAAAAAGTTTTGCTGAACTTAAAAAGTTTGTAAATTTTAAAATAACTTGGACGTTAAACCTCATTTTATTTCAGAAAATGTTACTCCAATAGAAACCAAGCAAAATATAATTATTGTCGCAATTGACTGCAAATATGCTCGAGATTGCCCGGTCAATCGCGATCGACTGGTTGCCGACAGCTGATCTAAGATAATTTTAAACTGAATTTTTGGAACTTTCATTTCAAACAATTGCTGGGGGGTCTCTAAACACCATCCTTTCTATAACAGTACGAAAAGATCTACAATCAGGATTTGAAGATTTTAATTTTAAAAACTTTCCAAGTGCAAAGACCTCAACTCCCCTTTGTCTGACATTCCCAAGATTGTCTAGGATTGTGCTTGTAGAGCTTCAGTTTCATAAAAAACCCATAGGAGAACCTTGAACTCCCTAACACAACCAAGATCATCAAAAGTTGTGTTTGTAGAGCTAGTTTTGGAGTTATTCCAGAAGAGAACCGGAATCTCCTGATATCATTTAAGATCTAAAATTGTATTTTTGAACCTTCTGTTTCAGAAAACTGCTGCAAAGAATTCTGGGATGCCATCCCTTTCCCTAACATTTCAAAAATGGCCTAAAATGGTGTTTTAGACTTCAAATTTTGAAAAAATTCTGAGGGGAGGGCCCTCAAACCTCCCCTCTTCCTAACGTAATCAAGATTGTCCATAATTGTGTTTTTAGAATTACAATTTCAGAAAATTTCTGTGAGAGAACCCTGAACCCCTTATTCTTTTTGCGTATATTACTCTTAAGACTATGTTCATATCTTTCATTTTAGTTACTCAAGAAGTGTATGTTGGCAATTTTCTCATTTTTTATATATTTTATACCTTTAAAATTCAAGTCTCATTGTATTTTCCCACCCTGTGCTATTCAAAAAGACTGTTATCACAAAATCTTATTAAAGGAATGAAAATAATTCCAGTTTTTTAGCATTTTTTTTTATAAAATATTTTGAAATTGTTTTAGATTATGTGTCATGAATCAAATTTCATAGATATCTCCCTTTTAGGAACCAGGACCATGTTTCTGCTCCTAGTTTGCATTTGCCACTTCACACATATAGTTCACCTGATCTGGCAACTCAAAGTACAACATGTGCGGAACGTCTTTTAAATGCTCATGTGATGTATCAGTTCAAACCACCTCCTCCTTATCCATATAAACAGAGGTCAAGCTCTAGTACTCCTGATCTTACCAGCAGTCATCAGGTTTGTGAATTTAATATTCAGTTTTAAAAATTGTAATTTGTGCTGATGCCCCCCCCCCCAGTTATTAATGATTTGTAAACACATTAATGCGATAAAAAAATTTAAAATAGCAATAAATTAAAGAATGGGGTTATTCAATATTAATTACACAACTTAAAATTCTTTGTAAAACTTGAAGCGATGAATTAGCGAATTTGTCACTGTATGCAAGTACAAATCAACTTACTGTGAGAAAAACATTTTTTGTTTGAGGTCTAACAATGTTATAACTTGTAGTATGTACTATGTACATTCTTGGTAGTTTAGCCGGTTTTAGTTTCACAGACAAAAGGTGGTTCATTCCTTGTGTTTTAAGTATTAAATGTTTCTATTGAATTGTGCACCTGTGTCCAAATGTCCCAATCTGTGTAGAATGACTGCTTGTAAGTGGTTTTTGAACATGCACTGTTGTGATTTGTTTACTGAAGATATTTTTAATCATTGCTAATGCAATTTTGTTTTAATTTGAGTGATTTGGAAGTTAGTTGCCATCGCATGATGTATAATATTTTTCTTACATATATTAAATATTTTTCTTAAAACTTAAAGTGATTGATTTCCATTCATTAAATGAAATTATTTTAAACATTTTACTTCACTAAATCATGTTGCATTTCTCTTACAGACATCACTACCTTGCTCTAGTCCTGATGCCACTCCATTAAAAAATTTGAACTCTAATGTCCACCTACGTGATGATGCTATTGGATTCACTAACTTAGCTTACAGACCTCCAGATACGTCACAATTTACCCCACGTAAGGTAGTGCCTGAAATTTATCGAAGTCATTCTTATGAGCCTACTTCTGTTGGCTGCGCTAAAATAGTAACATCAAATGCTATACCCCATCAGACAATAGCTTCATCTCAAAAAGTTGGTTCTCAGACTAGTTTACCCATACATACGTACCAGAACTACAACCCTACTGCAACCGTTACGGACAGTTCTGTCAATCATCTCTCGGAACCTATTCATCAAGTCCCTGCTAAGCAAGACAATCATTTTAGTATCAACAACCTGTCTTCTGCAAGTACAGCTGCTGCTGTTAATTTATCTCGATGCGATGTTGCTTCTCAAAGAAATTCAAGTGTTCCTCAAAGGGAAGACTCGCACTCAATGGGTCCCATGTTGTTGGCTGCTATGAATGGTCTTTGCATTTCAAGGCCAGATATTCTTATTTCACAAGTTGAAGAGACAAGAATTCCAATGGATTCTAGAGTAAGTTTTTTTTTTTTTTTTTTCCAAATAAAATTACTCAACTTCATGTGTTGTTTCTCTAAATATAATATCTTGTATGCTTTCAAAGCTATTTGAAAAAAAAAATGATTATTCAACATTAGAAAATGGTCATGACTTGTATTAGCAAACACCAAAAGGCCACTACTATTGCAGCATATATTTTTAAGCAAAATTTAGGTGGTGCTGTGTATTGGGAAAATAATCATATTATTTTTTTACAATATCTTATTTGAAAACATGTGGGGTTTTGTTCAATTTTTTTGACTGTTTCAACTATAAAATGTGCTGCATTGTCACATTAAATAAACTAAATGTTAAAATCCCAGAATTTATTTCAAGCAGCATTTAGAGTCATACAGTACATTACTTGTAACATCAAGCAAGTTTTTGCAAATTACTGGAACTGTCCAAGCAGGACCCAAAGCTCTTGCTTGTTTTGTATATGACTAAATTCATTTTTAAATAGCTTTTCTGGCTGTTTAAAAATGATGATAATCCATCGAAACCAAAGATATAGTACAGTAAAAATAGGGGTTGGACCCAAACATCCAAAAAAAAAAGTTTAAACCTGTTGCAAATTGTTTATTACCCTCCCAATAAGAACAGATAAAGAGTCCCACCCCATTGTGTGTCGGGTTTCGGAATGGAGGGCATCAAAAAATTACAGTTTTGAGCATTTTTTCGGACTTTTTAGAGTA
This sequence comes from Uloborus diversus, assembly GCF_026930045.1. Taxonomy (NCBI): domain Eukaryota; kingdom Metazoa; phylum Arthropoda; class Arachnida; order Araneae; family Uloboridae; genus Uloborus; species Uloborus diversus. The sequence continues at coordinate 41,638,888 of NC_072734.1, forward strand.
AATTTCAAGGGGGAATATTATGTCATACTAAATTTAAAAGCATGAAAATAAGTGTTTATCCCCCAAGAGGGATAACGCAATCCACCTATGCTACAGAGCCCCCCTATACCCGTAAAACAAAGCAGTACCTCCATCCCCCCCCCATACATTTCAAGTGGAAATATTATTTTATGAAAAGTTAAAGTAAGTAATCAAGTGTGTCCATCCTCCAAGTGCGATGTACCCCTCCTCCCAAAGCTACAGCACCCCCCCCCAAAAAAAAATAATATACCAATCCCCCTCCCCCCTCTCCTTTCCATTTCAAGTAGAAGTATTATTTCATGTAAATTTAAAATGCATCAAATCAGGTCTGTCCATCCCACAAGAACAGTAGCTCATCTCCCAAAACAAAATAATATACTTAAAGATTACCCCCCTCTCCCCCCCCCCCCTTCTGATGGCACATTTGATTAAACGGTCAGAAAAATTATGCAGAACTGTTTTTTTTTTCTTTTACTATATTGCTTTTTTGCAGTACTTAAAAGCAAAATTTTTAGTTTGTATCATAACATGCATGCCTCAAATACGTCATCAGATTGAGATAAAATCTCCATCAGAACTGGAGTTTCCAAATGATTTCTACTAAGCTTATAACAAAAAGTCTTTGTCATCAAGATCTTTTTTGGAATCTAGATCCTCAGCAAAATCAATATTGTTGCAGCTATGTCTAACAGTTTGTGCATATAGTTGAGCACTTCAATCCACTTTCAGACTTATCAAACTTACATTTTTCCAATGAACCTCTCACAGCAAGCACAAGATATGAGACAAAGAAGGTCTTCTAGAGCGGAAGGCTTGGCTGTTGTAAAAGGACGCAGATATTTTTGTGGTGCTTTCTCCTTCTTTGTACTCATCAAAAATGACACTAGCTTTCCCATACTTACAAGTGATATGTACACTGCATTGCTGGCATATTTCCTTGAAGCTTGCAGATCATTACCGAAAAAAACATGAACAAGCAGGTATCTTCCATCTATAACATATATGACACCAGTTGTTTGTTTTGTGATGGTGGCATTAATGGATCTTTTGCTTCAGATAATAACACCTTAACCATACAGGTTTTCTTTCCTTCTGAAACCAGATTCATTGAATACTGATGGAGGATCAGCGCACAACTCGTAATAGAAGTTTTTAGCAATTTGTTGTTCTACCTTTTTTACTGTTCATACTATTCGGTGTAAAAGATGGTTTGGGCTTACACATGTCTACAGATAGTAACTACACTCGTAACAGAAGCTAGAGACATAACTGCATACCTCCTTTACAAAGAAATGCAGCTAAATTTTTTGCCTTCCATATCCTTTTATGTTACTACCCCAACGTTAAAGGCTTCAACACATTTCACCTTATTATCAGCGACCGACCAGTATCGGCGAGCAACACCACTACCAACTTGAGTTACCCGTAGAGAGAAAAGAGCAGTATTTAGCATTCTACTGTTGTATTGCTTGTTGCTCTCAGCAAGACTTCTTCTATCGTTGAATCACTACAGGTTCTGGACCACTTAAATTTGTCACTGCGATGGATCGTTAGGTAGCTGTTGTGACACCTTTATCATTTTTTTTTTATTGCATAATGTACTCAAAAGTTTCAGATAGTGTTTCAAGTATATGTTTTTATATTTAGCATAATTCACATAACCACTTGCGTAAAAGAGAGGCAGCTAGATGTTTGCAAATGAGGACCCCCACCGACTTGGAGGGTGCAGAATTGCAGCATTGCCCGTCTCACCGTTGGCAATTTCAGTTTATCCCCCCTTACGATAATGGCAAAAAAATTTAGAAAAGTTGGAGTGAATCAATTAAGAAGAAGGAGGTAAACTTCAGTCAATTTGTACTTTTTTATACTGCACAGGGATTTTGTTTTATATATCACCCCAGTGCTCTAAACAGTTTAATAACTCTAGTCACAACTAAATTGGTTATCGATCCCACTGAGATCTTTTAGAATTATTCTTCTGACATTACTATATCATTGTGTGGCATTTTGTACTTTAGAAAAGTTTAAAATCAGCGAAATTTTTTCATGATCTTCACTGCAATTATTAATTTTAGAAATGCAATTTCATGGTTCCCCCCCCCCTCTCCCCCATAAACGGATGGCGCACCCCTGAAGTGTGACAAAGTACCCATCCAGAATAAAAGCCTTCAAAAAAAAAAAGAAAGAACGCTCGAAAAAATGAAAAAAAAACTCCTTAAAAATTCCAACGAAGCAAGCTGCATGATATCCACTGAAGTGAGCAACATCCGTACTGCACATAACCCGTAAAAGATTCGTAATGTGGGGAAAGTTAGATAAAAATTGTTTTTACTTCGAAACAGTTGTAGTGTACATAAAGCATAATGCAAGCAGTGGAAATATGTGCAGTACATACATTAACTGGTATGTGGTGGTCATCACGAAATTTTTCTTCTATATATTTCTTACGAATTCTAACCCCTCCCCATGCTTGAGGAAAAAGCAATATTCCCAGAAAAATAAAATTGCGCACACAAAACTTGCAGACTGTCCCAGTTTTCAAATTATGGCGAAAGCAAAGCAAAGAGCGAAAATTGAAAGTTATTTTAAAAACCTTGCTTGAACTTATTACAAGTTTTATTTGTTAACAAACATAAGATGGCAACAGTTTAAAATTTTAAATGATTGAGAAAATATTTCCTTTCATTTCCATCAAAATCACGAGAAATAGGCAGACAACAGTCTATTACGATTTATCTTTCTCGTTGTTGCGTTGATAAAGCAATTTCTATTCGCAAAACAAAAAAAAAATCAGCACCTCTTGGAGCGATTGGTGCCAAAATGGAACTAACTCTTGCTTACATATAGGTTCACATTTATTCCAAATTTCATCTAGAATGTAGCATTACTTTTTGAGCTATAGCATTAGCAATGGGAAAAAAAAAGAAAGTTTGATTGCACCACCCCCCTTTGCAGCTCTTGACGCCAAAATAAAATCAGCTCTTGTACTCTCTAAGGGTTACTTGATAAATAAGGGCTACGATAAATTTTTGTTTGATTCCGTTCATTATTTTTTGAGATATACCAGACACAAGTGACGACAAAAAATGTTCTATAGCTCAGCCCATGTTTCAGCTATTGTCACCAAAGTTGAATCAGCACCTGTACACGTTAAGGGCAACATATAGACCAAATGTTGTTTGGTTCTGCCAGTTACTTCCTGGGGAGTAGCAGGCATGCATTACTCAAGAAACGTTCCATTTCTCCACCCCCTCTCTCTTGGAGGAATTCTCGCTAAAAACCAATGGACACAAGTTCACACAGGGTCACATAAGTGTACCAAATTTCGTTTAATTTCATACGGTAGTTTTTGTCGTAGAGCGGCCACAAAAAACCGGTCCTATACATACGGACACACACACAGACATTTTCCAAAAATGGTCGAAATGGACTTGCCACATCTCAAAACGTTCAAATCTTTTAAAGTTCAAAAATTTACACGAAACCAATACTTTCTTCTATATATTAGATATTGAAGAAAGTAAAAATTAATTGTATTTTATGCACAAAAAAGAAAATAGAAGCAATGAAGAAAAAGTACTTATTATCGGTAAGCTAATTTATTTGCTAATTTACGCCTCAGACTTCTCTACCAAATGTAGGGGGAAAAGCAACAAACTTTAAAATTTACTTTTTTTTAATCATTCATTTGTTTTAGTTTCTTGCTGCAAAAAAGAAAAAAAGACCTATGACCCATGGGTGCCCATATGCAAAATTGTAAGGGGGGGGGCTCAGATATTTTAATCATGGTTTAGCAGGACATTTTCCCCATTGAAGCAGATTTCAGGACAGATTAGAGTCATTAAAATTTGACATTTTTAATAACTTATTCATTAATGGCTGGAGAAGAACTGTTTTTACATTTTTGCAAAGAAAAAAGTACTAAAAGCAAGGAAGTTCTAACTTCTAAGGGGGGCTTGAGCCCCCCCCCCCTTGCCCCCCTATATGGGTGCCCTTGCTATGACCCCCACTTTTCCCAATCAACTCTAATTTGAATTCTAAAACTTTGAATTCAAATTATGTTTTTCGCAATCACGAGTTGCAACAAGACCCTACTCATTGGAGTTATTGTTTCTAGAAACGCCAACCGCCTCAAACATATCTTTCCTCCTGGTTGGTTATGTGTGTAAAGCTAAGTGTGTGTGTAGGCTTAAGTGTGTGCATGTAGGTGTGTGTAAAGGCATGTGTGTAAATGCATGTGTGAGTGTGAATATGTATGAGCATGCTTGTGTAGGACATGGGTACCGTCGCTAATTGTCAGTTAGCAGGAGGGGATTATGGGGGACAGTGCTCAGGACCAGAGGAGCCGTGCCGGTGGGTGGTGGTGCTGCATAGGCTTCTGGTCCAAGCTGAAAAAAGAACCACAACATCAAGGACGGTCAAGTGAGAACAATAAGCAATCGTGATTACTGAAAAAAAAACCTCCATTTTCTTAATTGTTGACAGCATTTTCCGTAGCACCAGTTTTTCATCTAACTTTACTCCATCTTGCCTCTCTAAAAACTTAGTACAGTCTATCAACGTGTTGTAGAGCAGTTTCATGAGTCATCCAGACCTGTGTGTTGGGCTTGTCTTCTTCGCTTTCAATTTGTTCTTCTAGTTTCACTGTTGCTTAATTTGCATTAGCTTAAAATTTTAGTTGAATACAGTATTTCTTTCCGAGATGCTTGTCCGTTATCGGGAGTTTACTGTAAATTATTTAAAATAAATTATGATGTTTCAGCTTTTGTGTAGTTCTGCTTTTAGCAACTAAAAATCTTTAAAAAATTAAAGACTATGTATTGAACTACCTTGTATGCTTTTGCCTTAAACTGATTATATTTTTTATTTCAAAGATTCAAGCCCTTGAAAATAGAATAGCTGAAGGCCAAGTCTTCTTAGAATTTGAACGTGTCATTAAGAAGAAACCAAATGCAGATTTCACCACAGCCTTGTTACCAGAAAACTTATCTAGAAATCGTTTCAAAGATGTGTTCCCTTATGAAGAAAACAGAGTTCGCCTTACTCCAACGAATGAAAATACTACAGGTTATATCAATGCTTCCCATATCAGTGTGAGTCGCTTTTTCTGACTTTACTTTAAATTCACCATTTGTGGTATTGTATGCTAACACATCTCAAATGAATTAAATCCTCCCATCCCAGACTCTTGATGGCTGTTTTAGGTTGCTTAAATAGATATAAGGGCATTAGATAATACCTAGTAATGATTCAAACTCTCGCCAGAGACTAAAGTACCAGCTTTTTGGAAGGGAGTGAGATCAGGTAAAACACTGCTGGTATATTATGCATTGGACAAAATCAGGAAAAATAATCCATTTTCGGAATTTTATCTTATGCATTTAAGAGGCAGTGAGGTATCGTGAGATGGAAAATTTTCAATATGGAGTTCATGTTGGCAAGGTTTTTGGTCTTTGCATCTCGAACAATCGAAATGTTTTGCTTCAAAATGAACTTTAGTATATGTTGAACCCTTTAAAGAAGCAGCTTTTTTTTATATGAAGTTAAACTAAGCTTCTTAAAAATGATTTAATGGAACTAATGCTATTTATCTAACTAAACCAAAGAGTTCCTGGGGTGAACAATATTTTTGATTTTGTTTCCACTTTCTTGTAAAAGTAACTTTTAAAAAAAATAAGAAAGAAAAAAATTAAAAGAAATAAAAACATTTAAAACACTTTGGTATTCTGCTCTTATTTTCATGCTTCAAGAAATCACAAAAAATGATGATAATAAAAATTAAAGAAAATTTCTACATATACTTAACATCAGTGACTGTGAATTGAATATTTTGGTTCATTTAAAGAGCTTATTTCCTGTATATGCTAATTAAATAGCTGTGCTGGTGCAGTATATGACTCGAGGCATATAAAGTTTCACTTAGGCATTCTACTTAAAGTAGCATAATTGTGAAAGCATTTGCTCTATGACAGCAACCCCGTCAGTTCAAACCCCATTGGTTTAAAGCATTTTAAAACCTGAATTTTTTTTTTTCCCTTTTAAAATTTTTAGCATTATTATTATTTATTTTTTTTTTAATCAATGATCAAAGCACAAAATAATTTCTACTGAAATAAATATTTGAAATTTAAATGAATTAGAAATAGAAAATCTTTGAAAAGAATTGAATTAATATTGCACTTAATTACCTTTTTAACCTAATGAGTTTTAATTGCCAGAGGGGGGAGTTTCATTGTGATTTTGTTCTGTGGCTTTCTTCTTCATACAATATTAAAAACAAAGGGTGATTTTTGTTTGGAAGAATTTTGGAATTTCTAGCAAAAACATGTATTTAGAAATTTATAACATTTACATTCCAATGCTTTTTTTTTTTTTTGGTAAATACAGTGGACTCTCTGTTTAATAATGCTCTATTTAACAACAACTTTACAAGATCCCGGTTGCTCCACTGTAGTTTTAGAAACATTCTATTTTAGGACCAATTAGGATATTTTGTGGTCCCTTGAAAGTCGTTAAATAGAGATCCAACTGTTTTTTATGTTTAGTATCCCACATGAAAACACTAACTTCGATAAAGGGAGCTTTAACTAAATTTTTAATCTATTTTCTTTTAATGTGTGTATTATATGTACTCACACGCATGAATGCATATAACTTTTTTACAAAGCTAACTTCTGTCAAAAATTTGATTTGATTGTTTGTAACAAATCACATCTTACTCAAAATTATTGGTCGATTAATGATTAGTCTAATTAAATTATCCTTGGTGTTTTGAACAATGAAAGCTTCTGGAGAATTCTTTCAATTGTAAAAGTTTTGTGTGCATATCTGTTAAAAAGAAAAAATATGGTGGATAACATACATCTTTAAATGTTAAACATTTTGAAAAATATATTTATTAAAAACATTTTAATTTGTAAAAAAATCAATTTTCCATTTTTAACCTGAGAAAAAACAAGGATTTCCATTGTCGCGAAGTTTCCAATAATTGTGCAACCCTAATTAGTATTGAAATTTCATACTAATCTTTTCAAACATTGTTAGTAGCACCTAGAGACAGCTACTGAAAATAACACAGGCGACAATATAAAAAGAATTAAGCAATTTCAAAGTGTCAAGCTGCAATTTCTGATTGTAGCATGTATGTCGCGCCTACAGTCTTTTCATTGAAATCACTTCTCACTCTCAATTTGTAATACACCAAATGAGTTCCTTCGGAATGAGAGAGGTGAGAGTCTCTGAAGACGATGAGCTCATAATCATGTCCCATGTTATTTAACTTTGTTAAGAGTGCCAGCATTTCATAGGATTATGGTCAAACTTGCAAGAAAAATAGCGGGGTTCTCTTGAGAAATGTTGTAGTACTAAATTATGAATTTTCTTTAAACTGAGAAATTATAGATAACGAGGGATGAAAGTAGTTCAGAAAACTTTTATTTTTTTACTATTTTAGTGATACAAAAAATACACTAGCCAGCTCAGTTATTCCATCCGAGGACTAGTTTCATTCTTTTTAGCACTCATCAGCTCAGAATAGGAATCAACTGAGCTAGACTGGGAAAATCTCTTAAGGGAGCCAAGAGAGCCAAACAAACTGGTAGCTAATGTAGAATTAGCTCACCAGACAAGTGACCGCAACAATGGTGTGGTTCAACTCAAAGATTGATGGAAAAGCGAGGTATTTTGCTGTAAGTTACCGCCTTAACTATATTTTAGTGATAGTCAAACATTTTTGAGACAGGAAAGAAATTCCCACAAAATCAGGAGCCTTCGGGCAGCCATCCAAATGATGTTATAAAAGCTTTGAATACATGGCAGAAATTGATTTCTCACTCTTCAATAGCATGAGAGAACTGTAATGAATACTAGTATTATTTCTTAATCGGGTTATTTTAAATATACATAAATTGATTTTTAGAAGTTTTGAATAGAAGTATGTTTATAAAATTTATAAATAATAAATAGTGAAGTACTAAAGAATAAATAAAATATTCCTATAAGAATTACCTAAAACGCATTGTTTTAACTGAAGTAAAAGCTAATGTTATATTTAATTCAGCTCATTCCCTTTAGGTAATCTTATATTGTTAAAATCAGTGTGCGTCTGTGTGCCCAATATTTTTATGAGTTAACACTGGTTGACTCCAAACTTCGGGAGATATCTTCACATCATTGCCAACTAGGCATCAAATTGACCATGTTATCAAATGGTCAACAGGTTCATTACTAGTGCCATACAACCACCCAAGACAGCTGCCTAGTAAGCATAACCCTGTGATCTAACATTTTTTTTATAAATATGGAGATGTTGAATTATTATGTTGCAGGACAGCTTTTATTTTTGTTGAGAAAAAATAAAAATTCTTCATATTACTTATAAAAAAGCGTTTTCAACTTTTAATCTTTGTCCTCTTTAGTTGTCTCTGGGATCTACGCTGAGGTTTTATATTGCTGCTCAAGGTCCTTTACCTAACACATTGTACAGTTTTTGGCAAATGATTTGGGAGCATCACGTGTCAGTCATCGTAATGTTGACTGAAGTTCAAGTGAGTTTTTTTCATGTGATTAATCTTTGATTAGTTGATAATTTAAGAAATGTTTTATATATATGTAAGAGAAAATATATATTCATACATACTAGTATTAACTGTCATGAACATGCACTCTGTCTGTGTGCTTATTATAGCTAGTTCATGTCAAAATTTCTGTAATCCTTGTTAATTTGTTTCATACAATTTTACATACAAAATGTTTCATACAAATATTTTGGTTTATCTTTTTCGAAAACAAAGGCAGATAATTCTTAATATCTTGCAGTATTAACTACTTAAAGCAATACAAATTGCAAATTCAATTCTTGTTGTTATTTGTGCTTCACAATAACAGCAAGAACTAAACCAACTTTTGTTTTAGAGTAGTTAATTTAACAAGTGAAAGTAGATATTTTATTTTTGTTGTGGTATATGTATACAGCTAAAACAGCGGAAAAAATAAATTCAATCGCAAAAATCGGAGTGTGTTTTGTTGTGCAGAAAAACAAGACCTTTTAAATTTATGCTTAATGAAAAAGCAAAAAATGTGCAATTCCCCCCCCTCCCACTCTCCCTTTTCTTTTTAGTGTGTGTACTTATTTTCCATATTTTAATGTGTATTTTCGTTATTTTTTTGCAACAAAGTTCCAACTATATTAAGCTTTTTATTGAATCCTTTTTAGTTTCTTATAATATTATGAATATGATCTGTAGCAAAAAATATGACTTTTACGAGTGGTTTCAGAGGCGTCAATAAGCTAGTATTGAAAATACAAAAAGTAATGTGTTCATACTCAGAAAAAAAAACTTTCTGATATTTGATTTACAATCAACATAAGTTTGTGCTAGTGATAGAGTTTAACTCTGTTAAGCAAACTGTGGAGAAAGATAAAAATGTACATTATTTTATGCTGCACAATTAATCTAAACTTGATTGCCAGGATGAAGCTTCAAAGTTTGAGATTACTTAATTGAATCAGGATTTTCTTTTTTTTTAAAAAAAATTCCAATAATGTAATTTGCTTTTCATTTTACTTTGGATGTAACACCTGGTTTAAAATGTTTTACAGACTGTATTTGTGCACTCTGATCTTCTGTTTAACAGTCAAAGACTTAGCTTGTTCTTTCCTATTAACCACTTTGTAATTGTCACCAAGGGGTGTGAGGGGGTGCTACCCCCCCCCCCTCAGGTTTTTCAGAAATGGGGACGCCAATTTCCTTTTAGTGGTGCAACAAATGAAGAAAAGGAAACTCTTCGTTGTTTTTAAAAATTAAAATTGTAAATATAAATGAACAATTGAAATAATATGACAAAAAGTATTTTTTCTGTAAAATTTGAATGAAAATGTTAATGCAATTTAGGAACATCCATGATTCTCTTTTATTAAGATTATCAAAATAAGGACTGCAGAAATGTGCGCTTTAAACATATTTTAGCGCAAAAAAAAGTATTCAGTGCTCTATACACTTGGCCGCTTAGTGGGTATGTCTGTCTAGTCGAAAACTATGTGCTGGCTCAAATTTAAGTATTGTGCATAGAGTAAAATTAGCATAATGGGAGTGAGGACTGGCGACAAAACGTGCACGCCTTGTCTCTCGGTGACCCTGGTTATACAAATCCATGCTTCATGGTTCTTCAGTTTAAAAAAATAAATAAATAGGATGGCTTTATAGCGGTTGCCAAAAAATTCCCATACATAATTTTTTGATGAAAAATATTGTCCTGAAAATCGTTGCTAGGTGGAGAAAAATGTATGGGTTGCCAAAATACATTTCAAACAGAGGGAGGGGGGGAGAGAATTTACTGCTAAGAAAGATTCAAAGTATTGTGATGAATACTGACACCAGAAGTTCCAAATGTTTGAACGTAAACATCGTAAGTTAATCAAAGCTTGATCAATAGATGCAGGAGGCATATTTAAAATAAAATGAAGCGGAATAAATAAGACCTAAGGTATCACAGAAAATTACCACATCCGTTCAAACTGTTAAAAGTTCTTTTTCTGGGGTCACAGATGCTTGTAGCCAAACTGAGGGTAGAATGGATAACTCTAAATCCTTTTTTTACAACCCCAAAGCTGACCTGGAAATGAGTTTTTAAAACTTCAGTTTAGAAAAAAATCCAAGAAAACATTCCCAAGCCCCATCCCGTGCCATAATGTCATTAAAGATAGCCTACACATGAATATTTAGGATTGCACTTTCAAAAAACCGTGAGAATGCTCCCAACGTAACCCCCAAGAAACGCCCTCTCAATTAATCTTTCATCATCATTCACGGTCGAATTAATTACGTTTTTAGACTTTTGATTTTTAAAAACTCCCTGAGGTGTACCGAACCGGTCCTCCTCTTAATATTACCTAAGATCCTCAAAAATTTCATTGTTAAGGCTTCAACTCAGAAACTTTTTCACAGGAGATCTCCGAAACCCCCTACCACTCTAACACTATTGAAAATCGCCTACTTAATTGTGTAACTTAAATTTCAATTTTGAAAATTTACCAGAGGAGGACTTCAAATCTCTTCACCCATTAACATTACCAAAAATAATCTAAAACTGTCTTCTACGGACAAAAATTTTTTTGATGGATTGCCCCCTCCCCTTCCCCTCCTCTCTCGCCAACATCATCCGAAAATGTCTTAAATCTCGTTTTCGATGTTTCAATTAGAAAACATTTCTTTGCGCGAACTCCTTTAAAACTCCCCCCCCCCTTCATTGGTTGGCTTAAATTACGTTTTCGAAGCTTTAATTTCAAGAAACTGGCAGTGTACTCAATTTTAACAAAGAAGTCTGCAACTGCGTTTTTAAGGCTTCAATTTCAAAAAATTTCATGGGGATGAACCCTGCGTCTCTTTTTTCCTTAATGTCACCATAGATTGTCTAAAACTGCATTTTTCAAAATACAAATTTCAAATTTTTCCCTGGGGAGCCTCCAGACCGCCCCCCTCCCTCCTCCCCTCCTTTACCTGTCACAATCAGAAATAATTCACAATTGCGTGTTTAGACTTTGAAGTTTAAAAATTTGTCACGGAATGAACCCAAATCTTTTCCTCTCCCAACATCACCATAGATCGTCAAAAACCATGTTTTCAAATAACAATCTTAAAAATTCTCCCCCGAAGTTCATCTCAATACATAATGAAATGTAACGTAGGATTGTGTTATGGGAACTTAAATTAGGGAAGGGATTATCGGGAGTGGCTATCGGCCCTCCTCTCTCCTTCCTCTCCAACTTAGTCTAAAACTGGGTTTTTATATCTTCAATTTTGATAAAAGCCCGGAGGAAGCCCTCCGACACCCCTGTAATAGGCCTGCTAAACCAGAAGCTAAATCTTTTCTCTCTCTCTCTCTCTCTCTCTCTTTCTATATATATATATATATATATTGGAACATGCGTTTGAAACAATTAAGGGGCTGTCAAATGCGTACTCCCCCCCTCCAGTTTTTTGACCAAGCAACGGCCCTGTCAACCATGACAACATGATGTAGGTTGGATAGTCTGTCATGAATCTATAAATATTTGAAGGTAATTTTGTGTTGGTTAGCTAAGTATCCGAACTGAAACTTTTGTACTAAACTTCTATTGATGATTAACCCCTGCTGTGAATAATTTGTAGATTTTCTTCTTGTGGACAATGATGCCTTTGCCTACATTCTTTTTTCCCCATTGCTTTTCATGTATGCATGCATAACTTCGAAGCTTTTTAATCGTATTGAAAAACAAGACCATTTAATACATGAAATACTTTTAGATTTATTTACTGAATTATAAATTATTGAATATTAAGGTCTTTTTTTCTTCAGCTCATTTTAAGTACATTTACAGGAACAGGGTCGAGATAAATGTTTCCCATACTGGCCTCAAGAAGATGGTAATAAGTTGCAAATTGGAGAGGTAATTTTGTAATTTGCTGTAAACTACTTTAATGAAATTCTTTGATTTATGTATTTTAGTTCTAAAAATAATGTGCTATAAATATTATTTTCCTACTTTTTTTTTATTCTTTATTTTATAATTATAGTATAATTGTTCAGTAAGTTTCCGCCCTATAGCCAGGGCTAAGGCAGAAATACATGAAATACACTGCCAGCTAAGGCAATTCCAGCTGAGGACTGCAGTTTCGTGCTTATTAGCACTCATCATCCCGGCATAGGAGTGATTGAGCTGGAGGTGGAAACCTCTTAAAGAAGCCAAGAGGCCAAATAAACTGGTAGCTAATACAGAATTAGCACTGACCAGACAAGTCACCCAAGCAGTAGTTCGGTACAATGCAGTCTTCGGCTGGAATCGACTGAGCTGGCTGTGTATTTCATGTATTTCTGCCTCATCCTGGCTATAGCACAGTAACTTACTGAATATACCTGCCTTGCCTTCAATATCCGAGTTGTAGCGAGTCATTGTTTCGGTCACTCATCTGGTCAGTGCTAATTCTGTATTAGCTACCAGTTTGTTTGGCACTCTTGGCTTCCTTAAAAGGTTTCCCACCTACCTCCAGCTCAGTCACCCCTATGCGGGGCTGATGAGTGCTAATAAGCACAAAAATGCAGTCCTCAGCTGGAATTGACTGAGCTGGCAGTCTATTTCATGTAGAGTATAATTGGTCTATCTTTAAGTTCTGCTTTCTTTAGTTTTAACTGACAGACTAGAAAAAACAAGATAGTTTAAGTCTGATTTTAAAGCAGTATTTTATTGTACCAGAGTTTGGAATATTTATCTCTTAAGCAGGTAGAGCATCTGTACCAAAATCATTTTTTCTGAGAGCTCAGTTCAGACCTTGAAACTTAACATCTGACTTAGTACTAGGAATACTAGGAATTTGTAAAATGTTTATGGTTCATGCTGTTGAATATTTGTTAACTCTGATGGGCATAGTATCGACACTGGTTTACGTTTCAACCACTCTTCTAACATGGTGGCCATAGAACCAGGAGATCAGGGCCTAGGAATTTGATCAATCAAGGAAAAATCACGGAAAAGTTTGGGAATTTCGTGAAACCAACAGAAACTAAGGAAAAACTGCTTTAACTGAGAAAAAGTAATTTTTGTTGTGAAAAATTGAGTAATTCTTATTAAAATGACAACATTTATGCTAATCTATACATATAATAAAATAAGATGTTTGTGTGTGTGTGTGTGGCGCGCATCCCGGGAAAACGGTAAGGCCTAGAAAGATGAAATTTGGTATACAAGTGTAGTTTTTGCTGAAGTTGTGCACCTCGGGCTTCGATTTTCGATATTTTAATTAGAAAAAAAGTTATTTAATGTTTTATGTGATTTTTAGCACTTTTTAGTACTTTTAACCTCACAGACCCCGAACCAATCGCGCCAGACAAATATTTTTTGTACTATAGTGTCGGAAATTTAATTCTAAATATGATGAACAAAAAAATTTTGAAGATAGAGCAATTTTTGTATTTTTTATGAATTTTTGAAAAAACCTTTATTTTGCATTTTTTTCTGGGTTTAATTTTTTTCTAAACGCATCCCGTGAAAAATATAATAACCTATTTTCTACAATTTTACTATGTAGTAGCCAGAACATTTCGTCCTCCACAGAGAAAAAAGTTTTCAAAAATATTCAAAAGTTTTTTTTTTTTTTACAAATTTTTAAAGGCAGAACGAAGATATGAGCTATCGCTTCACCGAAGATCTGCTGACCGCTTTGAATATGACGTAACGCATCCACGTGATCTGACTGAAGTTCGTAACTTGCTTTTTTCTTTTCTTCCTTTCGAAGGATTCATTCTCTTTTTTTCTTTCAGGTATTTCATTTGTTTCTCCCCCCCCCCCCCTTGGATGTTTTGCTAAACATTCAATTTCGGTTAATCAGACGGACCATATCGGATCGTTTTGGTCCCAGTCACGCTTTTTTTTTTAAATTTCAATAAAAACAATGATTTTTATACTTTGGCAAACTCAAAACAAATTTTTTGTGCTATTTTAATAAATAAGTGAGCGCGCTTTTTTTGCATGATTTTCTTTTCGTTAGGGAATAAGATTGGAGGTTAGATCAAAATAAATAGAGATAGATGAGAAAATTTAGAGATGGATCGAATAGGTAGATAGATATACATTGAGTGTACAAAAAAAAAAAAAAAAAATTTCGAATTAATACTTTTTTTCTTTGAAAAAAGATTGTTAATTACTATCAGAGGGAAATTTGCATGGATCTAGAGAAAGATAAATCTACAGGTCGATGTATAGTGACAGATAGACAGACCCATTATTTAAAGAACAACAATGGAGGTTGGGTGGGGGATATGCGCCGCTACGATTTCAAAATATTGTTAATTACTGTCAGAGGTAGATACGCATAGATCGTATAGATAGATAGATAAATAGACAAATGCAGAGGTCGATATAGTAGATGGACAGCAAGAAAGAGACATGCCCGTCATTTAAGGAACTTCAACGGGGTGTCAAGGTTTTTCTAAACATTCGATTTTGGTTTATTAGACGGACCACATCGGGATGGGATCATTTTGGTCCCAGTCACTTTTTTTTTTTTTTTTTTTGGAATTTCAATAAAATTGATGGTTTTTATACTTTTGCAAACTGCGGGTACCACAGAGATACCATTTTTGTGCTATTTTATAAATAAGTAAGCGCGCTTTCTTTTTCGCATGATTTTCTTTTTTTTAGGGAATAAGATTGGAGGTTAGATAAAAATAAATAGAGATAGAAATTGCCATCAAGAGGTAAATTTGCATGGATCTGGAGAATGATAAATCTACAGGTCGATAGACACCAAGAGATAGACAGGCCCGTTATTTAAAGAACAACATGGGGGGAGGGGGATTCAACCCCCACCCCCCCTTCGCTGCTATGATTTGAAAATATAATTCCTAACGACGGAACTGGAGATAGGTCTAGAAAATATTTTATTCAAACTACTAATGATATAGATTGATCGATACCGCCACGAAATTTCTTTAAGCAGCCGCCAAAGGCAGCAACATTAGCGTAAAAAGACGAATGATAATATTGATACATAAAGAAAAACATTGATTAATACTGTTGCTAAATTATCCAAGCAGCCGCCGAAGGCGGCAACCCTGGTGCAAAAAGGTGAATGGCGTAAAAAGGCGGACCAGCTGGTCGCCCAAGGCGGCTAGTAAACATTAAGGGAGCATTTCCTTTTTTGTTATCTTTTTAATTTTTCCAGTGAATCATCTTTTTTGTTGTGTACGTAGAATGGCCTATTTTGTCCCATACCTAGATTGATGTTAGAAATGTTTTTCCCACACATAAAAATGAGACATGTTCCAGTGATAGCTTCAAAGTTGAATGTTTTTTATAAATTTTTCCATAGTTTTTTCTTTTATAAATTTTTAATTCCGCCTCATATCGATCATCATATTTTGCTTTTTGAGCTTTTCTTTTGTTCTATTCTATTTATAGCACATATGTGTTGAAATCGACAATATATTTGCATGCTTTAGGATAGAAAACTTTTACCTTCAGTGTTCAGCCATTGTCTGCAACGTATAACGAATATTATTTATCATTATTTATTTTAATCTAAACTTTTAAATTTTTCATTTACAGGGGACCAAAATATTAAAAGCTTTTACTTATAGTGTTGTGTACAGGAAATGAACCAATGTAACTTTAATACCTCTCAATTAGCAATAAAACTTACATCTGATTATGACTTTAAATGTTTATTGAAATTAAGAGCACCAGTATAGTTTTAGTGGATTTTTAAAAAAAAATCAGAGAAAGAAATTTATGACACATTACGTAAAGTTTAAATCCTTTACTTCATTCTAATGCCTGAATTTCAAAAAATCCTGTTAGCTGCTCAATCTAAGTGTATTCCTTTAATTTTAGGTTTCATTGATTGTTTTGATTCTGCAATTTTTATTGAACTAAGTGGTAATTTAAATGAAAAAAGTGTGCAGTAGTACACAGTATGATAAAAACATTATTTCCCCTTACGTATCCTGCTTTTATGAGTTCTTAATATATTCTAATGATGCATAGTGTTTCCTTCATGGACATTAGATTACTATAACTGGTAATCAACAACATTTTGACGCACAAAATTAGCAGATCACTGCATACACGTGTTTTGAGGTTTCAAGGAACCTCTTTTCAAAGCGTTGTCGAGTACCAGTTACATTTCCGCACAAAGGTATTTATTTCTTATTAGGTCACTATGTTTTTCAGAAGTATATCCAGCTTTTTTTCTTCCCCCTCATTGCTATTTTAGTGTATTTGTTTTTATAAAAATGAAAATATTTTCCAAAAAAAAAAATTCAAACTTTTTGAAAAAAAGGGTTTTTTTTTCCTATAAAACATTAATTATAAACCAAAAAAAAACTGCTCAATAGATAGTAATTTTTAAAAAAAGTGGTGAATGAATGTAGAAGCTAAAACATAAAATGTTTTTCAAGTTTTAACTAAAATAATTTTGTGAAGGGTCACATTTCAGCTCCTCATGTTGAAACAATAGCAGTATTCTTTATAACGAGCTCTGTGTGCTATAAAATGTCTATGAAATTACAAGAACTTTTACAATCATATCGTCACCTCAGAGCAACAGTAGGATATCTTAGTGTTATTACTGGGATTAGATGTCTTACTGTTGCTCTGAGGCAACGATATCCTGAATTAAACTAAGAACTAATGATAATGGTAATAAGTTTTGAACATTGGTGCATGTAAAATATTACAAAAAAAAATCGTTAATAAAGAAATTGTTAAAATTAAAATTTAGTGCTTTAAACCTTTTGACAGGGTTTTTTTTTTCCCTCTGTTCAGGGGAATATGTCTCAGAGAGTAACTCTTTTCTTTGTATTTTTCGCATTTTGGTTTGTCAATTTTTTATGTACTTTTGTTTGTTACTTCAAAAATAAAGTACAGTAACAAAAGGATTTTTATTTATTTTTCATCATTATGCTTGAAGTGTTCAGGCTGACTAAACTTTCACGCACAATGCCACTGTAAGTACTCGCCTTAAACTGTACTCATCTTAGAGATGGATGTTACATCAAAGGGAACTTGATATATGTAATAAGTTACTAAATTTTAATGTTTTTTCAGTTTCAGATTGTCAGAAATTTTAGTATGTCATCGCCAACATATGTTACATGCTCATTGTCTTTGTGTCACATTACATCCCACCAACAAAGATCAGTATGGCACATTCAATACACAGACTGGCCTGATCACAGTTGCCCGCAAGATGTCCAAGGCTTTATTGGTAAATAAATACAGCTTTTCTTTTTTTTTTCTTTTTCCGTTTTCTTATTTCATAGTAACTATTTAAGATAGTTAAAATTTATCATGGTACTGCAATTTTTAGTTTATTGTACTCATTAATAACTTTTATGATAGCTACTCATCAACTGTTTTCCCAAAAAAAGGTTCTACTGATAATCAGTGTTAGCT
Source organism: Uloborus diversus (assembly GCF_026930045.1). Lineage (NCBI taxonomy): Eukaryota > Metazoa > Arthropoda > Arachnida > Araneae > Uloboridae > Uloborus > Uloborus diversus. The sequence goes on from NC_072734.1 coordinate 41,656,838, forward strand.
ACTTTAGATATTCCGTAACAAAGTTTTAAATGCTATCCTGATTTTTGTATCGAAAACTTCCTGCAGCTCAAGTCAAAGAGCAGATGTTGTGGGTTTTTTTTTTTTTTTTTTTTTTACCAAGGGTTTTTCCACCTTGGCAAAAGTTTGCGAACTTTGAAAAGATACAAATGGCTTTGCAAGGTTTGACTACCGTATTTTCGGGAATAAGCTCCGCGGCGCATACAAGAAAAAAAGTTTAAAAATTGCTGGTGCGGCGCATATAACGGATGCAGTGGATACAGTGGTTTTTTTTTTTTTCAAGTTTAAAAAAAAGTTGAAAATGCTGCTAACAGATGGCACCACATCGTTTGCTTTCATTTTGCGAAATTTTTCGCCCTTGGGCAATAAGTAAAGCAAAGATGAGGAGGGAAGGTGAGTCAGCGATTGCACGTGTTTTACTGGGGAGAGAAATGCTGATCCACATGCGTGAGCAAGCCTTATCACTTCGGAGCAAAATGACAGAATATCCTTCGACCTTGGGCGGCAAGTAAAGCAAAGAGGGGGAAGGAAGGTGAGTCAGCGATTGATCCACGTGTGCGAGCAAGCCTTATCGCGGGGGAGCGAAGGGGTCAGGAAATCCTTCAACCTTGGGCGACAAGTGAAGCAAAGAGGGAGGAGGGAAGATGAGTCAGCGATTGCACGTGTTTCACTGAGGAGAGAAACGCTGATACACATGGGCAAGCAAGCCTTATTGCGTCGGAGCGAAAGGGTCAGGGAGAGGAGGCAGAGAAAGTACTAGTATGGGAGGGAGGTGGATGTCAAGTGTGTAAAGAAAATTTACCACCTCCCTCACAAAAATGGGCGCTTGGTCAAGCAACTTAATGGGAAACTTGTCTCCTAGCTCTAATTTTATTGTTCATTCACATCGTTGTGTTGCATCTTTTGCTGTTCGTGCGTTCTTGGCTTATTTTTTTTACAAAATTTTTTAGAGTTGCTTTTGAAATGGCTCCTAAGCAATTGAAAAGTTATACTGCATCCTTTAAGTTTAAGGTAATAAAGGCAGAAGCAATTGGAAATCGTTTTGCTGCCAGAGTTTGGCATTGACGAGAGATGTGTTTGCGTTGAAAATCAGATAAATTAACCATCCAAAGTGATGGCCAATCGAGGGATGCTGAAGGCAAAAAGTGCAAAATAGGGATTTTTAAAAATAGTTCATTATCATTAATTAAAAATGCTAACGAGAAATAAAAACATATTTTTTATTTAAATTTAATCTAGCTTTCTTTACTACTGATTGTGCTTTTAAGTTGTTTAATGCTGGGTGTGCACTTATGGAAGGTGCGGCGCATACATTAAAAAACTTTTTTCTGTGAGAATATATTACGATGCGGCGCTTATTCCCGAAAATAGGGTAAGTGAAAAATCTATAAAGAAAGACCATCAAGTATGTGAAATTAATGGGAATAGAAATTAGCAAATCCGTTATTCGACTTGAAACTCAACACTCTCGGGCCTATTAAAAGGCATTGGGTCTGTGGCGGGTTCATTCGACCGTAAACATGAAAACATATGTAAGAATATTTAAGTTGTAAATAAAAAGAATTTTATCTTATATTAAAAATATAGACGTCGCGTATCCTGGTACCGGCAGGTATGCAAGTGGGAGCCAAAATCTAGCAAATAAGCGACTCTCTTTATAAAATAAATGTGTTGCTGTTGCTACACACTTGGTGGCTAAATTTTTCAGTTACAAGTAAAAATATGTGCAAATTTGACCAGAATAAGCAAAAATATAAGTCCTCCCACAATACTCCCCTCTGAGTCTTGAACAGTCTGGGAAAGACGAATCTGTCCGGAAAACGAACTTGTCGTCCGGAACCCGTTGTCACTGGAACAGGAGTCGGAGTTGCCACATCCAGGCACAAATCCTGGTTAAGTAAATATGCCGGCTTTAACTCGTCAGTAGAAACAGTCTTAGTCGAACTTTTCATGCCTATCACAAAGTCCTTGACCATCCTTTTCACCACAGGGAAGGGTCCATCATACTGAGGCTGCAGAGGCCGTCGCACCTTGTCATGTCGCAAAAAGGCGTGTGGTACACGAGTCCAAATCCTTAGGGATGAAAATGCTAGAAACACCATGTCGTGACACTGGCATCGGACGAAGCGATCCAATTATTCCTCACAGGTGCTGCAGAAATGTCGGACTCAGAACAGGAAGCTTTGATTCAACGACTAAGTCTCCGGACAAAGAGTCTCACCGAAGACGAGCTCGGCGACTGAAGACACTAAATCTTCCCTGTACACTGCTCTCAATTCGAGAGGCACTGAGGGCAGGGCATCTACCCATGCCGCACTTGAAACACAGCTAATTGCCTGTTTTAATGGACGATGTAGTCTTTCGACCATGCCATTGCATTTTGGATTGTAAGCTGACGAATTCCAAACAAATTAGCAAATGACTTAAAAAGTGAGGATTCAAGTTGTCTGTCCTAGTCACTAGAAATGACTGAAGGAACACCAAAACGAGCAATCCAAGAAAAATATATAGCTTTAGCTACCGTTTCTGCGGATCACATCCGGGTCACCGCTGTCGCGGGTCCATTCAGCAGCGAACATGAAAACATATGGAAGAACACTTAAATATAAGATAAAATTCTTTTTATTTACACTTTAAAATATAGATGTCGTGCATCCTGCTACCGGCAGGCATGCAAGTGAAACCTGAATCTAGCAAATTAACAACTTGCTTTATAAAATAAATTTGTTGCTGTTGCCACGCACTTGGTGGCGAAACTTTTCAGTTACAAGCAAAAATATAAGTCCTACACAGGTCTCTTGTTATCACATACCTTGAAAACTTTTTGAATAACTTATTCAAAAAACTTTGAAATTAGATTTTTGCATTTTAGAATGCCATGTTGTATGCTGGAATTTTAGCAATTAAATAAAACTGTGTTCCTCCTCACATTGGCCATTTTGGTGATCACACTGCAAGGGTTTATAAACTCTAATCAAATGTGTAGTTTTTAAATCTTTGACATGAACATTAGGCTCCATGCAACATTTCACACTGATAGTAAATATTTTTTCTCTTAACTCCACCAACTACTTATTGACTTTTGTCTGAAAATGTTCTTGTGTAGCAACATTAAAATTGAAAGTGCATCAAGATTTGATCACTCTTTATTATCAAGACTTTTATCTCTCTTTAAATATGCAACTTGTGTAAAATCTACATAAAAATAAATGTATATATGATTATTATGTAGCTTTTATGAGTGAAGTGGATGCTGTTAGAAGGCATGCTCTAAGTAATCAGGAAACTGGAATGTGCTCTTCACCTGTTGTTGTGCACTGCAGTGCGGGAGTTGGCCGATCAGGAGCTGTAGTTTTGTGTGACATCATGCTGTATTGTTTGGATCACAATCAGGTAAAGTGAAAAGTTTGTGCTTTTGCCTATATTACCATGTTTTTATTAACTTAGTTTGGTGTATGTCTGTTTGGGTAGAATCTTGTGGTTGATTTTTAACTGACTTCCCGCTGAGCTAGAAACTTGAAACTTCGGGCATAGTCTGGAATTAGATGACAATGCATGAAAAGAAGTATAAAATATTCCAATATGTTCAAAATTTAATTCTAAAGCTTGAAAATTGCATGAAAAAGCTCTTTTCTATATGAATAAAATGCTGTATCATTTTGGGTTTAATAACGTTTTGAAATCCTTAAAAAACTACCCCCCGCTGATGTTAATTCGAAATATATTTGACTATTAGAACTCTTGGAACAATGACTTTCAAATGATTGTAAATTATTTAAAGGCTGTACAGTATAACCTCATTCATCCAGACTAACTGGAACCGAAGGCAGTCCAGATGATCAAAAATCCTTATCACTGGCGCACACAAGGTCCGGACCTCTCCAGGGGGTCCGGACCCCTCCCATAAGTCTTGCTTTTTTTCACGATTGATTATGATTTGATATATTTTGTACGTAGAATAATTTCAAGCGAAGGTAACAATAGCTTCAGTTCTAATAAGTAAAAAAATAAAATCCTCACGTTAAAAGACATAAAAAAATATATTGTGCTCTTTTCCTACAAAGAATTGCTTATAAAAAGCAGAATGGTGATTATAAATAAATACACTGTAATAATCATGTTTTTAGTTTTGTAATTTCAGATTAAAATTAGATTCAATGAATCCATTACTTTAATTATTAGAAAAGTAAAAGTGTAAATACTGTTTTTCATTCTCGTGACTTGACTAAATCAAGTGAATATGTTTGACGGCACATTGTGGTATGATATAAGAATAGGACTTTCGACTTTGGACCCTCCCCTTGTAAAATTCCTGTGTGCACTGAGACTTATAATCCAGGTAGTTTGAGTGATAAGCAAAGTAAATCCTTAAACAAGCAGACTTACCTTTCATGATGTCAAAAAAAAAAAAAAAAAAACATGTTTTGTAGCAAAATTACATGGAATTGTAAAAAAGAGAATATCATAACATTTTTTCGTATTATATCTTATATGGGCCATCCAGAGGCTGCAGTCTCTGGATGGCATAACAGAGCTGTCGGTATATTGCATGCAGTTCTGCCTCAACCCTGTTTTAAGGGTGGTAAATTACTGATAAATTGAGCAATATCAAAGCCACTAACATGGAAATGCATTTAGCTTTGTGCGATGAAACAAAGTGTGCAACTTGATTAAAAGCACTCATATCCGAGCCAGATGAACCAACATATGGGACTAAGCTACATCATAGTTTTGATAAATCATTGAGGGTACAGGGTTTCCGGGAGATTTTGACTTGCCTCTCCCTTCTATATATCTGGAATATTGCAAAGCTGACACTGCATTTGAAATTTTGGCATTAAATTTGTCAAGACATTGTTAAATGACTGAAAACAATTACCTCCAAATCTGTCCCCAAACCTTGTAATATCTAAAACACTCATTCATTCCTAACTTTTCAAGTAGCATTCTTTTGAGGGTTAAAGTTAAATAAGAACAACCAACAGTTTGAGACATATTTCTTAAGGTTTAGAATCAATTTAGGCTCTGATCATGTGATATTAAGTTGAGTTTTACGGGAATTTGCTCTGTATGGACAGTTCTGTAAATTTTTAAGCTGCTGTGCTTGCTCAGTACTTGAAAGAGTAGTATAATAAGTCCTCGGGAGACTATTTCAGAACTTTTTTTTTGAGAGGCTTCTAATTGCTTTGACTCTATATACTTTCAGGAGCTTCTAGATTTCTGCTCAGTTCTCTTTAGGGGGATATGAATAACTGTGGTTCAATCAAGGACGCAGAGAGCCAAGAGCGACCCCTTGTCAGTTATGTCACCTTGCCCGTATCCCAAAAAATGAAAAGGGGGGATAAAAGAAAAGGCTGAAGGAACAAAAAAATGAGGGAAAGAAAAAAATCAAGCCTGCTGACTAGAAAACAATTAACTCTATTTTAAGTGCCACAACAGTAAATACCAAAAGAGTAAATTTTACTTAATCTTTACGTTTTCTCGTATATATTCTAGAAATAAATTGTTCAGCATGGTGTGAACCCAGCGCTGGCTACAATCTAAATTGACTAACATATAGTTAAAAAGTTAATTTAGTAAAGTAGTTGAAATTTATGAAAATGTAAACATAAATATTCCAACAGTTTGAAAAAATGAAATTCATATTGTTTTTATATAAATGGAAGGCTTTTTTTTACATAAAAGATCTACAATTCCCCCCCCCCCTCTAATTGTGAAAAAGGGAAGTTGAAATAATTTGCAACATAATCCTGCTGAAGGAGAATTTTAGTTCTTCTTCAGAAAATCGAAGTTGGTTAATGGAAAAGTAGGCAAGCTTAGTCCTAAACAAGACTCCTTTGTTAAATAATGCTTTGGAACAAGTGTGCATGTAAAAATTTATTTCAGAAAGGGCCTGAGTCAAACATTGTGAAAACTTTACAAATTTAGGTTTGAACAGGTTAAAACCCCAATGCACAATATGTAGTTTTCAATTTATTTCAAGAGAGAGCCCTGGCCCTTCAGCTCCTCCCTTAAATATGTGGTGGCGTTGGGATCTATACTAATTGCATTACTTATAATTGTAAGTGCATTTTATTATGATTGTTAGAAAGTATTAATGTTTTTGGTTTTTTTTTCTATCCTCAGCCCATTGACATACCAAAAGTGCTGACGCATTTGCGTCTACAGAGAATGCTGACTGTACAGACTTTAGCCCAATACAAATTTGTTTATAATGTTCTTATACAGTATTTAAAAAATTCTCGTCTGATATAAATTGTATTCTAATAAATGTTGGTGTTTTATTGCTTTTAAAATTTATGTAAATATTGTGATATCTTGAGCTTATCAATGCGGGAAGTTTCCTTAGAAATGTGTGCCTTTTACTGAATATTTTTAGACTTTTGAACTTTTTTGCATCAAATGCATATAAATGAATTGATAATGATGCATATGAATAAATTAAGAATGAATTCTTATGCACTTAAACATCTTTATCGGTTATTTTTAATCTTCATCTGTGAGCAATAAATATCAAAATAAATTTTATGTGTGAACAGATTTGTAAAAAAATAATGCTATGTTCTGAAAAACAGGCATATATGCTGAATATGTGATAATCTATGAAGTATAAATTCTGTAATGTTTTTACGTTTAAATTTTCTGTGTCGAAATTGTTTATTACTATGAGCAAATAAAAGAAAATAGTTTCTTTTATATTTGTATGTATTGTCAAGAAGTAATGTTTGTAAGATGTCTGAGGTATTATCTACAAAATTTTGTTTCTTAATGGTCAATTCTTTTTGAACACCTTGTAATTGGTGTAAGTGCAATTATATCTTATAGTTTTAGCTGTTTTCTAATATTTTTACTTTTTTGTGTTCAACTTTTTCTCTTATGTACAAAGTGCAACTAGTTTATGCCCCCCCCTCCCCCACACACACACATGACGTTTCTGAAAATTTAATATACCTAAAATAATTTTCATGTTTTTAGCTTTTTCAAAAAACAAAAAATTTATTATTTAAAAAAATTTATTTTGTTGCATACTTTTTTTTTTTCAATCTTATACTGTTGGAAAGCTTGGTATTCCAAAATTATTGGCATGTGTTTTTTTAAAAAATATACTCAGACATGCCAAATAAAATTGTCAATAAATCTTTCAAAATAACACACTCCTTAAATGATACAACAATGGGGTCCTTTTCTTTTTTTTTCTATAATGATCATAAAATGTTTGTTTTCCAATTACTGAGAATAGTGTGAAGATGCGCTACAATTTTCCGTTACTGAGTGCCAAATAAATGCATGAGGTACATTTAAATGTAATGGTATTTATTATTATATTTTTGCAACATAATGCAGTTTGATTTTTCTCCCTCTCAATTCTTGTAATTTTCTTCAACTCTAGGTTGGTAACTAGTAGCCTGTTATACATTTAAAATTTATGCAAAACACAGAATTTAGAGCAACCTTTAAAAAATTTCAAATTTTATTAATATGTGTGTGCAATATAGTACAATTTGAATTTTTCTCCCTCTCAATTTAATAATTTTCTACTATTCTAGGTCAGTAACTAATAGCCTGTTATACATTTAAATTTTATGGAAAACAGAAAGTTCAATGATGTTTTGAAAAATTAGGATTCTAAAAATATTTTTTTTTATTATTATTATTATGTAAAATATAGTATACACTTAATGTGCATAAGTTGTAGAGGTGTATCAAAGAAGATTTATGAGTAAAAAACCCCCAGAACCCTTGATTTTACACACATTGCCAATTATAATATGATATTTTATATATATCTAAGAATGTATTATGTCCATACCCCCCCCCCCCCTCCCTCCTCCATAAGGTAAATTCTGACTGCACTAGTGATAAGCTGAAGGAATAAATGTTTTACAATTATGTTAATCTCAAATATTTAAATTTTTTTATTGATTGCCATCTTCTGTTTGTTAACAACTGAAATCTTTGTAATTAATCTAATCAAAGCTTTTAAAATATTATTCAATAGGATGGTCATCAAGTTTTCGCTTGGGTTGATTTTATTTTTGTTGGAAATATTGCTTTCTTGTTTAAACATGCTTATGAAGTGATACCCTTTACCTGATTCTAGTATTTACTAGAGGTTGCAGATTTTGTCCATTTATTATTAGAATTGAAATGCTATTAACATGTTAATGTTTAATGTGTCGCCATGTTTGGCGCCATTTGGTGATTATTTCTCGCCAAATTTGGTGGCAAAAATAAGTTGCCAAAAATGACGCCAACTTGGCTATAGCTCTTAAATTTCTCGCCAATCCCACAAGCAAAATGTTAAGTGATGCATTGCAAGCAAAGTCAACATTCAGGTAAAATTTCCAGAACTGGGTAATTTTAAGCAAATTAAACATATATAAGCATAAAAATAATTACTTTTTACAAAGTCTGTAATAATATGTTAAATCTAAGAATTTATCTTATAGATATGGAAGAAAATTTCGTGATAGCCTCAACATACTAGTTTATAAATCATGTCAATATTCCTTTCTTTTCTCTAGCTTTCAATGCAAGTGTTTGAAAATTAAATGTATACTTTTTTTTAAATTTATTATTATTTTAGCATTTCTGCGCTCCTGAAATAAAACCCTCAATTCCATCTGTTAATTAATTTATGCACTTTGTATTGTTCATATTTCACAATTCTTGTATTAGTCACAAATACAATCATGAATGGTTCATTTGTTTTTTGTTTAACCAAAAGAAAGACTTGTTTTTTTATTATTTATTTATTTTTAAGGAAATAATTTATATAGCTGAAAACTCTCAAAATGTAAAAACCAAAACTCAAGTACAAGTGGCGTGTTTTGCCTCTTTATTGTGGATTAACATGGAGTTAATAAGAAGCAACAATCAAGAAGCTAAACATGCTACTTCACCATAGCAGACATACGAAGAAACTTGTTTAGCCCGAAGATGGCAAACAATTGCTACTTTACTCTACAATTGAGGGCATTAACAAAACTTTAAGTTTTCATCACATGCTTGTTCTTCCCCCCCCCCCCCCTTGTATTTCATTTATTTGATATAAACGTGGTCCCGGTAGCAGAAACTGCGAGACGTGCGTCGCAGATTTTTCAGCAGCCTGCAGATAATTTTACCAAAAAACAAAAAGAAAGAAAAAATTAATAAATAAAAGAAAAAAAAAGAAATACACCTTGGCAAAAAGATCGTTTGGAGTTCGTTTTTTCACCGGAAAAGCTTCAGCATTTCATCTAGAAACATAGTCGCCATATTTGGTCATTCATAAGATCAAAGTAGATAAGATGCTTAAGTGCCTACATTTTCCAAAACAAAGGACAATTGGATGTTTCATTGAACTGCAAACTAAAAAATGACTTAAAATGTGCAGCATTTTTTTTTTTTTTTGCTTTGGATTTTTTAAAATAGTTTTCTTGAGAAATGAAAAATTTTATATTTAAAATTTCACCTTATCCTCATTGTTTTGGACTCAAAAGCGCTAAAAACTTTTCAACTTAAGTAGTCTCATGAGGGTTTTTATTTTTAAATTATTTTTAGCAACAAATTCAGTAATTAAGATCTTAGTTTTTGGCGTAGTCGCCATGTTTGGTCATTCCCAAGCTACGTTTTCATAAATGGAATTAGATGTTTATTGCAATTCATGCTGTTGAAAATTGTGCAAAATGTGCCATTTTGTTCGAATAATTCTTAATTATTGTTTTGAAAAGTGCAAAACTTTGTCTTTACAATATTATCCTATATTCATTGTTTTAGAGGCATATGTGCTAAAATCTGACTATTTCAATCTACTTAATTTCTACTTGAATCTCTCTCTATTACTACTTTACAAATTAAAAAATCTATTTATAATCATCGAATTTTTCGCGTAGACGCCATGTTTGATCATTCGCACTTGCCTAAGTTCCCAAAAAAGGAATTGGATCAAGTTTTGATCTGTTTACTTCAATACAAACTATTAAAGGTAACAAGAAAAAATTTACAAGAAATCATGTTTTTTTTTTTTTTAATTATTTTTATGAAACATGAATTATTATCTGCACAATTGTATTTGATCCTCATTGCTTTGGAAGCTCTGCAATAGACTAAAACATTCATCTAAAATGCAGTTTCCTGCCAATTTCTCATTCACTAATTTATTTATTTTCATTTTTTGAAAAAAAAAATTCAAAAATCTATTTTAACTTGAATTTTCCACATTTAAATAAATATGAATTGAATAATTGTTTTTCATAGTGTGCAGAGTTCTATTTATTTTTATGGAAGTAGTGAATCCCCCCCCCCCCCAACCCTTTTTATACTTTAAAACTTGGCGACGGTGGGGGCCACCAAGTTTTTCGTGTCTAGTGGCCACTGGCCAGTTGGAACATATCTGAATCTTGACCTTTCAAGGGACTTGTGTATTTTATGAAAACAGAACTAATAATAATGCTGCAGATTATTTTCAACTGCCCAAATTAGTGTCGCAGACTGGCTAGAAAGTTTCTGCCACTGGGAACGTGGTGTAGTTTGTGTATCAAATCAATCATGAAGTTCTTTTATCAATAATTCTTTCATATACTCATGAATTGTGTGGTAAATCAAAAATGTGGCAGAAATGTTTTGTGTTTTATTTTAAAATTACTCATTTTTAATTTAATGCTTGCTGCCCTGTATTCTCAAATATGAAAATTTCATGCTATTTATTAAAAAAGAAAGCATCATTGTACATAATAAATTATTTATTTCATAATATTTTATTCCTTTATTGTATGCAAGTAATAATCATACGTATAACACTGCACTGCATAAGTACAACATTAACTAAACTAATTTTATGAAGACAAAAATTTTGCATTGTTTTCTCTTTACCAATGCATTTTTTCACAGCAGCTATATATATGAAGTAGGTATATGGGTATTATACTTGCTTCATGTGATGTTGGTGATGATAGAAGAGCTAAAATACTTTGATCTTGTTTGTCTAAGATCGTGAAATGAGATGAAGTTTTCAAAAAAAAAAGATTTACTAACGGCAAGTATCGTTAAACAATATAGTTGGGTGACGTTGAAAAAGCGACATCGCCCTACATTACCAAATCTGAAATGTCAAAATGCTAATTATTACGATATCTTCAACCGATGTGTGCCAATAAAAGTGCTTAAGGCGATAAGTGGCTTTCAGATGAGTAAAAACTGGTCAAACAAACGGTTTTTCATTCATTATATTTCTAAAAATTAAACCTTTAGCTGAACCATTAAAAAAAATTGAATCGGTGGAAAACTGGCGAAGTTATGACACTTGTCTGAGCCACACCCCTTTTTTTTTACTAAAAAATGCATATAAAATTTATGAGTAAAAAATGAATATAATGTTTTAATTTTTGATTCTAATACCATTTCAAATGAGTAAGACCTTATTTGTGGTGAATATGTGTTAAAAAATTTTTTATTCAATAATGAAATTTGCAATAGTAAAACAGAAAATGTTGATTTTCTCAAAACCTAATTTTCGACATAATTACAAAATTCAAACTGTTCCTTGAAAACGAATTCTTATTTAAATTTGCTGAAAACTTAATGCCAAGTATTTAAGTGGTTTTTTAACATTTTGTTGTGAAAGATTTTTCTGTTTGGTTAGTTTTGTGGAGTATATTTGCTATATGTTATGGAAATATGAACATATTTTACCGAAAATGTCTCCATTTTGGCCTTTTCCCCCCCATTATTTATCTTCACCACAAAATTTTGAAAAAGTAATTCCAACATTCTATTTTTGATTGTTTTACGTATCATTTTAGCTAGTGTTTTATAATTTTGATGAAATTTCATTCGCAAGGAGAGTACTATGACAAAAGCGTTATAAAATCAAATTTAAATATAAAAAAATAAATTTTAAAATAATTGAATGAAAATCTATAGTATTTTAGTTGGTATTAGCATCATGTAACTATGCTGAAAATTTCAAAGAAATTCATTGAAAATTACTTTAAAAAAATTGAAAACCCCATACCGCCTTAACACCTTCACATGCATCAGAAGACTGCGAATCGGAGCCCGATGGGAATTGAACCCATGGGGATTTCTGGAAGGGGAACTATAATAAGACCGTAGCTAGGATTTTGTTTCAGGAGTGTGGGGGATCATAAATTTTCGACAAAAAGTCACCTGTTGCTATGATTTTTGATGCGTATTGCGCATTGGTAGATATATGGCAGTAATAGGAGGTGGCAAATCAGAAAATGGAAAAAAAAATAGGAAGACGGGAGGGGCGTGGCAGGCGATACCAGGGGCGGATCCACTGGAGGGTGATTGGGGCGATTGCCCCCCCCCCCCCTCCAAACGGTTTGTAAATACAAAAAATTTCCGGGAACAGGTCACCAACCCCCTCGTCTTCCTCCAACACTTTAGAAAAAAAAATCACCTACAACTGTATTTTTATGACTTTCATTCCAAAAATTTTCCAGGGGAAAATTTTTGGAAAAATTTTCCTCAACCCCCTCTCTCCAATGTCATTGAAAATCGCCAAAATTTTGAATTTTTGGAGCTTTAATTTCGAAAATATCGGCGGAATCGTAAACTTTTTCGATATTGTTGTGAATGAGGTCCTTCAATTACGTTTTTAAAACTTCAATTCTGAAAAAATTCCGTTGGAGAGCCCTTCTTATAACATCAATGAAGGCCCAATAACATGTTTTTGATGCTCCAATATCGAAAAGTTGAAAGATATCTACTGACCCTGTCCTTTTTCTTAACGCTACCAAAGATGGCCAACCATCACATTTCAAGGCTCCAATTTCGAACAATTTCCGATGGAAAGTTCCAAACACCCTTCCTTCTCCCTACGTCATAAAAGATGACTTACAACTGCGTTTTCAGCATATCCAGAGTCCTCGGGGGTTTTTTCAAATTTTCTCGGAGGGGGCCATGACCCCCTCCAAGAAAATTTCAAAAGTAGTTAAAATTCCCTTTTTTTGAGAGAAAATGCAAAAAATTTCCCTTATGATACATACAAAGTCTAGCAATAGGGAAAACAATGAGAGGGGGGCCATGGCCACCTTGACGGAGTTTCAAAAATAGTTAAAAACCTTTTTTGAGCTAAATATGAAAAAAATCTAACAAAAATATAGAAACAACGTCTGGGAGCCATAAAACCACATTGAGAAAGTTTCAAGTATAGTTTTTTAAACTCTCTTTCCTAGCTTAAATTGAAATAAAACTGCATTGAAACTCATGTGCAGTCTAACAAGAATGGAAACAATGCCAGCATGGTTACTTCCAGGAAAATTTTAAAAATATCAAGTGTATACCAAATATTTGTTTTCCTATCCTATTCCTATTCAGAGTCACAACTGACTACAACTGTATTTATGTCGAGGACTGCATACTGAGTGCCTTGCCTCCATTATTTTATATACCGATAGATGGCAGCACCATCACCGGATCGAACAGTTAATGAGAATTTAGAACTAGTCCAGGAGCTAATAGCTACCTGGTGCTAGCACCCCCAGAGGTATCGTTTCACTTGGAAGACATTGAGACCACGAGCATATTTAACGTCGCCCAGAATATTTGTTTTCATTTAGCATAATGGGCTCGTCTTGTTAGATGCCATTACTTTCCTGATAGAGGAAAGAAAAGGGATACGTGTTAGTTAGTGTCCGAAAGATTTATGACCGCGGTGTCTCCCACAAAGCAAGCAAGAATAGCTGGATGGAAGAGAGAAGAATTACGTTTCTGGAGTTTCAATTTCGAAAAATTGCTGGTCCTCTAAAAGTTACTCATGAATCATGGATTGCCTACATTTGCAATTTCGAGTTCAATTTTGAAAAAAATTTGAGAGTGGAACTCAGAATTTCTTCAACCCCTAACCTTGCCAAAGTCTAGAATGCGTTTTTAAGTCTATAAATTAGTAAAATTTCCTGGGGTAGGCCTTTTAATCTCTCCTCCCCTAAAAATCACCAAAAAGCGTCTAAAACAGCCTTTTAGAGCTATAATTTCGGGGAGAGCGCTCCAAACCTCTTCTCCCCTACCTTTAGCAAAGATAATTAGAATGCATCTTTAAGACTGCAAATTACAAAAATTTCTTGGTGTGGGCCCTCGAATTTCTCATCCACGTTTCATCACGAAAAGATCGTATTAAACTGCGTTTTTGGCTCTACAATTGCAAAATAATAATCTTTACTAATAATAAAGCTATGAAATTCTCTGTCCGGAGGATGTCTGGATGTCTGTGACGGGCATAGCGCCTAGACCGTTCGGCCGATTTTCATGAAATTTGGCACAAAGTTAGTTTGTAGCATGGGGATGTGCACCTCGAAGCGATTTTTCGAAAATTCGATTTTGTTCTTTTTCTATTCCAATTTTAAGAAAAATATATCATAAGATGGACGAGTAAATTACGAAATTATCATAACGTGGAACCGTAACATGGGCACAAGCCAATTGGCGGGATACGAAATTATCATAACGTGGAACCGTAAGATGGGTACAAGCCAACTGGCGAGAAAATTCACCATACATTATTTGTAAAAATACGGGCGAACCAAAAGACCTTTTGATTTTTCTATTACGGGCAAAGCCGTGCGGGTATCACTAGTAATAAATAAATATGCCGGAGAAACCCCGAACCTCCCTCTTCTTAACATTACTGAAGGTAATGTTTGCATTTTTAAGGTTTCAATTTCGAAAAATGGGCGGGGGGGGGGGTTGCACCCGGAGCGCTCAATATTATACGAAAGACAGTGAAAATGCATTTCTAAGATTGCAAATCAGAAAAATTTCCTTCGATGGGCCCAAAAATCTCTCCTCCCTCTAACATAACCAAAGATCGTCTAAAACTGCATTCTTAGAGCTACAATTTCGAAAAATAGACAGGGGAGCGCCACCGAATCTCTTTTCTTCCCTAACGTAACCAAAGATCGTCTAAAATGCGTTTTTAAGACTACAAATTCAAAAATTGAGCCCCCTTTATTTCGGAGTTGATATTATATTTACGGTTGGGTTCATATCGGCTTCCCCTTAAATCAGAATTCCTATAGTCGCCTCAGAACACAGCACTGATTACAGGAATACCACTTTGAGACGACGATCACGGAGTAGGAGTCCCTTTAATCTCCCTGACGACGATATATGCACACGGTTGTTAAGAAAAGAGGAAAATTGTTGGGAGGGTTACAGCCTTTATGTTGGAAAATGGCCCCCTCCGAGAATTCTGTCTTGATCCGCCCCTGTTTCAGGACTTCAATTTCGGAAAATTTTGGAGAGGAGCCCCCATATCCTTCTTAACTCATTCAAAGATTGTCTAAAACAGCGTTTTTGGATCTCCTACATCGAAAACTTTCAGGGGATTGATACTGCAACATTTCTTTTATAAGGAAAAAAGTACAATTGAGGACCTATAAAAATGGCTCTGTTTTCTCAAATGAATAAAAAGTTGAAGGGTTTAACTTAGATAATAGATCCAAAATATTAGTAGAAATTCTTTTTTTTTTTTTTTTCACTTTTTTGTTCTTGTGTGTGTGTGGTACTCGAAACACTTATTATAACTTTCTTTCAAACAATTTGAACAATTTTCATTATTTGAAAAAAGAAAAACCAGCATGCTTCGTTTCTTAACCTTTTTCGAAATTTTATTTTAATTAGTCACCCCCTCTCCCTATAATGTATTTTTAAATCGTACCTCCCAACAGAAGCGTCTGGATCCGTCACTGGGCGATATTATTAGTTGCTTTATTTTTTTATTTTTAATAATAATTTTACTAAGTTACCAAGAGTTAAAGTTACTTTATCAAAATGTGAGCAAATGTTTTCTCAGATATATTTTTTTTTAAATATCAGTTAATCAAAATTCAATAACGTACAAGTTTTGTTGGTTCAGAAAACGATGTGTGGTGTCGCAATTGCCAAAGATAACAATGAAGTGAAGACCTTTAATGGAAGTCAAGTTGGACATGATATGTACCACCAATCACTTTTCATGAGCTCTTGTTAGGATCAGGAGGGCCCAAATAATTGTTTGTAAGAAAGGAGCAGACTAGGAGTATTTTTAATATTTTGAAATACATGCCAAACTGACACTGGGTTCGGTATCTCATTTTAAACGCAATTTCAAAAATAATTTAAAAAAAAAAAAATTCAGGCTATATTTGGTAGTAACGCTGGGAAAAGGATTTGTTTAGCGGTTTAGCGCACGCTCCCCTGGAAATTTTTGAAGCCTTAAAAACGCATTTGGGACTGTCCCCGGAAAATTTTGTTATTGAAATTTTAAAAACACAATTTTTTGGGGTACATGTTGACATGTTAGGGGAGGAGGTGGGTAGCTCTAACTCGGAAATTGTTTGAAGTTACAAGGCCATATGCTTGATGACGTACATGGGGTACATGTTGACATGTTAGGGAAGGAGGTGGGTAGGTCTAACCAGGGGCGTAGCTAAGGGGGGGTTTTGGGGACAACCCCCGAAACGTTAGTCTCAAAAAAAAGGGAAAAAGAAGAGAGAAAAGAAAGGAAAAAAAGAAAAAAAATCAAAACGACTTTTTTTCTGAGTAACAAAGGTCAAAAATTCACTTCGCTCCCGCCCCCCCCCCAATGCCATTGAAAATCTGCTCCATGTGTGACCCTCAAGCATAAAGACGCCTCCCTCTGCTGCGACAATTTTTTGATAATTGAGTGAAAATTGACACTTCGCTTTAGAAATGAGATTGATTTATTAAATCCACGTATATGCAGCCTTTCTTTGTCATAGATTCTTCAAATTGTTAAATATGTTTAATTTTATGAGCCGCGCAGTGGGAATATTGCATACAGTCGAATATATATCGAACTATATCGACTATATATATCGAATTTCACATTAAAGGAAAAAAATCGAGATAAAGAGATTTTGAGATACGGGGGCTTTAAGAAACTTTTTATAGACGTTTGAAATATGATGGTGAAAATTTGAAATCGATACTAAAGACAATATGGGCTCTTGATTAAAATTCCTCTTTATTAGTTTTGTTAGGTATTTATTCTATTATTACATTATTAAGTGCTTTATTGCGAGTTTAAGGAATCATTTTGACAGTAAAAGAAACTTTAAGCATATCTTTTTCAAGAAAGTCTTTTATTGCTTTTTGGTCCCTGATTTTTTTTTTTTTTTTTTGATTCATTATTTATCCTCTTGAGGTTAGCAATTGTTGCAAATCTAACTTGGCCAGTATTCTACGGTTTTCCTTTTTTCATCACTTGAAAAAAACTTATACTTTCTTTTCACTCCTATCGTTTCGGTTTTCTAAGGAATCACAATTTTAAGAAAGAGAGCAACCAAAGAACAGTACTAATCCAGATAACAGAGCGAAATGGCTTTTAACTTGAATGACCTTTAACCATGAACTTGAAATGTTCATCTTACATGTCAAACCTGTGAATATCACCCATTTACTCTTCTTCCAAGAAAGTGCGCGAAACGACTGTCCTTTGGTTAATCTTCCTGGAAAGCTTATTCGTGGAACGCATTTCTCCCTTTTTTCCACTGCCTCCTCAGCTCTTGAAGACAATTCCTCTGTTTCTGAGTTGAAGAAAGTGTTTTTGTTTGCTTCTCGATCATTGGGCTTCGAAACCGAAAGTGATAGCATAACCGGAATTCGAGACAATAGAGGTTTTTGTTGGGTCTCGTGTGTGTCATAGATCATAGTCAAAACGACCTTTGCTAACCAGAGTATCCAATGCAATCACATTGATTTTTCAGCCAGTATTTACTACGTATTCCTTTGGAAACGTACAGTCTGTTTAAAATAGTACATTCTACGTGAAAGTTGTTGCATAATGAAGCGAGCAAAACCGATAACAAGCTTTTTTAAACCCAAACAAAAAAAATTAAAATGACGAAAAGGATTACTCTAAAAAGAAAGTTAACGTCGTCTGAAGAATACGTTCGTCTGAAAAGTACAATCTGCAAAGCAGCATTAGACCCATCGGACCCTTCTGAAGGTAATTTTATTTTAATTCAAAAAAAAAAAAAAAAAACTGCGTAGCATTACATGAATAAAATGTTTAAAAACGAAATGAATCTAGTTTTTTCTGTTGAAGTATGAAGTATGAAGTGAAAAGGGGGGCGCTTGAAACCAGCGCGAGCACCGAGACCACAGGTCTATTGTACTATCCCCGCTTAGGCTACTAAAGGAGCCCAGTAACAGAAATAATAGAGATTATTTATAAGTAACAGAGATTATTTCTGTTAGCTTGGTTCGCATTAAAAAGTAGAAAATAAAAATGACTTCTGTTTATAATACTCGAAAATTGCTGTTGCTCTCAAAGCAGCTAATAAAATTAAAAATATAGACTTGAATGGAGAACAGATGGTATGCATTTGAGCGAATAACTTTCTACCGCCTATATTTCTTCCCTAACTTTTTTTATTCAAATTTTATTAATTGCTTTAGAATTAGCATAAATGTAAATACATAAAAAGCAACATATAAATATAACGATATGAAAAGTAATTTCATTTTTTGCTGATTATAATTCAAGAAGTCTTTTTTTTTTTTTCATACTTTTAGTGCAAACCAAGTTGGGTAAAAATAGTCTTTATAGTCTAATCACCAATGAGATTGAAAGTCAAACATCCAGTTTACAGGCAGAAATGAAAGTATCTATTAGCTTTCTGGGATGCCAGCTTTTGTAGATGTGTGTTAGCCTCTAACTTAAGCAGTCATACTGAAATGAACACGGCACACGCTCATCAGATATGTGATTTAACCTTGATTTGGATAGACTAGTTTTGACAAGAGAAAATGGAGGGAAAAGAAAAAAAAGTTGAATTTTCCAGAACATTAAAAAAAAAAGAAATCTTTGCTTTTGTTTTGTTTGACACAAGTATCGGAATTGGGGCACCCCATTCCAAAGTATGTAAGTATGTAAGATTCACCTCCCTCTTATTTTTTTTAATACTAAAAAAAAATGCATATATATATATATATATATATATATATATATATATATATATATATATATATATATAAAGAAGTAACTCCCCCCCCCCCGAAAATCGGGTCTATAGCTACGCCTCTGGCTCTAACTCGGAAATTTTTTGAAGTTATAAGGCCATATGCTTGATGACGCTGGGGGAGAAGAGAAGGTTCTAGGGGTTCTCAAATTTTTGACAATAAGACTTTAAAAACGCCATTACAACTTTTCTTTAGGTGAGTTTACGGGACGAAAATAGAAAATTAGGAGCTTTCCCTTCGTAAAACACATTCTAAAGTTCTCTTCGGCAACGTTATAAAAGGGAAATAGGTACCCTAGGGAAAATTGTTTGCAATCGAATTCCAAGAAATATGATTTTCGATTATGTTTGGTGCGACGGCATAAGGGGCGGGTAATCGGTAGGTGTCCTCCCGTAAACTTCCGAAATTAAAATTCTGAAAATGCAATTTTAAGATACCTTTAGTGATTTAAGGAGCATTTTTGACGATCTTAGGATAACGTTGGGGAAGAAGATGTTTGAGGGTACTCCCCCGCCTATTTTTCGAAACTGCAATTGTAAAACAGGGCCGTGGTAGCCCGATCGGTAGAGTGCCAGATTCGGGGCCGGAGGATCTTGAGTTCGAACCTCGATGGTCGAAGACCCACCGTCGTCATTAAAGGGGACTGGGCGACGTTCAAATATGCTCGTGGTCTCAATGTCCTCCAAGTGAAGCGATACCTCTGGGGGGTACTAGCACCAGGTAGCTATTAGCTCCTGGTCTAGTTCTAAATTCTCATTAACTGTTCGATCCGGTGATGGTTCTGCCACCTATCGGTATAAAAAAATAATGGAGGCAAGACACTTAGTATGCAGTCCTCGACATAAATACAGTTGTAGTCAGTTGTGACTCGGAATCGAAATCGAAATCGAATTGTAAAACCGTAATTGTTCTCCTCTAATTATGTTAATAGAAGGACGGTCAGGGAACTCACCAATGAAAATTTTTTTTAATTGTAGCTCTAAAAACGCAGTTTTAGAAGATATTTAGTGATGGGAAGGACAGATTAAAAGGCCCAACCCCAGAAATTTTCTGAAATTGAAGTTTTAAAAATGCATTTTAGACAATTTTTGGTTATGTAATTCGGGAGGGGGCGTTCCCCTGGTACATTTACGAAATTGAATCTTTTAAAAATACAATTGACGATACAATTGATATTAAAATATAATTTTAGACGATCTTTAGAAATGTAAGGAAGAAGAGTGATTCGGGGCTAAATCCCCGGAATTTTTTTGAAATTGTAATATTCAAAACACGATTGTTTGCGTATCGACGATCTTTCCCAATTGAAGTTCAGGAAACGTAATTTTGGTTGACTATCAGCGATGTAAGGGGGGTTTGAGAAGTATGGGGGGGAGGGGGGGAGAGACATCCCCCCTCAAAAATTCTTGCAGTTAGGACAAGTTTTAGAAGATCTTCGGTAATGTTAGTGGGAAGATCTAGGGGTTTGGAGACCAGTCTTCGGAAATTTTCGGGGGCCTCTCCCGGAATTGTTTTTGGAAATGAAGCTCTGAAAACGAAACTTTAAACGATCTTTGATGATACTGGGGGGGGGGACAACATGAATTTTTCAGTGTTGAAGTCTGAAAAACGAAATTTTTGGCGATTTTTATAGCATGTGAAAATTTTCTCGGGGGGGGGGGAGGGGAGGGTGTTCTGACCCTGACCCCCCTCCTGCTGGCTACGGCCTTGAACTATAACATAAGAAACATTTTATGCATAAATACTGGGTCTTAAGCAAGTTTTGAAATATACGTCCCCACAATGCAGTTTTAAGCAATCTTTGCCTTATTAATGAGCATTAGACACTTCTGAATCCGCACGCTTGACCACGGAGGCCCTTTCTTAGCAATAATGTAGATGTGTATTTTTCTCTTCGGTTCTTTGTGAGTCCCAAAATGAAAACGTATTATTCGCAACTCTAGCGCTCGAATACGCTACCTTGCGGTGATTTACAAAACTGCCGGAAAAACTAACACATTGCCACATTGCGTCCCACGTAAGTCTGTTGACTTAAACATAGGCAGTTTGTTCTGAGTATTTATTAACGCAATCGATGTGTCTTGGATTGCTTTCAGCAACAGAAAGTGTTCGAGCTCCTCAAAATAATGTTAGTTTTCCTTATTTCCTTCTAAAATATCAGTTGATTGAAAATGGTGAAAGCGAAAACCGGATTAACAAACTTGGATAACGTTATACAAGGTAAAAAATTTTATTGTTTTGTATGAATTTGTAAGAATATGAGTTTTTTTTAATCTTAAATTAATTTAACGAACCATCTTTTACAGCAGCATTTAGTTGGAATGGACGGTATGCAAAATATTTTCTTGAATATATTATCGTAGAACAAAATGAAAAATGTTTTACCGAGAAAGAATTTACTTTATTCCTTTTATTCTCAGCTGAAAGGTTTCGCCAAATTTGTTTAGGGTTATAGTTTTAGTATTGTGCGAGCAAAGTAGCCTTGGCGAGATTTCGCGTTTTTAGTTAAACCATTTTTAATTTTTATCATGAGTGGAATAAAATGGTAGTAAGATTACAGAATTCGATAAGTAAAAAGAAATAATGGTCAATCAACTGAAAAGAAAACTACCACCATATATCCGTGAGAATTTTGTTGATGATTCGCATAACATGACACAATTAAATCGTAGCTCAGAAATTAGAAAAATCGAAACAGAAAAATTTTAAATTAACCGATTCGGGAATTCGAGAGAAATAACTCAGCTACAAATGCAAAACAATAAGCGCTAGCCAAACAAGGCAAAAAAGTATCATCTTCTTTCGATAATAATTTGTAATGTCATATTGAATTTTCTAGCATTAATTGTTATTCTTGTCAGGCCACAATTATTATTTAGTTTTATTAAGAATTGATAATTATCGAATTCAACATCGTGGAAATAGCTGCTTAGAACTACGAACTACGTAGTTTGCATTAATCTTTGACGTTTAGTAATAATGCTTCTTGAATTCTCATTTCTTTCTACGTGGGCCAGAATATCCACAACACTTTGAAAATTAATTTAAAAAGAAAAAAAAAATCTGTTACCTACTTCCCCCAATTAATTCTAATTTGAATTCCGAATTTTTGAATTCAAATTATGTTTTTCGCAATCACGAGTTGCGACCAGACCCTACTGATTAGAGTTATTGTTTCTAGAAACGGCTCCCCCCCCCCAAGCATGTCCCTCCTCCTGGGTGGTTACGTGTGTATAGTTGTGTGTGTAGGCTTACGTGTGTATGTGTGTAAATGCGTGCGCACGTAGGGGAGTGTGTATGAGCTAGAGTCCCTATAACTACGTTTTCATATAGGGACTCTAGTATGAGCATGCGTGTGTAGGACATGGGCGCCACCGCCCAGCAAAAGTGGATTCCGGTGGACAGTGCTGAGGACCAGCCGCGCCGCCGCCGGTGGACGGTGGTGCTGCAGCCCTGGTCCAAGCTGAAAAAGGAACCGGAACATCAAGGACAGTCAAATGAAAGCAATAAGCAATCGTGATTGCTCAATAAAGCGAAAAAAATCATGCATACGAACAAAATTTACTAGACTTATTACCATTTTCTTCGTTACCACATGCGTTTGCTTTAGTTTTTTCGTTCGCCATTTCTCGATCTTATTTATCTTCGCGGTCAAAAGTTAACTGCAACCTCTGCAAGTAAACACGAATGTTTTGAAAAGAAGTAAACACGTTTCTTGTGGAAAAACTTGGAACGTTTGGATGATTGAAAATTTTCTTCCCTTTTAATTAACTTTTTCTTTTGAGGTATATTTTTTACGCAAATTTATTTGCTGCTTATAATGATCTGTCATTACGATTAAACTCATAGACCGGTTGTTTTATCTTGTCTATTCTCAGAAGAGTATTATATTTCTTCTTCTAAATACCTATTTCATCATCTATTTCTTCTTTTGAAATAAAATAAAATTGATAGATAGGCAAAATCTCTCTCTTCAGTTAGTGAATTCCTTTTGTTGTGCGCGCTTTAAATACATTAAAACATTTAAAATTTCTTATGGAATCCTTGACTGCATTCTGCCCTGCTTAAACGAATGTTTTAGATTTTGAGTCACCGAATTCAATTATATTGTGTGAACAATTTCTTATTTTTTATTGGATTTGTTTTCAAAGTTAAATAAATATTTTGTTCAGATTTATTGGCTTTTTAAAGATATAAAAGGTAAACCTTTTATTCTAGCGGTCTATGAACACTTCTTCTCCTGTCTTTAGTTATTCAGCCCTTGAACCAAATTTAAGAAGTTGGCACATTTCTCACAGATGACAATTGCAAATTCAGAGTTGCATTTAATTATGAGCAAAGATGGGGAATCTCTTCCTTACAATTTCATTTATTATCAAGCATTGCACAGTTTAAATCATATTTTCAACAATGTTTATCAAAATAAGAATTCATATTGAGTTAGCATTCTATTGAAATTGTGGGTCAATACTAGTTTCTCACGCTGGTAGTGAAAATACTAATTCCTACTTCTTTATCACAGAAATTGCAAATATTTTACAGACTTCCCATCTCTCCTACTTTAGGCAGGAGGCTGCTGCTTTAGAGTTCAATCTCTAACCTCAGAGTAATTTCTCCAGCTTTTTAAAGAATTCAAAAAGTCGTCTAACTTTATGGCCGTCTTGAGTAGTCAGGAGTACTTTTAGTTTTGTGTTCATCTCACTGGACGAAAATTTAGAAAACCCAATGACCAGACCTTCAATTTTTCCTAGCTGTGGCAAAAATCTTAAAACTACCGATCTTACCCATTTTCTTTCACATTTTTATATTGAGTTTTAAAAAAAAAACCGTAATACAATGAATTTGCTGCCACCCGGGTCAAGGACCCTAGCTTGCTCCTCCCCCTTAGATCCGGCACTGACTGCCAAAGTAAAGGAATCAGATGTTTGTTACAACAAGACAAAGTTTTAGCTCTCTTCAAAACTTGTTGATTCAAATATATAAATGTTATATCACATTTTTTTTTTTTTTTTTTTGTCTAACAGCAATGAAGATTATCAATTTTACAGTTAGCATTCATCAGGCTAAAGTACAAAAATTTCTTATGCTTTTTCATTTTGTTTTTACTTACTTCTTGTAGTTGTGAATTCTGAGTTTGAAATTCAGCAAGTTTGGAAAAGAAAAAAAGGGCAACATTGGCATTATTTCTGAAATGACATCACATACTCTTTCTATATGAGCTTCGATGGATACTTCATGAAAAAAAAGAAAAAAGAATGAATGTCAGAAAGTCAAATTGGTGTTGGAGAGTAAGAATCGGGAAAAACAACAATGCTATATGGTATTCAGCTTTGAGCTCCCACATTAAGAACAGCGGCATCTTTTCAATGACAGCAAGATTTCAAAAAAAAAAAAAAAAAATCACTCAAAATTAAACTCATCTCATTGATATTTTACCAATGCTGTGTTTCAAACATTTATCGTTATTTAATGTTACGCGAGTTAATCAATGTAGTGAAATGACATTGTAATATGACAACACTCATATTACAAGATGTGCAAAGACTGCTTAGTATAAAATATGATGTTGTTTTTCTAACCAATGAGATAAGTTGAAACACCTGGATAGCATTTATGAAATCAGATTATTGAGGGGGGAAAGAATAATTTTTCTATGAAAAAGAGAGGTGGGGGGAATGGGAGAAGTATAATAAGTTAGGAAACCATCGACTCAAGTATAAATTCTGAAAAAGTTTTGGTGGGATTCCTGTCATCCTATTGTGATTTTATCCCCTTTGTCAGCCCGTTGCCCTGTGCACTCACTGCAAGTACCATGCTATAAAATTAAAAATTCTTCATGGAGAAGCAGGGGTGCAGAAAATGTTTTTGCCGCTAAAAATCCCGGATCTACATGAAAACTTATCCAAAATTTTATGTGTTAGAGGCTTCAGGTAAAAATTAATTCTGTATTACTATAGATATAGAGAATATTGGAAAATACAAATTGTACTTTAAAAAACTTAGACCAGGGCTGTCCAACTGGCGTCCTGCCAACACATATTGTGTGGCCCCCATCGATGTTGACATTCCTGCCCTTGTCAAGAAGGCGGATCAGCCTCAATTTTCTTATTAAAATGTAAGCGAATTGTTTTATAATCCTTCTGTTTCATTGTTTTTTAATTAATAATTCAACTATTAATTGTTATTGTATAAGAGGTAAGAGATAATTGTTCAACTTTTTCAAACTGCGGCCCGCCAAGTGATCAGTGACGAAATTCTGGCCCGTGGGCTCTTTGCAGTTGGATAGCCCTGACTTAGACTGAACTTGTAACTTAACAAGGTCTAGGCATTTTGAGTTTAATCAAAGACTTAAATCTAATATTTATTAATAAATTTGTTAAAATATATGTTTTTAATAAAACATTTTATGATCTATTATATATATGCTTTAATCACTCTAGATGGGGAAATATAAAATTGGTGACATTGCTGCCTCTCTTCCAAAGCCGAAAACTCCAACAACTAAGTCTGGGATGAAATTACAAGCTTTGTTTAGTGAGTTTCATGATAAATATAAAACCAATGATGCTCAAGACAAACCCCAGGTATTTTATCTTTTCCCATATCTAAAAAACTAGTTCCTCATCATTTAGTCCTTTTGATTGTATTTTTGAAGTATTTTGCAATCAAACTTCAATTAATTTTTTTTCATCAAATTAGTTTTTTTTTCCATGGTTTGCTTTCTCAAAAATTTTGATATCTCCCAACTAAATCTAAAACCAAATGATTTTTCAAGTGTTTACATATGTGTTGTATAAATGGGTCATAACACAAATAATTAAATTTTATTTTTACGATTCTTTAATGTCTTTGATCCTTCTACTCAGTGCTCAAAAACTTTTTTTTTGGTAGTTAACTACAACTACTTTATACAGTTATTCTTAATTGCACTATAGCTGTTTTTGTTCAAATGTAGTAGTTAGGTACCAACTACAGTAAACCCTCATTTTATGTGGATTTGATTTGCACATATACAGTGAAACCTCTGAATAGCGGACAGTTAAGGGACCAGAAGTTTTGTCCGTTATTGGGAGGTGTCCGCTATTAGGAGGGATTACTTAATTTTCCTTTTTCAAAATGGGCTGTTGTTCCCTTTGTAGAACACAATCGAAACAATTGCGAAAGGTGTAATACATTTTACGTCAAGTGTAATTAATCTGTTTTTCTTTACTAATAATAAAGCTGAAAGTCTCTCTGTCTGGATGTCTATAGGATGTCTGGATCTCTGTGACACGCATAGCGCCTAGACCCTCCCCCCCCCCCCAACCTCCCACTTTTTTTGGTTAATTTATTTATTTTATCTCGAGTATCACTAATGCATGATTAACAGTTGGCAATATGACCTTGAATATGGGCAAATCTTTTTCAGGTGTAAAAATTAAACAACCCAACGAAACCACGCCGCCATAAAGCCAACTACTACCGCCGCCGGTTTGCTCAATTGCATCTTCCGAGAGCCCCAGTTAGAAAAAGCGCCCAGTTTCCTCTTTTTTAACCTTAACTTTTGAATAGTTATTGTGTACTAAATTCATTAAAATCTTAAGAAAACGTACGTTAATTGTTAGACTGACATCAGTTTTCACTCATCTGCTTCAATACTCTTAAAACCAGCTGTAACAAAATTATGACTTTTTTTTCTTTTTCATTTTTTGCTGCCCGCAAAAAGTCCCATGTCTTTTAGTTCTTTTTTTCTGCCCCCCAACTTTTAAGCCCCAATCGCCGCCTCTGCCCATTACCATCCTTTTAATTCCAAGAAACAGTGATAAGAAAATGATGGGGGGGGGGAATACCAGATGTGGAGGATGAAAAGCTTTGTAAGGCAAGCAGTTACAAAGATATTATGTGAAAAGAAAAGAAACCGGAAGTACAACGATCGCAAGGGAATTTTTTTGTGAAATGACTGTCCGTTATTCAAAGTGTCCGCTATTCAGAGTGAATTACATGGAATGGCCTATATTGAGGGACTGGGACTTGCAGAAATGTCCGTTAATTCGGGAGTGTTTGTTAAGGGAGGTTTCACTGTAATTTCAGATTTGTTGTCTTTATTTTGTTTTACGTGAGAGCGAAAACATAGGCAAACAAAAAATTTTCCCCCTCTTTCAAAATCCAAACCTTTGAGATTACTGACAGCATGCTATAAACATTATTTTAGTGAGCTAATAAGCAAGTTTGGGTCACTGAAGACCTGAAGACTTTTTTTTTTATAATGATTACTTTTGAAACAAAAGAATTGTGGAGCCAAAGTTATTAAAATGAGACAAGTCACTGAAGAAGAGAAGAAACAAAGGAGGACGAAACTAGCAAAGATACCAATGTACAAGACACATAACCGCAAGCTTTTACATTAAAATTTTGAGCTGTGACAGCTGCAAATGATCTCTCTGCATTGTCAGTGAAGGAAGATAGATCACTGATGCATTAATTCGTAACAAGGAACTTTAGACAAATATTATTTATGGCTTCTTTCCTCCTTTCATGACAGCAAGTTTATTCAAATTCATGTTTTCTTTGTACATGTCGGAGGTATGTATCGAGATAGTTACACATTCAGTTTATTGCACATCTACCACTAGAATGAGATGTATATTTTTTTATCTTTGGAATCTAACCTCTATTTTAACACTAATACAGGGATGAGATTTTTCCGGCTTTTGCCCGAATTCCGGCTTTTTGTGTTGGTTTTTAAAACTTTATGGTTACTTTTTTTGTGTGTTTAAGAAGTGTGGAGACCCCGGGACAACGAAGGAGCTAGGCTAGGGTGGGCCAAAAAAACTTATTTTGGAAATCTGTTTTTGGATAGTGTGGAAAAGTTGCTATATGGATCTGTTATCTCCCTCAAAAAATTTCACTAAATTTGCTTAATATTTAGCCTTGAAAAATTGAAAAAAAAAGCGTAAAAATGAATTTTTTATTTTTTTTTAATGGGCTTCCAAAAAATAAATTAATTGTAAACTAGTTCTAGCAAACAGTAGAAGCAGATGTGAATCAGTTGTGAATGCAGATGTGAATGCAGTCAGTGAATCAGTTGTAACACTCAAAGAAGTTTTTACATTTCGTAGAATACTTAGCTGCGTCTCTTTAAGACTGAAACATGGAGAAAATGAAAAAAAAAAAGAGTAGTTTAAAAAGTAGTTTTGAAATAAGTACTAATACTGAAATGTTACATAAATGTTGCATTACTTAGAAAATACATTGAAAATTCAATCAATTTTATGTGACATTTGTTCGTCAATTGTAAAAAATGCACTCTCAAATAAAAATAGTTATACAAGACACTAATTTTCTAATCTGCGGTTTCAATTGTTTCTCCTCGTTAATAAACGGCACTCAACTACTTTTATTATTCCTAAGATTATTTTACTACTAGTTTAGACATATATTGCTAACAGCTAGTGAAAGTGCAAAAGAAATTTCGCAAGGTATTATAGGCTTTGCGAAAAAGTATGAGCTTGCTCAACTTATCGGTTATTGGATGCAACGGAACAAGTGTAAATACGGATGGAAAGGTGAAGTAATTCGTTTACTTGAGACAAATGTTAAAAGACTTTTACAGTGGAACATATGTTTGCTGCACACTTATGAGTTACCAATGAGGCATCTTTTTCTGGAAATAAACATTTGCCCAAAGAACCACATTCATATTCTGGAGCTATAGAACAGCTCGTCAGAGATTGATAAAAATCCTGTGGTCAAATTTGATAAAATTGACTGCAATCTTCTGGCTTTGGAATTGGAAGATGTACAAAATGTAAGTACTGAACAACAGTATTTCTATAAAATCTGTCTTGCCGTAAAAGATGGTAGTCGCCCTTCTAGTGTGACTGACAGAAGCCCAGGCAAACTCATACAAGATGACTGACAACTGCAAACTGTTTGTTACACTTGTATTTTTGCATGCACTTCAAATCCATCAGACACTGCTTGTAAAGTATATAATTCTCGTTTATGCTCCGATGTGGTTTGAAATAAAAATGAAATCGATCTGCGGGTATGGTGCCCAATATTTTTGGAAAATGATTTCTCTTGCAAGGCAGTTTCCAGACAAAGTTAAGCTGATAATTTTCAAAGTTTTCTCAAATAATGCATTTTTTGCTCATCCCAAACTGCTACCATTGACAATGTTGTTTGACTCTAGGAAATACATGTGGGAGTTAGCAGTTAGGCACATTCTCAACTCTAGTAATAAGAAGACAAAGAGCTCGGATTGTGTACAATTTTTTAAGCTTCCTAAAGTCGATTTTGAAGTTGTTGATTATGTTAATTTAGTTGATTGAGCAAACTGTGTTGTAAGAGAGACGCCTCTTATAATGCATCTAAAAGACCAGGACTCGAAAGAGATGTGCAAAGAATAGCCAACAGAGTTAACTTTCGAGAAATTTCCATGTCACACACAGGCTGTGGAACGTTGTGTGAAACTAATAACTGAAGCTGCAATAAGAGTTTGGGGTTAAACTGCACGAAATGGATGGATTCGTGCCAAACTTCAAGTTAGGAATGAACTTCCATCCTTTGATAGCAAGGGACAATATTATTCGAAAAGATTATATTCATTATGCGTGAAGTGTTATAAATCATCGTTTCTTTTTTTTTTTCAAAATTTTATTTTCTCTATATGTAATCCTTGAAAATGTTATGATACTATCACGTGATAATTATTGCTATGATATATAGTGCTATTTAATTAAACAGTCTATGAATAAATTTTGAAAAATAATTTTCATATTGGTTTTTGAAGAAATCCAATATTTTTTCATTTTTCACCAATTTTTGATGTCAGAAAGGTGCTGTTAAATATTCATTAAAATTGATAAAACATTTTATGGGCTCAAACTGGCTCATTATATAACATTTTTGTTGCATTCCAGCAAAATATTTGAAATTTATTTTTTAAAAAAATTATGAGTAAAATTCATTTTTCTCTTTTTTTTTTGGTTTTTCCATGTAAAATATGGCCGGCTAGATATTTTTTAATTTCCAAGAAATTTTCTGTAACTGCTAACTAGCTCACTACACAATTTTCGCTCGCTATCCAAAAATGGATTTCGGAAAAAAAAAGGCTTATTTTGGCCCACCCTAGCAAGGACGTAGCCAAGGGGAGGGTCCATGGAGTCCGGATCCCCCCTTCCCGAAAGACCCTTCTCCTTTTTTCTCAGTTGTTGCATCTCGCATCAACAAAAATTTTCCGAAAGATAATGTTTTTATAAAACGCAGCATTTTCTCCTCTTAAATATTCCCAGTAATCGGCAATTTTCTCATCGCTTGAGTCAATTCAGAACACGAGAACCTCATGCAACAACTGCAGGTTCCCAATTTTCGTCTGCTTTTTGCTGTGTCACCTACTCCGTCCGAAACGGGGAAATGTCCCTTTCGACTTTCAAACCAGCTGGGTCGTGTGACCTTGAAATTCAGCCCCTCTCCTTGGTTCATCAAATTGCCATTGGCAAAGTAAAAACAAGCATTTATTGCCACTTCCGCTGTATCCCACAGTCTCATTGGCGTGGTTTTCTTTATTGAGCAATCACGATTGCTTATTGTTCTCATTTGACCATTTTTGGTGTCCGTGCCTTTTTCAACTTGGACTAGAAGTCTCTGCAGCACCACCGCCCACCGTCTTCTGCTGGCGGCGCGGCGCGGCTGCTCCGGTTTTGAGCTATCCGCTTCTCCTGGTTGGAGGCGTCCATGTCCTACACACACAGGGCTTCACACACATACATTCACACACGCCTACGTGCATACACACAGGTCTACGCACACACATAAGCCTACACACTTACACACACGGCTATGCCCATGTAACTGCCCAGGAGGAGAGGCATGCTTGGGGGGGGACAGGAGCCGTTTCTAGAAACAATAACTCCAATGAGTAGGGTCCTGTCTCAGTTCGTGATTGCGAAAAACATAATTTGAATTCAGAATTCAAATTAATTTTCTTTTTTCTTTCTCTTTTCTTTTTGGATTTTCGTGGATTTCGTAGACGCATGTTGTACGAAAGACAGCCAGAGTGAGGTGCGTTCCAGGTGAATCAGTAATTGAATTCCGATTCTTTTCTGTTTTAACGCGCAGTTTTTATCTATGTCATACTTATAGGAAACATATCTTGAACAAAATTTGTATGCAAAAGAAAATTAAGTTTACCCAAACTAGGTAAGTCACAGTGCTCCCTTTTAAAGTTTTCTTGATAATACGAGCAATTTTACGTGTTAATATGTTTCTCCAGTTAAAAACTAATTTTAGATTCTAAGCCAGCAGCGAAAAAAGAAATTCTACACATTTCGTGTGTTTGAGGATGAGAAAAAATAATTATTGATTTTTTTTTTCATTTTAACTCTATATTTTTGGCATGATTCATTTCAGATTCATTTTATATTTTGATAAAAATTTTATTTGAACTTTTTAGATTACTTTTAACATTTCTCTCCTTTCTGAATAACAAATTACGTAGATTTTTTACTGATGTTTTCCCCCCAATATTTAAGCATGATCATGGAACATATTAAATGCTAGGGCTCGACCGATGGCATTTTTTGGCCGATGGGCCGATGCCGATTGTTCAAAGATGGCCGATGGCCGATTGTTTTCCTCCAAATGGCCGATTGCCGATGGCCGATGCCGTTGGCCGATGGCAAAAAAAAAAAAAAAATCAAACAGAAATAAATTGATAAAATTGTCAGGGATTTAAAGGATCATTGATTCGTTTCACTTTGCTTCCTTTCTACGTATAAGGAATTGTAATCACAAAAAAAAAATCAGATTTTGACCTAAATTTCTATTTTACGATCACCCAATTTAAACTTCATAAGTTTTTTCGGCACATCTGTACATGCTTATGTACCAAAAAACATGTAGATGACCGAAATATCCATTTTGAACGCCTCCTCAGCTAATTATCGCAAATTCTCTTGTGATGTCTTCATGCGCGTAAACTTACGTCACTCAAAAACGTTATGAAATAGTAAGTTGAAAACTCATACGTACGTAGTATGATCTAAAAGTTAGAGGACAAGTTGTATAAAACCTTACCCTGAATAGTTCACATTACCGAAGCACATCCATCTACAAAACAGTCACCTTGGACGACTATGCACTTCTGCCAACGTTAGTATAGCTTTTAGAAATACTCCTGGAAGATATTTTTCGCAACCTCCTGTAAGGCTTCTTGCGCTGCTGCTTTAACTTCAACGTGGGAAAGAAGGCGACTTTCATGCTGAGGATGCACTGTTCGATTGGTCAGTACTCTGATATGACAAACAATTAACATAACGTTTCGTCGGACTTAGCTCCGTGTGACTTTTGCCTGTTCTCAGCAAAAAAAACCATTTGCATGGACGCCGCTTTCTTCCGTCAGGAGAAGATAAAGCTGCATCATAGAAGGTAGCGAAAAATTGCTTCCAGGAGAGTTTCCAAAAGTTATATGAACACTGGCAGAAGTACATAGTCCCTCAAGGTAACCTTTTGAAGGTGGATGTGCTTCTGTAATGTGAACTATTCTAGGTAAGGTTTTATACAGCTTGTCCCCGAACTTTTGGATCGTACTACGTACAATCTGTATAGGGTGTAGTTATGCTTCTCCTTTTTTGACTGCTGTATGATGAAAGAGAAAGAACAACAGTCAAAAAAAAAAAAAAAGAAAGAAAAAAGGAAAAAACAAAGAGACTGTTTAATAACCAATTGATTTGTTTTTTGTTTTTTTTAATTGAACATATAACTAAGATTTCAGTAATATTGTAATGATGTATGGATTTAGGTACACTAAACATAGTTAAAAAACATTAAATTATGTTGTTAAATCATTCAAAAAAAATTAAGAATAAAACTGTGAAACCGTTAACAAATTACGCAATTAAATTGGAAAGATTGCACGTAGACATTTTTTAGTCATCAAATTAAACAAAAAAGGTAACAGATAAATTACAATACTAAATCATAATAGGAATATTTTTATACTTATTTAAAATTTATGAATAGAAAATTTTGCATTTTTCAAAAAACTAAAACAGTGACATAAATTTTGCTAGAAAAAAAATAGCCATGAAAAGAGCGAGGCTCTTAAAACGCAGCTACAATAAACAAACTCAATATTTACCCCAAGTCAATAACTGAATACATATACTACTTGATCTGATGTTGGCACACATAATATTTAACAATTTGATTATTTAATCTTTTATGAAGCTTTACAAACAAGTTCAAATTAAATTGTTCAATTCAACAATATTTTTTTGAAATTTAAAAAATTGCATAATAGAAAATCCTTGAAACTTTTCTATAAAAAACGAAAATAACTTATTCATTCATTTTATATAAATACATAAAAATAGTTACTTACAACAGAAAAAAAATCGATCGCTATTAATGATACAAAAAAGATGGCGCATTACAAAATGGGGGGGGGTGGGGTCACCCTCTGATTTTGCAGTAACTCACACTTCGGCCCCAACCTCGGCCTAATTTTTTTAGTACAGAACCGCTAAAATCAACGCCTCGGAAGAGTTTCTGAATCTATTTCAGCACTTCCGAAGAAAAAATTCAAAAGTCCCTTCGATTTCCGAATTATATCACCATTCAAAACGTCTTTAATCAATTTCTTACATTAATGCTCTAAATTCTTTCTAAACAATAGATAAAGTTTGAAAAAAAAAAACTCTAGTTTTATGAATGGTGTTAGTTTTAAACAACTCGGAAGTACAACTAGAGTTTAATTTCAGAAATTGTGGGAGTGGGAGGAGGGGCACGTAAGTGTTCTCAGAAATTCAAAAAATAGTCGTAAAAAATAGAATTCAAAATAATCATAAACATTGAGGATAAACCCTTTCGAAACTTGCACCCAAGTTTGTTTTGACGTGCAGTGGCGGATTTAAAATATAGCAAATGTTGCAATTGCACGAGAGGCCCCATAATCATAGGGGCACCGTAGGAGTTACAAAAATGCAAATGATAAATGTTTTACAACTTCTGTTCTAGAGAAATAGGGCCCCAAAATGTATTTCGACGGGCCCCAAACTTGTAACTGCGCTGAAGCAATACAGAAAAGACTGCATTACTGTGATTTATATTACAAATATCGAAAAATTAAAAATTACCGTCGGCTCAACGGGAATCTAAGAAAATTACACAAAAACCGATTTCGCCATCTCATATTTGTTTCCATAGTCTCCAATTCAGCAATATATCACCAAATGATCATCAGTCTGAGACGCTATATTAGTTTTGCATTTAACTAAGTAATTAATAGCCACAAAAAATGAGTAAACAGGCTTTTCAGAACACCCGATCGAAAACAAAAAGGGAAGTGCACAACTGGAACGTACGCACACCCCACATGCGAAAACTTATCCTTCTACAGTTTATCATTTTGGAGTTATGACTTATGAGAGATACATCCAGCAGCAAGAAACAACGCAATAATTAACTTGTTTGGTACCTGAATGCAGTATTAAAAATTCTTTCAGGGGTGACTAAAATAGAAATTCATACTGAAATTTAGTAAACAATTTTATATGAAAACAACATTTACTTTGTATTAAAAGGTAAAACATCAAATGTCCTTTTTCAAAAACATCGGCCAATTCCATCGGCTTTTCGGTGTTTTTAAGGCCGATGGGCCGATGTTTCCTGAAATTTAGCATCGGCCGCCGATGCCGATGCCGATGGCTAAATTGTTGAACCATCGGCGCCGATGCATCGGCCAGGCCGATGCATCGGTCGAGTCCTATTAAATGCCCCCCAAAAAAAATTCGTGGTTGAAGGTAAAATAAATAAAATAAATGAATAAATAAAACTTGAAGTTGATGTAACAAACTTTTTACGGTATCAAAATTTTATAGAAAAATTAAATTGAAAATTAGTTGAATATTTTACTGTGACTAGTTTATGAAATTACAAGTTCGGCCATATTAACGCATGTAATAAGTAATTTATTAGAAATTATTACTTTTAAATCTTACTGAATTGTAATTCTATGATCCCAAAAGAAAAAGTTAGTTTTTAATTGACGAAAAAAAATCTTATTCGATATTGTTCCATAAAAAAATATTTGTATTTAAATCATTGGAATACATTTTCTGATTGTTATTCACTGGCTTTGTACTAAGGAGTTATTTAATTAGCATCTATGCATCCATCTTTAGTAAATTTTGAAGATAGCCTAGCATTAAACATAACAAAAAACAGGCATGTGCATTTAACTATAAATTACTTGGTGAAAATTACCGCTATTTAATGCGTTACAAGCAAAGAAGCAAAAAAGGTGAATACGAGGTAAATATTTTTGAGCTTTTCTTTTATATATTGCCTTTTTTTTTTAACACTTATTTCCTTCAAGCTAAAGATATTTACTATTTCTTGCAATAGAGTGTTTTGCTAACATCGTATTGAAGAAAAAAAAATCATTACCTGCGTCGTAAAATATGATATATATTGTTGTTAAAATTAACAACATGTTGTTAAAATAACAGATGCTTAATTTAATTCATTAGGTATACATTCCATTAATCGGCATGTAAAAGATCCCTTAGGTCGTTTGACTGTGAATACTTTTGACAAAATTAAATTCCTTTTGCAGTTTTGCATCAAAGAGAGCTCAGGTGTCTCCATCTGGTGGAAACTGGGCATCAAATTTTCCTGTGACATTCACATCCGCACCTTAATGGTGGCATATGAATGACTGGATGCCATATCGTTGGTTCGCACTTGTTTCGCAAAAGGCTAAAGCCTCTAACACAGCCCCGTTAGAAAGAAAAAATAATGATAAAAACGGCAATACGCCTTTTCCGATATTTAATATTTTTTCGAACAGCTTTCACCCTTTGAGGAATAGCGACTTCACTTGAGAACACCATTTATTTCTTGCTTCTCTTTTTTTCAGCTAACTGAAACCACTGTGTCAGTCGGCTGAAGAAAGAAAAAATATATATAAATAAAAAATGGTTGCAACGAAGGAAGCCTCCGTCCCTCAAAGAGTTAATAGTTTGTTCAAGCTTTTAATTGATGATTAGGAATGATAATTATAAAACGGATAAGATTGGAAATATTCTATTTCGTGCTATCAAAAGAATATTATAAATGTAAATAAATAAAAACTAATTCAAGCTTTTTAAATGAAACCTTGTTAATATTTTCGTTGAGAGAGTTGTGGGATTTTGGCTGAAATGTTGTTCAAATCGGACAGGGTTACGTTATGTAACATTCATATAGCTATACATTCGACTCCATAGATATAGATTTATTTATCCTCATATAAATAATGCCGATGATCGAGTAATCCGCGTGTTTCAACAATGAATTCGCACCAC
This sequence comes from Uloborus diversus, assembly GCF_026930045.1. Classification (NCBI taxonomy): domain Eukaryota; kingdom Metazoa; phylum Arthropoda; class Arachnida; order Araneae; family Uloboridae; genus Uloborus; species Uloborus diversus. The sequence goes on from NC_072734.1 coordinate 41,693,158, forward strand.
GGCATGATATGTAATTCGATAATATGTTTTGGTAATGTTTAACATGCAAGGAAAGGCTATATTGTGACAAGGCTGAACTCGATCCGGTAACTTAACAGTTTTACTGGTAAGACTGTGTCATATCAGAGGAATGAAGAAACGAAAACAATGAAAGCTATCTACTGGAGTTTAGGGTTAATCCACTGGTGTTAGAGTTAAAATTTCAACTATCAAAATATCACCAAACAGTCAATTGCTTCTTTCAAATGAAGAAGAGTTTAAGCAATTTTCACCCGTCATGCCTTGACGGGTGACTTTCTAGTTTTCAAATAAAATGGCATAAGTACAAATTTGTATGTATGTAAGTACAAATGTACATATTTTGTTAAAATATATTACAAAGCTTTAATATTTTATTAAATTATCGCATGCATTTTCCAAGTAATTTCTAGAACAGTTTTCGTTTTTCTTTTATTGTGCCCTTTTTATTAATAGAAAATATATTACTTATTTTCAGGAGGACAGAGGTTTACCCATATTTGGAAACTTTATTTGTGATAACTTTCAGTTTAATGTTAATTTACAAACTGACAATAATTAATTTACCACCTAACATAAAATTTTTGTTAACTAATTTTAACTAATGACTCTATTAATTTCAATTATTTAATTAATTTTAGTTAATTATCATATTTTAATGATCAGTTTTAATTGGATTTATCTTAGTCTTGTGTAATTATCAGCTACTAAATCTGCTTTAGCATTCCTCCTCTTTTGAAGTTCGTGCAACCTTGGACCCCCCCCCCCCTTAACAAATTTCCAGCTACCTGCCTGACCCTAGTCAGGGTGGCCTGCCCCAGAGGCCCCTAATCAGGGTTCGAAAAGATCATATTTTCGAAAATATCCAATACTTTGATATATATCTGAGAAGTTGTAAGGATAACCTGCATAGTTGAACATTGTTTGAATTTTTTTTTACTTACTTTATTTCTCTTTAATTCATAGGTATAAATTACAAATTAAATGAATAAAAAAGAAAATATATATTGCCACTGAAATGCTCAATCAAATAAAAAATTGATAGTAAATGAATACTAAATGCAATCAGGGCTTTCTGATATATCGAATATATTATTTTTGTGCAAACATTCTTTACAGAAATACAAAAAAAAAAAAAAAGTCTGGGAGAAAAAAAGTAAAATTTGCTGACCCGTGAAAGATAGGATATTTTGTAAAAAATTTTTTATTGTGTGGGCCTCTTTGTTGTGGAGGCCCCAAGGCAGTAGCCCCGCCTGCCCTCCCTTTAATCCGGCCCTGCTAACCTGGCAGTATTGTGAAGGCTACGTTGATCCTAATCACAGCCTTATGATGCTGACAGGTTAGGTTTGCCCAACTATAGTATTTTTTTTTCATTGCACTGCTCGCTGTACTACTATATTTGAAAGTAGTGCATAATGTTCCAAAAAATTTTTAATTAAATATTTTGAAGCTGTGTGAAATGCATAACAAAAAAATTCTAAGTTAATTGGTAATGTCAAAAATATTTATTTATTATATGTTTGATTATTTTATTTTTCAGATTGACAAAAAATCAACCAAGGTATTGTCTGCAGATCCTAAAGTGGCCATGGAAAAGTATTTTATTATTATTATTATTTGCTACTAGTTTTTCATTTGTAAAAATATCTTATTGAATAAATTAAACAAACCTATTTAAATGAAGTAATGCAACAAACTAATATAAATGAACTGTTGAAAAATAAATTAAGAAAGCAGTATCATGGTTGTAAAAACTTTCTTATTGATACAATTTTGTTCTTGAGAGAATCATTGAGATGGTAATCAGCCTAACAGAAAAAATCAGCCAAGGTATTGTCTGCAGATCCTAAAGTGGCCATGGAAAAGTATTTTATTATACAAAGAATAATAAAGTATTTTATTATAGAATTTAGTTTTCAGCTTACAGTGCATCAACATTTACAGCTGTGCTCATTTTTTTTTCCAGCCTACTTGTCACGTAATGTTTGATTTTGCCTGAAAACTTCCTAATTTTGACTTAAGTCTTCAGATTTTCTAACCAATCAAACTGCTTTGATGTTCCCATCTCCCCCCCCCCCCTCACTCTTTCTATTTCGCTTTTTGTATTTCTCAAGTGAGAAAGAAAATACAAATTGTCTGATAAGTGCAGGCGTAGGAAAATTTCAAGCTAGTGTGCGTGTATTTTCAGTTCCTTTCTTAAGACAAGGCTGTCCAATTCGGGCTGAATAGAGTAGCCAATTATATAAATGTTCAGCTATCTTTTTCTCCTGGTGACCTAGTAAAATATCATTTTTTTTTCTCTCTGTCTTTGAGCAGTTTCATTATTATAGTAGAATACCTTTATAACGCCGATCTATATAACACAATTTTCTATTAATCACACAAATTTTCAGAAGTAAACAATAGGTTTTGAAGTTTAAAAAATCCCTCTGTGTTGCTTTACAAACATAAAAATTGTTAGGAAAATTAAATTTTGAAACAGTTTTTTATCTTTTTATCTTAATTCAAAGCTTTTAAATGAAAATTGGTACTCACAAAAAAAAAAAAAAAAAAAAAATGCTAGGTGGCTCTTGAAAATGCAGCTGTTATGCAAATCATGAAGCTAGCAGAAGTGCAGGGTAATTAACTTTCTTTTGATTGTGAAACATATTTATTTGTGAATAACTAATTGTAATATTAGTGCTTTAATACTCATTGCAGATAAAACTCATTCTAAAGTGCTAATATATAGATATATTCTGAATATTAGTTTCAAAATTTGGGAAATGATCAATATAATGCAAAAGCCTGTATAACGCAAAAGCTCTGGTCCCAAGATGTGCGTTTTAACGATCTTCTACTGTATTACAGTGAAACCTCAATAAGTAGTCGACCAGTTAAGTGGTCATTCCGTTTAAGTGGTCATTTTTCTTTGGTCCCGAAAAGGTCTCATTCACAGTAATGTAAAATGATCCTCCTTTACTGGTCACCAAATTTTATTTTAACCGCCTAACTAGTCACTCAAAAATTGCTTTCTGAAATTCTTTTTCCTTATCGGATCTTAGAAAATAGTGTCGGGTTTAGTTGAAAGGCTGTTTGATATTCATTTTTCCTTGAAATCTCGATCCTCAGCTCTGGTCCTTCAAAGTATACTTCTTGCTGCGACTGTGACAAAGTGCCAAGAATAAGAATCTAACTCCTTCCAGCAAGACAAACAAAATCTTATACCTGGAGAAAGTGTGTCAGTATTAACATCCGTTCACAAGGAACAACAAACACAAAATTTAAAGCTTGATGTATTTTAGAAGAGATAGTTCTTTTCCGTAAGCAACAACTTCATCAGTCAACATTGAAGGATTGTATTAATGTACCGCAACTACATTAAAATAAGTTGTTGTTACGTTATGCATAAGTAAGAGGAAATAAAACAAAGTAACTATCATTAGTATTTCCCTCCTTTTCAAAATTTGAACTAATTTATAGACATTCATTGCATAAGCTATTGTTTTTCTCACAGAATCCTACTGCTATTCATGAATACTTGTAAGGCTTTTTTTTTCTTCCTTAATTTCCCACTCCACATAAGTAGTCACTCCACATAAGTGGTCAAAAATTTTTGGTCCCATGAGTGACGAATTAACGAGGTTTTACTGTATTATTTTTGCAATTTGTTTTTGTGTCTAATGTTTCATTCTCTTCTATTAATACAGTGAAATCTCATTACAACAAATACCAATGCGCAACAAGAATTCCGTTTCAAGGAAAGGAATTTTCAGTTCCAATGTGTTACATTGTTTGAATTCCATAACAACGAAATTCCCGCTACATCGAACAAAATTAGTGATCCCTTGAAGTTTTTGCAACAGGATTTCACTGTATTTAATTTTTTAATTGTTCAGCACCATAAAGGGTTTTCTATGTAGTTCGTGTATTTATTGATGCAATTACCTTTATCCATTTGTCCCTTTGAAAAACTTAAGTTCTTCTGGCGCATGCAAAACTGAAGTCTCGTACAAGTCTTAGCACTTGCAAAAGCTCACATCAAAAGATTTCTTTGCCTGTTGCCCAAAATTTTGTGCCTTCATAGTGAATGTGGAATTACTACTTTTTCTACTACTTATCTCTCTCAATGCATTTCTTTCAATTTTGACGTATTTAAAGATAGGATTAATCATGTTTAAGCAGAACTCATTGGAATTCTTTCTACTTTGACATCAGAAATGAGTTAGCCATTTTGTTATGATTTACCAATATGTTTTCATGTAAAATCACTATTGTTCATCATTCCTTTTTATTTCGAGGTAATGTAGTTCCAAAATGTATTTCATAAAATTCATGTTATATCGCGCTCATGATGCCAGTTTTTATTACAGAGCTCCTTTGCCAGATCATGCCTTGGGGCCCCTTCCATTTTTGTCAGTAAGTTTAAAAAATTAAGTTTTAACTACATCATGTTTTGTCTACTCCTCAGTCTGAACCTTATTGCTATGGTTCCCTTGCACTCTCATGTGGGGGAAGAGCCCCCAAGAGCCAAGGCGGGCCCTTTGTCAGTATAGTCGCTGGACACGCTTCTCCCCTTCAAACATAAAATTTAAGATATTTCGATTCCAAGACGGGCTCCACAAGGGCTGACCCGTAGTTACCAATTCGGCTAGCATGGTTTCTCGTTGGCCCTGTGTAGGGGAGAAGTAGTGTTCTACTATGATTTTCAGAATTTTCTTATTGTGTAGTGCTTGATCGCAACCATGTTATAGATTGAAGTGTTACACGCAAGAGGTACGCAATTTATCCTACTATGTTAGAGGGAGGCCATGCTTAGGATGTTTTTTTTTTTGTAAGAGTTCGTCATGTAGTGCAATTTGGAAGGGTAGTACCTTTATGATTCCCCAATCAGTTTTGAGTGTCCTTAAATTAATGTTTTTATATTTGAGGAAAAAAGTAGTACTGTAATCAATGTTTTATAAGCAAAGTTTTTAATTAACATTTCAACCAACTTAAGGATTGATACAAAGCTTTATTATAACATATGAAGAAAACATTTTTTAAAAAATCAAAGGAAAGTTAAACTTTTTCGTAATTTCTTATTCAATGTTAAGCATTTTTGCGTATTATCGAGTTATCATAATTTATGTAGTAAATTTTATATTTGTGCATCAAAATAAGAGAAGTTGAGACCACTGAACAATTTTTAAATTATATTATTAATAAATTTTTTCTGAAATTGTTAATTCATCTTGTTTTTTTAAATACAGATCCAAGCCAGGCAAAGGGAAGAAACGAAAACTGTCATCTGAAAATACTACTAGTGTTACAGGAAATACAAAAGGCCATAAAAAGGAGGTTAAGGATCACATAGTGTCTTCTGTTGTTGACTCGGAACATTTTCCAAAGAAGAAAAAAATGAAAGGAAATCGAGACAGTACTACTACTAATTCTCATACATATTTTACTGATGAATCCGCCAACAAAGACACTTTTCCCCTAAAACATAAAAAGAAACATGCAAAAGCTAAAATAAAGGATGCTTTGAATTCAATTGATGAACACTCAAGTTTTAAAGAAAACGAAAGAAATTTGAAAAAACAGAAGAAAAATGTCTTTGAGCCTGAAAGTTTTCCTAGAAGAAAAAAATTAAAAAAATCTCAAGAATTTCGATCAAATTCTAGTTTTGAATCATTTAATAAGAATAATTCCTCTAGTTCAAGCATTACTGATGTGAATAGTTCTACTGGTAAGCATACTAATTTTAAGGGTGCTAAAAACCATGCTCAAAAACAAAATGAAAATAGTTTTGAACCTAAAAGTTTCCCTTGGAAAAAGAATTATAGTGACTCTCAAGAATTTCAATCCAATGCTAATAGTAAATCATTCAATAAAAGGCATCAATCAAATGATAAGTTTAATAATAAAGTTAATGTCTCCAGTAAAACTTCCATGTTTGAATCTGGTTCTCCATTCCGAGACAATCTGGATTCAAATAAGATGGTGGGAGATGTAGATACTTCTGGTGATAGTACAAAAGGAACAACTTCTAAAAAACTGAAGAAAAAGAATAAAAAGCAAACTAAAAAGGGGGATGTGTCTTCCTCCCACATTGTGTTTAATGAAAAGAAACAATCAGAAAGTAACTTTGCAGCAAAACCAAAGGAAAAAATAGCTGCAAAGCAAACAATTGATAGCAATCAGTCTAATTCAAAGAGAAAATTGGAAGCAAAATTATTGAGTGAAGATTTTATTCCATTGAATGTGAGTAAACCTGAAGATCCTGCTGAAAAAACTGAAAGGACTGTTTTTGTTGGAAATCTCCCTAAGACTGTCCAGAAAAAGGTAAGAAAAAAATCCTTATACCAAATTGAAATTTTTTTTTCTAATTTTTCTTTTGTCATAATTAAAAAGTAAACTACAAATTGTAGGTGCTTGATGATGTATTGAAATGGATATGCATGTATTGAACATGATGTGTGTTTTAGATTTAAGAACTAGATATGAACCTAGTATTGCAATAAGTATATACTATAATCATGTTGTATTATAACCAGATACTATTGTAATTGAGTAATAATAAAAAACAATCACATCTGAAAATTAATTGAAAGCTAAGTAAGAGCTATTTTTCCAAAGAAGTATTTTGTCCTATAGGTATTGAGACATGTGAATCTAATTAATAAGTTAAGGTTTGATCTAAAATTCAAAAATATATATGTTCAACATGAATATAACTGTAATTAATTATTTTTAGGAGCTGTTGAAAATGTTTAATCCCTTTGGTTCCATTCAAAGCATGCGTCTTAGAGGTGCAGTAAGTATATATTTTTTCTCCGTCTTTCTTCTACAGCTGGGTATTGTTAATCATTTTTTTATGTATATAAATGCCAGAATTTTTTCCTCACTTCATATTTTTTATCCCTATTTGTCTTAAGCTCTTAGTACTGTACAGTACTAAGTACAGGTACTCTCTTAAGTTCTGTACAGTATTTGTACCAGAAATATTTTATCCTCAGTAAAGAAGTGAAAATGTCGACCCATATTCATTTTAGGTCAATTGATTTTACTGTACAAGCGCTAGAGAAATCCTAACGGCCAATAACAAATTATAAAACTTGATTTATAAAAATAAAATGTTTCTGATACAAATGTTACCCACCCCACGGTGCCTTATTCTCTTAGTTGAAACAATTCCACTGTTTGACAGTACGCAGTCCTTGCCTTTTTGTTTTGTGCGTTGATTTGTCTGCTGGTCAACTTGTTTCTACCATGCAAGGACACTGCCCCTGGCTCAGAAACCTTTATCATATACATATTATTTCTCTAAGGTGTTTTTTGGGAAACACCATTACTTTCTTATTAAAGGTTTTTTTCTCCGCTTTGAGTAAAAACTGTTTCAAAAATAACTCTTAAAAGAAAACATGTAACTTTGTTCTGCTAAATAGTAATCTTATAATTGCGTAGTCAAATGGAGAGCTAAGTCATTAGAGAGTTAGGCTTTCAACCAAACGGTTCAAGGTTCAAATTTTTTACACCATTTTTAAAGCAAGCATTTTGTGTACAACACCTAATGGTATAAAATTAATGCAGCTTGAATGATCTCCACATCTTAATATCAACTTGGTGTTTTTTCAAATCAAACATTATGTAAGCAAGACATGAGGCCTTTAAAAGAAGTATAATGGTAGTGTAAAAAGAAGCATTTGCTTAATTCATCTTTAAAACCTCAGAGTTAAGGAGAAACGGCTTCATATAGATATTCTTCAAATGTGTTTCCCTTAACATATTGGCTGTTTTTCAAAAAATCACATTTGAAAATAACCAGATTTTTGTTGAATTTGTTCTTTGAAATAGCAATCTTTTGCTTGCATTGTTAAAATGCAAAATTGTGCTGTCATAAGAGTCATAAGGCAGCTCAAGTATGCACTAGCGGATCAGGTAGTTTCTTTATGCAAATAGTTGATCAAATTTGTTCTGAAAGAAGTACTGTAGACAGGTAAAAATGTTCACCAATTGTTAAAATGCGCGTTGCATGTAAGCAAGTGTAATATATATGTCAATACGTTCAAATGTTAAAATGCTCATTGTAGTAGTTTATATGCATTTCAGATGTTTCAAACAGCTTGCTATTATTGTTATTATTATTACTATTTTTAAACCAAATTACTGCTGTTTAAATTTAGTAATATTAAATTCTTAATATTGAAATTAGAAACAGGCTAGCCATGGGGATAATAGGTGCTTCTAAGACCTGAAAAACTTTTGGATCAATAAAACAAGACAACTGTTGGAGAATAGCTTATAGTCATGAAATTAAAAAAAAGTATAGTGAGCCAACATCTTAAAGGTTATAAAGGCTCTCGCATTAGGTGGCTGGGCCACACTTTTCAATATGAAAATGCATTCCCCACAAAAAGACTCACCTTCTCTAAGAAGGAAAACGTCAAAGAGGAAGACCCCAGTCAGATGACTGGATGGGGTAGAAAATGACTTAAAAGCCATAGGATTGAACTGCTGGAGGGCCATGGCACAGGATAGGGCTAGGTGGAAAAAACTTGAAGAGACGGTCTTGGCCAGCAACAGGCTGTAGTACCAGCAAAGAAGGTATTAATTTTCAGAAACTGAATTTTCTGTGGCTTGGGCAGATTTTTTTCTCCCCAAATTAGATACAGAGATTATACGCTGCACTGTTGATGCTAATCATTATCTTTATGTTTTAAGGATTTTTTTCCAATCTAAAAAAGAAAAAAAGTCATTGTATAAATCGAGAATGCAGGTTCGTTATTTAGCAGTTCAACCGGGGGGGGGGGGGGGGGGGTAATTTTCAACAAACTTAGCTGAACATGTAATTTAAACATTTTTACTTCAACTAAATTTTATTACATCCCAACCTGCCCCACTAGGTGAGGTACCTTGAGACACTAGCAAAAAAACTTAAATGAATAAAAAATACTAATCCTAATTGATTAAAAAATCTTTATTTACTAACTTTCAGCTTAACAAATTTCATTAGGCTCCATATTCATTTTAAATTTACTTATATACTGTCTTAATTGTTCTTTTACTCAACCATTATGTTTTAGTAGCCTCTCTAATTGAAATCTTATTACTAAAAACATTTCTGCTGCTGTTTCAAGAGCAGAAGTGCTTTTCTCTATTTTAGTTCATTTAAACCTTTCATCATATTTATTAAGTGCAAATGAAACAGGCTTTTTCTATATTGTACACCAGTAGGACAGTGATCCAATCTGCCTGTACACATATCAACTTTTTAAAAGTTAATCTTAGCAGTACAATACATTTTCTAACCTTTAAACTATTATGAAAGGACATGTTTTAATTCCCACATGCTCCAAGATAAATTATTTCATTTCTTACTTGAAAATTTCAATAATGAAACCACGCATTAATGCAACTCTGAACCTCTGAAAACAGAGAAAATTGGATTTGTTCTTATATCTTAAGGCTGCTCTTCAGTGGGGAAGAAAAACGATGTCGCTTGAAAATGGGCATTTTCTTTAAACGAAAGCAGTGTACATCAGTGAAATGATTGACACTTCAACAGCCAATAGAACGAACGGTGACCGATGAAAGTGTGGATCATGTGACCTGTCACATTTTGCAGGGGGACAGACCGGACGCTCCCCCTGCTGTGCAAGTCAAGGGAGGTATAGCTGTCAGCGAAATGAAACCGCAGCTTTTTACAGACCCTTCCAAGGAAATTCTAGTTCTTTCCCTCTTGAGTCTTGACTACATAAGTAAAAGAAAAATAACTCAATGTAAAAGGCGCGAAATTTTACATTGCCGCGCATTTTGCAATCCTACTTGTGATATTAATTTATTTGTATTCGCGCTAAAATTAATTTTGAAACAAAGATTTTTTCCCCCATTAATACGGTTTCAGATCTCATCTAGGAAAAATTAACGAATGAATGAATATTTGCAATAAATAAATTCATAAATTCGTTTTATTTTTAGAAAAATGTTCGTTATTGAAAATTGATGATTTCAAAAAAGGAAGGAAAAAAAAGATAGCCTGCATGACCACACTGAATTTTAACGAAATGAACTCCAAATTCTAACCAAAAAATATTCTTTAAAAATGGATGATAAAACTTAATATATTTGAAAAATCGAGTGCCGAATAAAACTGGGGACTAACTAGTTATCGGTTGGCGAAATTTTTTCGCTTCCTCTGCCTGTTTGCCACTCTCCCCAACCCCATCCAAGTTGCCAGAAAACATTCTTCTTAAAAATGAAACTAGATCCTCTTTGCATAGTTAATACTTGATTGTACAATAAACATTAATGCCACTAATTAGTTACATTAACCTTTATTTGAACTGATAATATTTATATTTTAGTGCTAAATTAAATACTACTTTGTTGGTTAATTATCTGTTTTACAAATGCAGTGGCGAATAGAAAAAAATGTGGCTACTATAATTGCCTTTTCTCACCACTGGTGACCAGAAAATTCCCCTAATCTTTATCTTTGAATCCTTTTCTTTTTGAAAAAATATTTATTTATTTATCTAATTTTATATGTAGATGAGAAGGCTACGATAGCATTTCTCAATGGGTTGTTATGGTGAAAGTTCTTTCAAATTGAGCATAACAACGGCAAAGTCGCGGACGGCTACGGATAAGGATTTCCTGAATTTGAAAAATTAAAGATTTTTCTGTGATCTTTGTTTGTATGCAGGGGTGCTCACCCTGCTCCAAGCTCAAAGGCAAAAATCATTCCTTCCCCCACTCTCAATGTTTGTAAACTATCTTGCGTTGAAATTTTAGAATAAAACTAAACCTAGCACTTTTAGAGTTTCAGATTCCCAGTTACTAAATTCGGCAAAATACATGAGGTATTATATACACTATATGACCAAAAGTATTGGGACACTTTCAAAAATTCACAATTTTACGGATTTCTCGAGAAATAAAAGACCAATTGCTCTCTGCTCTGTAATTTTTTTTCTCATGAAAAGTATACTCCAGACGTCAAATCCAATAACAATTAAGTCTGCTATTCATTTAGGGGACCAGCAACAAATAATCCGTTCTTATCATGAATCACTCTGTAACGGTGGCAGGAAAGTGTTGCCAGTTTGCTAACAATCCCTTACCATTCGTCGCCTATCCTAGAATTATAGAAATTCGGCTCATTAGATCGCTGATAACTTTTTAAAATTTAAAGAAATTGCGGTGGAATTTTTTTCATGGATTGTAGGATGTATCTGAGCTTTGAATTATGAACGTTATAAATTGCTATCTTTCGTGCATGCGCAGTGAAAAATTAATAGCTTTAATTGTTCATATTTCATCAAATTTTCAATATTTTAACTTCAAATTTTATTATTATGTTTCTCTAAAATGCTGTCAAATATTCTAAAAGTTTAGTAACGTTTGACGAAATACTCTGCGTAATATGAGGCGAAAACCGTCAAAATTTTTTTGCATTTTCGGAAGAAATGCTTATATTTCCATGGGTATAAGAGATATTTTCACAAAAATATAAAAATAAGTTTTTGATAGATTTTTAACTCATTTCTGAAAATTATAGCTTATTCCCAGCAATTTGCAATGAAAAATGATCAAAAAACTTTTTTCCTCAATTTGTTGTCGGTCCCCTAAATGAATAGCAGACTTAATTTTTATTGGAAAATGACAACTAGAGTATACATTTTATGCGAAACAAATTATAGAGCAATTGGTCTATTATTTCTCGAGAAATCCCTAAAAATGTGAATTTTTGAAAGTGTCCCAATGCTTTGGTCATATAGTGTATATAGTGCTTCTACTTCAACACATTGAGTTTTTATTAAAATTTCCTAATAAGTCTTGTGAGTGTCTGATCCTCGTTAGTTGTCATAATAAATATTAAGGGTTGTCCTTTTTCTCAGGAGGCACGAAAATATTACCTACATGTATATCTGCCTGAAAAAAAAAAAAAAAAAAAAACTCGAAATACTTAGGTGAAAAAAAATCTCAACGCCTCCCCCTGCCAGATTTTAAAGTTTTTATCGCTCTGCCTCGTTTTCATGCATCTTGCATTTAATGAATCAATAATAAAAAATAAAAAAAGGGCAAGAAACAGATTTGCAGGAAATACATAAAGTTAAAACAAAAATGAAAATGAACAGCTTACATTTAGGAAAGCAATTATAAGTACAAGTAAGAGTTCACAATTTAAAAAGAAAAAAAAAAATCAAGACAAACTTTTTCTTTTTAAGTTCTGTGTTACGCACTTCTGTGCCGAAAAATTATCGTATCGTGTCTTCAGTCACAGAATAAAATGAATGTTCTAATCAAATGATTATCAAGTAACTTTCATTCGTATAGAACAAAAATCTTTTTTGAGATCCCACATTTTCTATTCTATTGACTCCTAATTCCTAATAATATGTAAATACAGCGAGAGAAAGGATTTAGCTTCTTGTTTAGGAGAGGGAACCATTTCTATATTTAATTAACATGATCTTTATCGTAAGCATACTATTTACTCAGAAATACTCCCTATTTTCCCAAGCACTCTGTTTGGGGGCTATGCCTTTTAATTTTCACGAAAATAAAATTTTCAAAATGCACTTTTAGACGAACTCTGGTAGTATTTGGAAGTAAGTAAGAGGTCCTGTGATCTTCCACCAGCAAATTTTTGAACTTGAAACGCCAAAAACACAATTTCAGGTTCTTCAATTATGTTAGGAAACGGGGAGTTCGGAAGCTTTCCCCGGAATTTTTCGAAATAGTCGAAAAACGCAGTCTTAGTGTGATGTTGGGGGGAGGCAAAATTTTCAAAGTGTTATAAACATGATTGTAGGCCATTTTTAGTAACGTTGGGGACATTCAGGTTTTTGAAATCAAAGTTCCAAAAATGCAATTTTAGACGACTTTTTTTTTTATGGTCAAAGAAGGACTTTTCAGAAACTCCCTTCCCGAAATTTTTTGAAATTAAAGCCATAAAAACGAAATTTAAGACGATCTTTAATGATGTTTTTTGAAGGGGGGGGGGGGGTGCTTATGTGACCTGAAAACCTTTATGCCTGTAATTAATTTTTTCTACATTGTATTAAAATGCTGATCTAGCTTCTGAGAATGAAAATAGAAAACAGTGAAAACTTGTAACCTTCATTCTATATTGTTCACATCTTAGTTAGCTTTGTCAGCAACATAAGGCTGAAAACGTCATTAAAACTAATACATACAATGCTCAGTAATTCTACCACGGTGTGTTTTTTTATATTAACCGAATCATATTAAATTGCTAATATGTTTTTCATGATTTTCTATGTATTTAATGAGTATGTTGGTGTAAGGAATGTTTTCCGCAACTGAATAAATGTTTTTGAAAAGTATTTTTATTCTCCAAAAATACAGCTTCCAAATTCTTATAAAATTTAAAAAAAAAAAACTATTTCTATCGTGAAAACTTTCTGAAGACATCAGAAAGCCTTCTGTATTTTTGTTTTCTTGTCAGTCTTGAATGTCGGTATTAGTAATCTGGAAATTTTGTATTTGGATGAAATTTTGCTTTTTAATTTCATCCACATTGATGTTTTTTTCCTGAAATGTAATTTTACCCCCCCCCCCCCCTTTTAAAAGTAAAATCTACTTAAGTTAAACATTGAATGAACACAAACGATTAGTAACCATGGCGACGAAAATTTGACTTCTTAGTAAATATTAAAACAACGAGCTAGAGTTATTCTTGTCATCATGACAATCTGAAAAATCAGAGCAACATCAGCTTTGTTCAAGTAAGGATAATAAGCATTCGCAATTGCTCAAAAGAAAAAAAAAAAGAAACTTATTTTTTTCTGGAAGAATAAATATTGTCCTGAATTTTAGTAGTTTTCCAAAAATGATAGCACTGTTGGAGAAATAATATTTAAGCAACGTACTTCAAAAAATATAAAACATGTTTTTAAATTGTAAATACTATTTGTACAAGCTTGATTCGCTCTGAAAAGTATGGAATAACACAAGTACATGATTGCTTGATTAAAACACTCAAAACCTGCAGTTAATCACAATATCCATATGTTTAAGCTATTTCCAAAACAGCTAATTAAAAATAAGTGTTTTAACTTTTTTTTTTCATTGTTTCTGGCAATAAATAAAAATTTGGGGTAAAACGCAGGAATTATGACACAAAATGTAAGCTAGGAAATAGTCTTTAATAAAAATAAAATTAACCACGGTTCGCATTGCTGCGCTGGAAAATAAAAATTATGCTATTTTGTTTCTCACGTAATGTTTTAAAAACGGTATAATATCGTACATGTCTTAAAAGAAGGAGTAATATTGCGACCCCATAAGAAACGTTTCACGATTCTATTTGGGGTTAAATTATGCATCGTTTTCCTCCTTAGGAATTTTCTAAAGAGAAATACAGTAAAATCCTATTACAACGCATACTAATGCAACGAAATACTTGTTTCAACCAAATAAATTTCCAATCCCGATTCCGAAATTCGATGGATTTTACTGTATATTATGAATTACATGTTCAATGTATATCTACCTTCTAAAGAAATTTGATGAGTCTGGCTCTTAAAGACACAAATTATTTTCAAAAATGTTTGTTGAGCTGTGGAAAGCACTTTATGTGTGTACATTTGTAGTAACATAAAACACATGTAAAACGATGCAAAATACCTAGTATCTGGAATACGATTTAATCTATATATAAAAATATTTTTCTACTGGAAGGGAAAAATGACAACTTTTCGCATTCGAAAGCATTGTAACAATGTTCATTATATTGTTAATAAACAATTTAACTTAGAAATATCCCTTTCAAATCTGTTTCTTTTCAAACCACTAATTTGAAAAAGAGCAGATGTTGCTAATTTAACAGCTAATAGCACGCATCTACATCGATTCACTTTCAAAAGCACTTGATTCTTCAAGAAAGCCTTAGGAAAAGAGGAAAGAAGAAAGGACGTCCAGCGAAGGTCATTGAGGGGGACTAATGAGAGGGTAATAAATCTTACACCCCATTAGTGTTCACCCCTCAAAAAGGGGAGTTAACTTATAGGAGGCGGAGCGAATGCAAAAAGTGAACGTATTTTGTAATTTTTTTCAATAGTTAGAACATGATATTTGTTTAAAAAATGGTCGCATTATTTCAAACAAGATCTCAAAAGAGAGCTGGAAATATTTTGCATGTCAGGGCGTTCTTAAAATTTCGATAGCACGAGTTGCAGATGTTTTACAGAGCGAAATGTCCAACAGTACCTCGTTTTCGAAGAAATTCATTTTTTCTCGAATTTTAAAAAATCGGAGAATTGACACATCAAAAAAGTAAAAACTAAAAGAAACAGACATGGTCTTGAAAAATACTCAGAAAAAAAAACGGATCCGAAAACTTTACAGGAATTTGTAAAACAAGCTCCAACTTTCCCCGTAGGTTAACATTAGATCCGAATCTTTCAGACTCTCAGTGAAGAGCACCCTTAATGTGAGAAATTCCAAAGTACACTGAAGAGTAGATCCTGCTGTCATCTATGATATCCTAAGAAAACTAATTTCTGTTAACAAAATTGAAGCTAAAATTTATGGTGTCCCGAAGTGGGCCATGTCCCAAAGTGCCCCTTCTCCCCTATCATTTAAACATTTATTAAAGTATCCCTTTGCCTACCCCCAAAAGAAGGCAAGGATTTTCAAGCATTAAGAATGACCAACTGCTGGTACACCCGGCTAAAAAAAGGGTGGAGTGGAAAGAGGATTTGAAAAAGCTTTGGTCCACAAATAGTCCAGTCATATTAGACATTAAAATCGCAAACTGCGATGTAGTTCTGAGTTTTTAATGTGTTGTTTGGGCCAGTTAGGGTACTGTAAATCTAAGTTTGCAGTTTTCAAAAACCTGTGCTCGCTGCATAATTTGCAAAAAAATAAAACTGAATTTTTCTGACTTGTTTTAGTTTTTCCTTTTTAACTCCTAAACTATGCAACTTTTGATACTAAATGTGCATACACGATTTAAAGAACATTAAATGTTGAACAATTAAAGCTCAAATGGCGCTCTGTACAACTAATAGTTTAGGAGATATCATACTTCAAAAATTGACCATTTTTTGCAAAAAATGAAAAAATTATGCCACAATCACATTTTAGGTGAAATATCTCCATGAATTCCCACTCTAACAGAAAAAACATGGACATGCTGTTACACTAAATTTAATTGGCTTTCATCTGAGCCCAAAACGAAGTTTGTAGATTCAAATACTTCTTTTACAATCGCAAAACAAACAAATAATCAGAAAGTTCGACTACTGAAGAAATGAGACAAAGCACTTCTCAAGACAACATGAAAACTTCTATTCCAGAAAATGGGGCAAAGATTGATGTAATAAGACTTGAATGTGTATTTATTTAAGTTATCTGTGTTTTCAAAACACGGCAGTTATGGGAAAAAAAAAAAGGCTAATAGTTGACTGCCCTAGGCAGGTGACGCCAACATTCCTTCCCCTACGTATCTATACCTTCACATTGATGAATTTTCGGCCATATTTCGTTTTTCAACTTGAAAGGTAGCTACTAAGATTTATTTTTAACAGAGAATTTTTTTGAAAAAAATACTTCCCATTACAATAAGGGAGATCTTGACAAAAGAAAGAAAACAGATTGATTTCAAAAGGTTGAAACTGCATTTACATGTTAGTTTTATCAATAAAACATATCTTAAAAATGAACTACACCTTATGTATTTGTTTTAAGGGCTTCATTGTTGGGTATGATCGTACTCCCAAACTGAAAAAAGAAGGTAGTGATAGATCAATATTTTTCTTTTTATTATTTTTTTTTCTATTTGTGTCCATTAGAAATTAAAGGATATTTGTGGGAAGTCTCTTCAAACTTCAGATTGCACAAAACTGAACACCTAAGACCACCTCTGCAACAAGAGCATATTCCCATAAACCCCTTCTTTGAGTAACATGAGAGAAATCTGAAAAGGACGGGTGCGGCTGGTTTTTTTTGAAGTTGTGATTGGTGACGAATCAATCTCGAAATTCATGTTGATTTTCGACCAACTCCCCTCTGAGGTACCCTTATCCTCTGACAACCATTTGTTTACTTGGTGGTACCTGTAATACAAAGGGAATAAAGCTACTCTTTTGGATGAAGAGTAACAAAGATGGTTCACATTTGTATTGCATGCTGCTTTGAGGAGCTGGTGGAACTGAATACTGTCTCAGAGTATGGATGGATGCCCCATTTCCATACAGAGCAACCAGCTCCATTTCTACAGCTTCGGGTAAGGCTTCGGAACTCACTTCAGGGAGGAAAGCTATGGTAGCCAGGTCAACCCAACATCGGTTCATTTGAAAAACACTGCACAGTTTTGTTTTTCTTTGCCAGACATGGGGAGATGTGGAATCACATCCACTAACTGCATAAAGAAAGAGTACAAATCTAAGAGCTATTCCATTTTTCCTACAAGTTGATCCACATCCTCTCCATCAACAACCATGATTTGTTTAGATGTTCTTTTTCTGATGGAGGTTCAGATAATGTTTCAATCTGTTTCTCTTGTTTTTTTTTTCCCAATGCCGTCAAGTACAAATGTAGGGAGCAACTCGTTATTAAGGTGTCATTTATTAAAGACTTTGGATAACCATTTCTTTTGAGGCACTCCGTTGATGAGAATTCAAATATGACTATATTGCTCTAGCGCGCAGTCGTTTTTAAATTTTTTTCTGGAGTATCCGACGACAGTACAAAGTCCCAGAGCCATTCCAGTTATAAAATAAAATTTAACACTAACACAATTTCCGAAAAAGCATACAGTTAAATTGGAATATTTTACAACTATGGATTAGATCTTTCAGACTCTCCAGTGGTGTTCAATCAAAATATAGTTAACTCCTGGGGTCAGATTTTGTAGACGAATGTAATACGGAAAAAAAACACGTTTGGCATTTATTTAAAAGAAAAAACAATCTGTAAATTTTCAATTTTGGAACACAGTGTACGTTTTTACTTCATATCTCAAAGTTGTTTCAAGTATTGGTGGATGTAAGGGAGGGGCGATTGAAATTGACTTTTGGAATCTGACGTTTTCTCTTGGAAACTTTACATTGAGCTGCCATTAAGAAAGATATTGCCAGTTTCAGTTAATCAAAGCATTTTACCCCAACAATTAAAAAATCTTGGAATGTGATCAAAATAATTATTGTTTGCTAGTATGCAGCTTACATTTCTAATATTTGACATACTGTCCAGAAAGCAAGATGTCTATTTTTGGATTTCATATTGATCAATATTTAGTTTTTTTCTGAAGAAAATGTTTCAAAATATAGAAAATTATGGAAAACACGCTTTACTGAGATAGTGGGTTTTTTTCAAGTATGCCTGCCCAAAAAAACCGGGTGGGTTTTTTCAGGCTTGGCTCGGTTTGGCAAACCCTGCCTTTGATATGCAAATG
This sequence comes from Uloborus diversus, assembly GCF_026930045.1. NCBI lineage: Eukaryota > Metazoa > Arthropoda > Arachnida > Araneae > Uloboridae > Uloborus > Uloborus diversus. Next base: position 41,711,567 of record NC_072734.1, read on the forward strand.
CGTTTTTGGAAATTTTTTTAAAAATATGTATCAAAGTTAACACAGCTCTAAATATCTCCCTAATTGATAAATAATTATCTCATCAAAAACACCCTGTTGTAAAAATTTCTCTGCCAAGAAAACCTTTACAGGGGTCTGCCCAGAGGAAATTTGGGCCCGTTAACGGACCCTTCACAAAAATCTGATCAACCAAAACGATCGTTTCACAAAATCCCTACCAACCAAAACGGACCCTTCACAAAATTCTGATAAACAAAAACGGATCTTTCACAAATTGTTTATTGGAAGAGCAAATTTCAAATCAAAATAACACAGCATGTTTGGAACCTTTTTTAAAGTTAAATTAGAGGTATCAACTTGTACAAAATCTGCTATTTTTGCACAAAAAAAAAAAAGTCGCTAGCGATAAATAAGTGCTAAGGCCAAATAAATATGCTTGTTGTTGGTTTCTATGAAAGAAATTAACAGCTGAAAGTCAGTTTGGTTTATAATTTTGCTTGTTTGTTTTATGCAGAGGTGTTGTAGCAAACTTCTCTGAAAAAGTCAGTCGTAAGCACTTTTCTCCCTGCTCATGTTTTAATAAACAATAATATACAGCGAAATGAACTTAGAACTGCAAAGGAGAGTAGGGATGGGGGGGGGGGGGGAATGTGATCTCTTCAGATAGGGTTACCAACTTTAAATTTATTGCCACTTTGCGTCTGGTGGGTTCGATGTTTAACTGTTTATTGTCACTTAGCTTCTGGTGGGGCGATGTTTAATTGTTATTTTGGGAGAAAGTTATATGGGTTTGATTTTTCGATGCTAAAAAGGATAATTAATTTTAAGTAAACTCTTTTATTTATCGTTTTTTTTCTTTAGATGCCTACATTTTGAAAAGTGCAATCTTTTTACATTCGATATGAGAATCACACTTAATTCTTTTTTCAAGCTAACTTCGCTTTATTAGGATGCAAATAAATGAAAAGTATTTTTTTTCGTAACAACACTTATTTTAAGTTTTTAAAGAGGAATTCCATTTTCTTTTATGAGTCAAAAATTTAAATGCTGAATCGATGGTTCAATTTTTATTTATTTATTTATTTTTTGATTAAACTGTATCCAGACATTAATGAAATGTTTATCATAGGACTCTAAAGTGCAATTCTAAAATAATTTTATCAGACACATTTATTTTACAAGTTGTTTTTATACTTTTGATGTTTTCACTTTGAGGATTGCAATATCTTTGCATCCGCTATGGGAATCTGATTTTTCGAATTTTCGATGTTTAGTACGCTTTGTTAAGAGGTAAACAATTTAAATATATTTTATTTTTGTTTTTAAGTTTTAAACGACATTCTGTGCTTTTTAACAATGTCTTGGTTCAAAAAGTTAAATGCTGATCCCCTGCCTGTAGAATGGTAAATAAATATTGATACTTGAGGGGTGCCCATCTCCCAGAGAGCGATGCCACCCACCAATGCTCGAAAAACACTCAAGAATGATATTGTCAACAGAAAAGAGGGAAAATACTTGTTTTCTTGCTTACTCTAAAGCGATATTATCATTAAGTTGGCGTAAAAAGAAGTCATGTGATGCACGCATCAGCTCTTTTTTTTTCATAACTGCTGTGTTTTGCCTACACAGATAACTTAAATAAACACACATTAGAGCCTTATAGCCTTATTATATCAAACTTTGCCCCATTTTCTAGAATAGGATTTTTTTTATTGTCTTGAGAAGTGCTTTGTCTCATTTCTTTAAAAGTCGAATTTTCTGATAATTTGTTTGTTTTACAATTGTAAAAGAACTACTGAATCTACAAACTTCGTTTTGGGCTCAGAAGAAAGCCAATTAAATTTACTGTAACAGCATACCCAGTTCTTTTTTCTTGTAGAATAGGCATTCATGTTGATATTTGACCAAAAATGTGATTAACGCATAATTTTTAAATTTTTTGCAAAAAAAGGCCAATTTTTGAAGTACGATATTTCCTAAACAATTAGTCATACAGAGCGCCCCTTGAGCTTCAATTGTTCAATATTTAATGTATTTTAAATCGTATATTCACATTTATCATCAAAAGTTGCATAGTTTAGGAGTTAGAAAGGAACGACTAAAAGTAGTGCGCAAATTTTGCAGTTTTTCGCGAATTACACAGCCAGCACAGGTTTTTGAAAACTGCAAACTTTTTTACACTACCCTTACTGATTCAAACAACATATTAAAAAATCAGAACTACACTGTGCTTTGCGATTTTAGCCCACCCCCCTTTTTTTTTGTATAATATGACTGGACAAAAAGGGTTGCTAAGTCAGCAAACAAGAGTGTATTCTTGATTTTTAAGAAACTATATAAGGAAAGAAAATATATTTCTCACCCTATCTCCTCTCAGACCAAGCTGAACCTACGACAAAGTTTTCCCTATCAAACATTACATATGATATTCACTAAAATTTTGTTGCTTTTTGCATTTTAATTCTGCGGTACTTTCATTAATGTACTAAAAAAAATAACAATGTCCAATTTTTTTAGATACCGCGAAAAGAAACGATCTCCAAAAAGGTTGCTGGAAAAACGTGAGTATATATTTAAATTATGTTATTGCAATAAGTAGAAACCATATGTTATGATACCATCAAATTCAATTTCAGATCATTGAACTACATGAACATAATTTGACTGCTTTTCCTTTTTAATGTAACAAATTACTAAATGTTGTCTAAATGAATTTTCGCATTTATAGCGTATATTTTTGCAGTGTAAAAGAATTAAATTACCATTTTGCCAATTAGAATTATCTTGTGATTTTTTAAAAATCAGATTCGGTGTAATGAATGAAAAAAACTGTTGTTTTTTGAAACTGATTGAATTGTTAGGACTTAAGAAATTATCAATGCAAACAAAATGGGGACAGGGGGGCAGGGAGTAAGCAAAAGTCATACTCCTGTGAATTGGAATATTATTTCCAGATTATTTTTCAAACCATCTGAATTCTGGAAGCAATGTTTGTTGCATGGGTGCAAGACCTTCTGTCTCAGGACGGACATCCGTCTTGGACAAAATTCCGAGACGGAGGTCGGGACAGAAAAGAAATCGATGACTATCCTTCAGTTTTTCCTGAAAAAAATTGAGTGTTTGAAAAATATGCTTTAATAACTGGACCTTTCCATAAACACGAATTTAAATCAACATTCTCCCGATTTTCCGCCATGGGCTTGTTTTGTTTTGCTACGTGCTTTTGGAAGAGTGGCTTTTGAACTAGCGCAGTTTGACTATTTTAGGTAGCTCTGTTATTTCCAACTCACTGCATTTCAGACAGCGTAGTTGCTTGCTATTCTCGCTAATTTTTCGAATTTACCGCCTTTCGTTTTTGTTTTTCACTTACTATTTTCGATCTTTTTATTTTAATTAACGAATATTGGATAGTGTTCTTCGTTTAAAAAATATATCTACTTCCCTGCAGCTGTTTTTTTATTGCTAATTTTACCACCTGCTATCTTATAAAAGAATTTTTTTCCCATAATCGCCCATACCCTTCCCCCACCTTTCCTTCTTTTCTAGTTTGTTCGCGCTATCTTGAATAGACTTTCCGATCAGAACTGATTTATGTTGCAAAAGTGAAAATCTTTTGTCCCAAGCGATTTTATTGCTGCAATAAAAACGTTTGCGAACGGCAAAAACCTAAAGACGGGGAGCCCCGAACGCTTTTATCCCTATCATCATCCACCATCGCCTAAAATTGCGTTTTTGGAACTTCAATTTCGAAATATTGGTGAAGGAGAGTTTTTGAACTCCATCTCTTCAAATGCATTCAAAAAGCGTGTAAATGTTATGAAAGATGGAGTACAATTTCGTTTTTAAAGCTTCAATTTCAGGAAGAGCCAGCGCCCCCATCCCCACACACAATCTTTCTCCAATATTTTTGAAGATCGCCCAATATTGTGACTTTGGGACTATCAGTTTAAAAAATTTGATGTAAGAGAGTCCCTGAGAGTCCCCTCTTTTCCCTGAACTTAGAATACCATTGCGTTTAAATAGAATACCATTGCATTTTTTGGACTTCAATTTAAAAATATTTCTTGGGGAGAGTTCCAGACCCCCCGTTATTGCCAGTTTTTAGATTTTTGGACTATATCAAAATGTTTAAATATTACAATTTAAACTAGGTCCATGTTGTTAAAAAAGACAAAAACTTAAAATTCAGATTAAACATCACAAATTCCAAAACTGCCATTGTTAAAATTTAAAACACTTATACTCATAAATTTTTCCTTAAGCACACATGTGTGTGTGGGGGGTGGGGAGAGAGGATAAAAATATTTTCCGTCTTGAACACATCACCAAACTTGCACCCATGGTTTGTTGTACTGCATGCTGAAAATATAATCAAAAGTGCTATAAGAAACAATATTTCATAGTTGTTCTTCCAGATCATAAAAAAGATAGTGTGTTTCCCTGATAAAGGAGCACTTTCTCACAAAAATTTAAAAGTAGAAAAGGTGCTTTTATTTATTTTATGTGTTCTACAAGCATATCTTTTTTTTTTTTTTTTCGGTAGTCATTATTTTCTTAAGTGATTATAAACTTCTTTTTTGAATTTTAGAAAAAATACTAAAAACTGAGTACATACATATTTGCATTCAAATCAAATTCAAACCTATGTAGAAAAAGCAATATCTTTGCAGAAATATCAAGTCAGAAATTAAGTTTTAGTTTTTAAGTACTTAATTTTTTTTTATATTAAACCTTTTTATTTATTATTTTATTTCATGGTAAATTCAGGGAATTTTCTTATTTTTCTGCCAATGTTTCCTTTAAACTGTTTTAATGTCCTGTTTCTGCCATCCCTCGGCTTTTGCAATTTTAAAATATCTTTCAAAATACCAAATGACTTTTTAGACGTAGGAAAATGTCTAAAAATCCACTCATTTGAGAAGCATTGCTTCTAATGCGCATAAAGGAGTATATACACCCATTATTTTAAGTTAATGAAAAACTGATTAGCAGACATAAAAAGAAATACTGTGGGGTCCATATTAGATTGTTTCCAGGAGCGTGCACAGAAATTTTGGGGCCTGTCACAAACTACTTTTATGGATCCCCTCCATATTGTTTACCCTTAGGTCCTACATAGATTTCACCCATCTTTGAAAATCTTGGGCCCTTTTCAGGTTTGGGCCCAGGCCAACATGTATCTCTTCTCTCCCCCCCCCCTCTCCCTGTGGAAGTCCCCCTGATTGTTTCTGTAAGATGCCACTACTAAAGAATTAATAATGGAGCGTTCGTTTGAGCAGGGTCGCTGCATTTATGCTAAAATAAAATGAAAAGTTATTTCCAATTTGTTCAGTAAAATGTAGCAAATTTAATGTAGCTCTTGTTTGATTCTAATCTGCTATACCTATTGGACAAGCTGGAAATAATTATTTACCTTCTATTTCCGCATAATTGCAACTGTCTCTTACCTCCCATCTCTCTCTTAGTTGTCACTTAGCTACTCAGGTAAGCTGACTGTTGAGCAATTTCTATCTGAGTTAATGATATGTAATTTTATACCTTAATATGTTTTCACTAGCCTATGCACTCTGTACCAGCAAAAATATGTTTGCCACCTTTGAATATGTACTAATTGCAAACCTATCTTTTAGAGGAAAATACCATGAAGCCATTCATTCAATCAAAGCATACATTGTTTTTGAAGAACAGAAAAGTGCAAAGAAGGCCTTAGTTTTGTAAGTAGTTTTTAATCCGAGTGGAGGGGGTTATATTCGCAAATAATTTTTTTTTAGCTCTAAAAATTCATTTCAAATGTTTAAAATGCTCTAATAAGAACTATACACATAATACAGTTGTCTCTCTGTTTACAACTTTCAAAAGACCACAAAAAATCATCCTTAAGTAGAAAGCGTCCTTAAATACAATGCTTTTAACACTACAGTGGACCATCTGGGACTGTTAAAAGTCGTCATTAAATAGAGAAAGTCATTAAATAGAGCATCGTTAAACAGAGAGCCAACTGTAATTATTCACACTATCCTTAAGTATAATCTTAAAGTAAGCTATTCTAGATGTTTCGTGCTCACTCTAAGGTACTATTATATTCTATTTTTGCTCTTTAACAGGTACCATGCAATTTATGCTAATTCAGATGACAGGCGCTAAGAAAAACATCACTTTTTACATTTGAAAGTACAGTATAACTTTGATTTAACAATTTCCTCAATTTTATAATACATTTCACTGGTTCAGATTTGACTGCATTAGATGTCAATGCTCCTCGATGTAATGATATCCTTGATCTAAAGACAACATTTTTCAGTCCCTTGATAATAGTTAAATCAAGGTTATACTGTACTATTATTTACGCTTACCATAATTTTATATGTAGGGAAATATGTAAAAAGCTATTCATTTTAAGAAGTATTGCTTCATACATGAGTACACTCAACCATTTTTTTGAGCTATTAACAAACGTCGATTATTTAGTCAACGTAAAAGGAGGTAATGTGGAGTCCACACCAGATTTTTCTTTCCCACTATCAAGATATTCATGTTTTATACAAATATCAATATTTGCTGGTTTTTAATGTTGCATATTCATGCAGGGAAAGCAGGAAATTTTTACCCCGGAATTGAGTGGCAAACCTGTCTACCATGAAGTTTATGGTCTTCAAAGGATTAAAACTTAGTCCTAATGTCTGTACCACATAGCCAGACTAACACAAGTCACATAATCGTTACTTTAGAGGAGAACCCAAAAACAGTTGCTTGGTACATACGAAGGATTGGACTGGTGTTCTTTTAGCACTGGTATTTTATTACAAAGGCATACTTGCCAACTCGATTGTTTTTAGCGGGAGACTCCCGTTTTTTGCTTTCATCTCTCGATTTCCTGTTTTTTACGATTTTCTCCTGCTTCTGCAGTTTTTTCCATCATCATCAGTCATAAAAGAGTGAGTTTTGGAGGGAAATGTGCATCTGATCTTGTTCTTTCAGGCCCCTCCACATCAGTGAAGATGTATATAAGCGGTGGATATCCATTCATCAATCTCTCTCTCTCTCTTCCTCCACGCTGATGCCTCGGGTACATTGTTCTTGAAGTGGGCTTGCTGCCCCGGTTTCTGATGATCATATGGCTGGAGCTGGATTGACAGCCAGATCCATTTGCTGAAGGCGTACGCTAGGCTGGCCGGCCGGCCTTCTGTGTTCCATTCCTGATTTGTGCCACAAATTACCAGTGTCCAGATAGTACAAGGCCTTAGGACTATTTATCAAGATGGAGTTTTATGGAGCACCAGTGGTATAAATGTTTTTCAATTATGTTAAAATTTCTGCAATTATTTTTGGTTTTATTGCTGGATTTCGGATTCTATACAAATTTTACTTAGATTCTATAAAATGTTTAACATGTTGTACTTTTTTTAACGAACTAATAAATGTTAATGATTTACTTAAATATGTTTCCTAATTTGACTCAACCAAGACACATTTATGAGGTCCACTAAAAACTCTAAATAGTTTCCCCTAACAATCTCCTTCGTTACATTTTCACCACTCTGAAAACATAACAGACTGCAAACCTTCGCGCGTAGGGCGATATTTACTTGTTAGAACAAACTATTAAAAGTTTTAGTGGACCTCACAAATGTGTCTTAGTTGAGTCAAATTAGGAAGCATATTTAAGTAAGTCATTAACATTTATTAGTTCAATAAAAATACAACATGTTAACAAACATTTAAAAACTTTTAAGTAAAATTCGTATAAAATCCTAAATCTAGCAATAAAAAAATATTGCAAAAATTTGTACATAATCGAAACATGTTTATACCACTGATGCTCCATAAAAAACCATCTTGATAAATAGTCCTGAAGCCTTGAACTATCTTGATATTTGTAATTTGTGGCACAAATCAGGAACGGAACACAGAAGGCTGGCCGACCTAGCGTACGCCTTCAGCAAAAGGATCTGGCAGTCTATCCATCTCCAGCCAGATGATTATCAGAAACCTGGGCAGCCAGCCAACTTCAAGAATAATACCGGATGCATCAGCGTGGAGGAAGAGAGACAGATCGATGAATGGATATCCACCGCTTAGATACATCATCACTGACATGAAGGGGCCTGCAAGAACAAGATCAGACGCACATTTCCCGCCAAAACTCATTCTTTTATGACTCCTGGAAACCACGCAGCAGCAAAAGTCCGTTTACTTTTCAATTTCACCCTGTATGTAATGATTTTGCTGGGAAAATCTTAAGTACAAGTTTGGTCATTTGAGTGACAAATAATTGATTTTTATGCCTAATGGGGAGAAACAATGTGTATAAATAAAAGTAAACTCAACAGGTACTGTAGTTTTATTAAACATTTAATTTTTAAATGAATGCTTGTCTTCATTTTACTGCTTTTGTAGCAGCTAGTATTTTTATGTGTCCCTTGATTAGTAAATTCATATAATTACGAGTTTTAATTCCTGAGTGCTGAGAAAGAATTTTTTCTTGTTATTTTGAATGCTGACATCAGAACAACTATTTTAAAAAGAAATTACTTCAATTTTCAGGAATGGATCTCTCTTAAATGGCCGTCACATTGTTGTTGATGCTGCTGCAAATTCAACTGAAAAGTCCTATGAGGATAAACGATCAATTTTTATTGGAAATTTACCCTATGGTAAGTTAAAAAGGTCGAAAGAAAAGAAATTAAACTTCTTTGATGCATAATCTTTAAACCCTGGATGTTTACACATCCATAGTGTAACATAGTGATAAAAGGAATGTAGAAGTGATTAATATTCATAAACGACAATTTTTTTTGTTTGCATGATTTAATTTTTAAATAATGCATTATTACATTTCTTTCTTAAAAATTCACATAAATAGCATGAAAATTCTCTTTTAATTAATGGATTTCTGCTCTTAAAAGAAATTCATCCTCCAAGTATATATGGTGGAATGAAATACCTGAACATTTTTTTAAATGTCTTTTGTCAGCAAAATAATGGCAGCTACAGTGAAAAGAGTAAAAGAAATAGTTCATAGAAATGAGCTTTGGATCATCTAAAAATTTTATCTTATTCTTATTATCGTTATATCACATTATTTCTCACCTAAACTTTTATGGTAGTTTTTATGTATTCTTGAAAAAATATACTTCTTTAAAATATGTTTCTCCTGTACAATACATGTTTTTTAATCTGACAATTTATCTTGACAGATGTAGATGATGAGGCAGTTTGGACTGCATTTGACAACTGTGGTAAAATAGATAGAGTGAGAATTATTAGAGATTGTGTTACTGGTGTAGGCAAAGGATTTGGATATGTTTCATTTAGTGTAAGTGTTATTTTTTCCCTTTTTAGTTTAAGTTTGATTAAAATAATGCAAAATTTCAAAATGCATTATCAATTAATTTAATGTTGTTTTACAAATATTTGAATAGCAAAAGATAAAATGCACTTAAAGATACTTGAATGTAAGAGAAAAGGTTTTTTTTAAAGGAAGAGTAAAGAATTTGCAATACTGTCATAGAACAGGGTGATCTATGTCAAGTCAAGCAACCCGTTGTTGAATATTTTATTTTTTAAAATACTATTGCAAATTATTGGCAACACTATATTGTTCGGAATAACTCACCATTATTATTTTCATTTTCCATGCATACTGAATCTTTCAGTAGCTATTAGTTAGTAGTGTGGTCAAGATCGTTTTTATCCAGAATCAAACTCATTCATTTGAAACCATTGTGAAAACCTTTACTGATAAACTTCCAAATGCTTCTGCTCCTAATCAAGATAACGCTCTTTCGACTAACATCCTGCTTTCGGGAAACTGGAAATGTGTTGGAGTCTGGCGAAGAAATGGATCTCCATCTTTACTGGACCTGCACGATATGGACAAGAGAATGATAAATTCCCTTGTCCATATTAAAGGTTGAAAATTTCATCACTGACGGATTTATCATATGGGTTCCGTCTCTGAAGCAATTAAAATTTCACGCATATCCTGCTTGTGGTATGCTAGAATTCATAGCTCCTGATCAAATTAAATGATTGAGTTTACTGTTGATGACCAAAGTCATCGTCAATACATGTCATTGAAGAACTTGATTCTGGGTTCTTTGCAGGGGAAGACTGTTTTTATCTTACAGGCTATGTTAGGTCAGTTCATAAGAAAAGCAAAAACTGCGAATTCTGGCAAAAAAATTTGTTGCATATACAACAAGCTAAAATGGAATCGAAATTTGGATTCTGTCTGATTGCAAAAGTGCAATACAGCCCTTGTCCAACTGGCAGAGTGTGAGAGATAATGTCAGAGTGTCAATACTCAACAAGTTAAAAAGGTTTTCCATTTTGCATCAGATTTATCTACAGTGGATCCCTTCTCATGTCTACCTCGAAGGAAATGTGATCGTGAATGCTTTAGCTATGACTGGTGCTTGTGAGGCCTCTGTGCTATCAGCACCCCTCATCTTTTTGGAGATTTTCTAAAAAATAAAGCTCAAGATTAAGACTACTTGAATTGCCCTCATCGCACCATTGCTATTGGTGTTCTTGTCCTGGAGGATCTCTGGCTCTTAGTTTTAATTGACAGAATCAAACTATTCTTGCCCGATTTTGAAGTGGTCACCTTAAATCAATGAAATTTTCTGAGCGATTTAAGGGTTTTGAAATCTGTAACCAATAGTTCTGAGCAGACTTTACCTGAACACATTCTCGTGCGCCTGGGGCTCTCCAAACAGAATTTATCTGACAATCCTCTAACGGCGTCTGATTTTTCGAGGATGTACAATGTCATGATCCTGGTCTAGCACTGCTGGCCACCGGGGGCATGCAACAACAAAAACACAAGCTAAAAGCAAAGCTACTGAAAGTGTTAGTGAGCATGGAAGATGAAAATACTGCCATACTATTTAGAATAATATTGTATTGCCTACTTACGGAAAAAAATTTTAAGTAAATTTTGAAATTTCAAACTATAATTGTATCTACAGTCGGATCTCGATAATTCAAATCTTCTTTTATCTCAAAGTTTTCATTTGGTCCCAAACTATTGAGACTGTTGTGGAAACTTCCCATAACTTTAACTACCAATAACTCGAACTTTTAGCCGGTCCCTTGAGACTTTGAGTTATCGAGAGTTGACTGTATTTCTTTTAGTCCAGTCAATGAACACATTGTAGCGTGCATGGAATATGCGATAATTTTTGACTTCAGAATATCGTTAGGGGTAGTTAGTAAGTAAACATACTAAAAGTCCCCAACCCTAGGGGGTGAGCTAAAGGTGAAAGGGACAGGGAAGAAAATTTTGGGTTTTTCAAGAAAATGTTGGAAATGGTGGAAAAAATGCGTTTAAAATAAAAATTCAAGCTAAATAAGCTTCCTACGAAACTTTCTACTTATATTTGTAAAATTTCCAATATTTTTCCGGTTTATGTTATAAAAAATTCGTGATTTTCGAAAAAATTCTCTCTTTTTGTCAAACATTTGCTCCTAGTGCCTCCCACAAACAGTACTCATGAAAATTGTCGATGACAAAGTTGTAGAGCTTTAAATTTCCGTCAATTTGATATGCTATTTTGTTATATTTTATTCAACCAATCAAAAGTTACAGAATTTCAAATACGCACTTTCATGGCGAAAAATGGAACACTTGCCATTTATAAATTTCAAACTGACTCGAAAGGATTGCGCACTTTCTCTTTCCTCAATTCGACAATCCCGAAGGACAATAAAATATTTGTGGATTACTACAACACAAATGTTTAGGGGGGGGGGGGGGTCGTGATATTGTGATTATGTGACAAGGGGGAAGGAAAGAGAAAGAAGTGTGACATCAAGCATTTTTTAATACGAATATGTTTATGAAAAGTAGCTTGCAAAACGAACTTTTTAACAAAGGGGGAGGGGGTCAAAAATGTTGAAAAAAGTGAAACAACATTTATATGGACAGCCCCTTACTAAGAAATCGGACAGATTTGCAGAACTACTTATATGCAGTTTGAATTGGTGGACTGAGGATGTGCAGAAAGTCAGCATTATACATATTGTTTAAGGAAATTGATAATGACATTGATTTAATTTAATTTGAATTTGTTATTGAGGATACCCAGTCTACAAAACTGTTAGGCTAAAAGAGACGGCTGTATAAACCATATGGACATCAATGTCAGTTAGAAAATTGAAATGACGGTCAAACAAGAAGGTTTCTGTCCAACTTTCATAATAACTGTCAGCTGACAATTCCACTAATGATGAAGCTGTTGAAAAACGAGACAAATACGCTCTGAGCCATAGGTGATGTTGACGTTGATATTGCTAGCATCAAATGGCAAAATTCTTCGGTAGCTAAGGTATATATCAACAGTTCTTCTTCCCCTGAATCCATTGAGTCTGCTGGGGTCATATGAACTCTCATGGTATCGTGCTCGAGCCACAGAAAAGTCCTTCAATGAGTTCCGTAACAGATCATTTATCAAAGTTACTGCATACATCAAGACTGATCTCTAACTCTGCCGTACCACCAGGTACACCTGTACCTTGGAACTTGATGGTGAAGTATCGGATTGGGGGTTTGGGAAAGGAGGAATGGTCAACTTGTGCCGAAACTCTCGGAATCAGATGATCTCCTGACGGAATTTTGAAGATGATTTTGACCAATTGTTTTTCCACAAGTGACCGGAAGATCACTTGTAGAAAATCATCGTTAAACTAATCTGTCACAAGCTTGCATTGCAAGGCAGTTGCAACAACAGAATCAAAATATTTATCCAGGACGAAGGGGACAACGATGACATCAATACATTACCAATTTCTTAGAACAACTTTTCCACTGCTGTTGACATGACCCTTCCTCCTCAGAATAAAACCAAGATGTCACCTTAAAGATGATGTTTTCATTTTCTAATTAGTCAGTCCATACTCCATATAAGCTTTCCAAATATAATTAGTAATAATGTAATAAAAACTAAAATTACAAAAAGGTGCTGCCTGTCAGCTACATTTACCTTATTTCTATTATTAAAATTTTCATTATCATGCCATAGTGTCACATATTCATTTCAGTAAGCATGACGAAATGGAGTACATGCTATAACTTCATAGTTTTTGATTACTTGTCAGCTGGGTGTCGTGGTGATTGGGCATTAGAGATGAGTTCAGGGCTCATTTTTGAGAGCCGGGCTAGTAACCGAGCCCGCCCGAGCCCAGGTGATATTGTCTCGGATCAAAATCCGAGCCCGCCCGAGTCCGAAGGAAACTTTCTTGTATCAAAAACCGAGCCTTCTACAGTCTGACTTAATAAAAAAATGTTATGTCAAATGTTCTTCATTGCAATAGTAATCGCAAAAAAAAAAAACTATAAATAAGCGTCAATTTATTTTCTGGGTTTTTTTTTTGGTTTAATTTTTCACATTGATTGAACTGATTTAAATGTTCCTTTCTTTTTCTCACAGTAGGAAAGTGTTTATTTGCTTTGAATTTGTTTGGCAATCAAGGATTGAATATCTTTGCTTGAGTCCGAGCCCGAAACCTATTTTCCATTCTGGAGCCCGAGCCCGCTTCAGGGCGGTCTCGGGCTCTAGAACTTCAGGGCTCGGACTCAAGCTGTCGGGCCCGGGCTGAGCCCATCTCATCTCTATTGGGCATAGGTTTCGTATTTCTTAGGTATCAGGTTTGATTCTGCAGTTCAAGTGTTCAGCAGGTGAATTTTCAAAACACAGAAAACCGTCAGGGTCCTTGTTGTATGATTGCTGCACAAGATGCCTTGAGCGCCTGCTTTGTACAGACATTCTGTGACAATAGGAACGAGACAATACTTTTTTTCCCCCAAAAAAGTATTGGTTTTCAAAAACGCATACCTAAAAAACCACTGGAAATGTGACATATATGTATGAAAACAATTTCACAAATTTAGTTAACTTTCACTTTTATTTGGAAACACATAAAACGGCAGGAAAACCTGCCGTTTCCAAGATATAATCGAAAACCGCAAAATTCGGCTCCCCCTTCCCACTTTTAACTCCCCCCATAGGGTCGGGGACTTTCCGAATGTTTACTTATTAATTACTTCTAACAAATTTCTTACTGAGGAAGTGCTGGCTTTCTGCTTTTTCTCAATTTACTTTCGTTAAACAATGCCATGTGTATGGAGCTAATTCAAACTGCATATACGTAGTTCTCCAAATCTCCGTCTGATTTCTTGGTAAGAGGCTGTCCGTAAAAATGATGTTACACTTCTTTTTCAAAATTTTTGACCCCCTCCCCTTTTGTCACAAAGTTCGTTTTGCAAGCTACTTTTCATAAACATGTTCGTATTAAAAAATGCTTGATGTCACACTTCTTACTCTTTCCTTCCCCCTTGTCACAATTTCACGAATTCGCCCCCCCCCCCCCCTTTAACATCATGTGTGTTGTAGTAATCCACAAATACTTGTTTATTGTCCATCGGGATTGTCGAACTCATTGAGGAAAAAGAAAATGGGCGATCCTTTTGAATAAGTTTGAAATTTGTAAATGGCAAGTGTTCCATTTTTTGCCATGAAAATGTGTGTTTGAAATTCTGTAACTTTTGATTGGTTGAATAAAATATAACAAAATAGTATATCAAATTGAGGGAAATTTAAAGCTCTACAACTTTGTCATAGACAATTTTCATGAATACGGATCGTGGGAGGCACTAGGAGCAAATGTTTGACAAAAAGAAGGAATTTTTCCGAAAATCATTGATTTTACACAGGAAAATTATTGGAAATTTGACAAATATGTGTCAAAACAGATTTGTAGGAAGTTTATTTAGCTTGAAATTTTATTTTAAATGAATATTTTCCACCGTTTCCGATATTTTCTCGAAAAACCCAAAATTTTCTTCCTCCCTCCCTCCCACCTTTAGCTCACCCCCTAGGGTCGGGGACTTTTGCTATGTTTACCTACTACCCTTAACAATATTCAGAAGTCAAAAATTATCATATATTCCATGAACTCTACACCCCTGTTTTGAGAACTCATTGACTGGACTATTTTCATTTTCTATCATTTATGGGTGCTTCCTTTTTGGCTTCTACAATAAATCACCATTGCTTGTTGCAAATTGACTCTAAAGTTAGCAGGGATGAGATTTTTCCGGCTTTTGCCGGAATTCCGGCTTTTTCTGTTGGCTTTTCAAAACCTTTCTCCTTTTCCTCCTTTTTTTTTGCCTCTTTCAGGCCTTATTTTTCTCAAAAATCGAAAAAAAAAAAAAAGATTTTTTTTAATTTTCGGTCCAAGATTTCTTATTTGTTCTATTTTTCCCCTCAACTCTTTATTCTCTGCGATATCTGCCAAAAACATAAGTTTTGGAATCATGCCAACGACGTCAAACACGTGTTGCGCCGAAAGTTGCATGCCTCATTTGAGATTTCAATCTTTTTGCATCCTGCAAGTATTTCAATTATTTTTAAAGTAAGGTGGTTTTTATATTTGATTATTTTATTCATCATTTCAATAATATTTTTATTTCTTTAATTTATTTTAGAAAAAATGCAAAACTCAATCAAAAAATGTGGCTTAGCACCACAGTCTCGATTTTTTTTGTAACTTGGCATACGTTTTTGTGTATTTAAGAAAGTGTAAAAAATATTTATGGTGAATCTCAAATGGTTTAGGCTTTACAACCTGTTAAAAGTTATGAAATTTCATGATTAAATGAGGCAGCTGCAAGTTGTTCTTTTTATTCCAAAATTGTATTAGGAAGTTTTCAAAAACAAATTTTGGGTTCCAATGCAAGGAAAAAGATTACCAATCGTTTATATACATATATATTTATTTAATTTCAATTCTTACTATGAAAAGTATGTCTTACCCCATAAAGAAGTTTTAGATTTTTCTCTCTGTTGTAAATTTTTACTTTACAAACAGACCTAATTTTAAAATTTATGTTCTCACTCGTTTAACACTATAAACTGAAATGTTTTTAATGAAAAAAATGTATTTTTCTCTAATTGACACTATTGTGTGATGTAGTCAAGATTGAACTCTGGCTCCCCCAACCCTTTGTTCAAGGACTCAGTGGTTAGAAATTGTTGCCTCTTTTTCAAAATTTAGATTTATTTAGGAATAAACACCCTTGCAAGAAATGATACAATGCAGCAAATTGTACTAAAATATTACTCATACTTAATTAAATACATATTGCCTTTAAAAGTGGTAAAATAGCCATTTTTTGTTGAATTTTTGAATATCATGGCTTCCAGGTTATATTTTGATGCAGTTTTGGATATCATCCCTTTAACGAAATTTTTTTTGGATTTCCTCCTTTTTGCTCTCTGAACACTCTCATCTCTGAGTTAGAAAAGCTGAATCATCTTCACTGTCCTTGACAATTATTATAACTATGACAATATATCAATTTTTATACTGCTTCCTTCATAGCATGTCTTTTATGTTACATGTAAATCAATAGAAATTTTGCTTATTTTAACGATTATTTTATAGAGCACTCAAGCAAAAGAAAATGCTCTTTCTCTAGAAGGTGTGCAAATTAGTGGTCGGACAATTAGGATAAAAGCAGTAGAGTCCAAGCAGCAAATGGAAAAACAAAATAATAACCGGAGAGAATTTCATCATTTGTAAGTATAAATTAAAAAAATTCCCAAACTATTACATTTACTATGCTCAATATATAGCTTTTTGGGGGAAACAATACACACACATATATACAAAGAACCAAAGAAATTGTAAAAATCATAGGAGCCAGCCATTTATAGTGCCAGACAAATTATTTATCACAAAAAATCGTCGGGTAACATGGCTTCTGAAAGATTGTTGTCCAGGGTTGCCACGCCACAGGGGAGCACAAGGATTGGGGAAAATACAGAGAATTCAACAGTTAAAAAAAAAAAACAGGGAATTTTGAAACTTTCCTCTAAATACTGGAAAATGCAGGGAATTTTTAAATTGTAGTTGCAAAATCAATGCCTGAATGTATAAACTACCAAAGCAAATAAATAAATGATAATAATAATATTAATAAGTTCATAAGTAAAATAAAATAAAAAAATGGTAATTTTACTTGAAGTTTTTGTTTTAGTAAATATTGAAATGTTTATCATAAAAGCAAAAATTATTTATTGTTTTATTTGACATGCATCTTGAATTATATGCTAATTTAATTTGGAGAGCATGAAATGAGTCCTCAATTTTCATTGTTCTGCTTAACCCATTCATGCCAGTTGGTATAAAAATATACCAACCGGGGAAAAAATTATAATTCGTCTTTACATGATGCTATCACCCCAAAAGCTGTGCATTTTACATAGTAAATAATCATCGAAAGGGAAAAAAATATGTTTACTCTATCTTCGTTAAAAACGGACGTATTAGTAGTCTTAAAACTTTAATAAGTCATAACTCTAACAACATTCCTCTTCCGTCAAAAAGTAAAATGCAAGTTTTGCATGTATTTTAGTAATTTCAAAAAGGTTTTAAAATTGTACTATAATTGTAACAGTGTATTTGATTTATATAAACTTTTAAAAAGTTGTTTTTAGCTTTGTTTCTGTTATAAATTCCCTTTTACTTTCAATGGTAGAAATTTGTACCAACCGGCGGATATGTAGTCACTGTCTTGCTTCGGGCAAATGAAGTGTTTGATCTAAAATTTGTACAAATAAGCGATATTTTTTAAAGATTTTAAGTATTTTACAGGGATGATTGTGTTCCGGTATTTTCATCTTGAATTCCGGTATCTTCATCTTCGAAAATACCAGAACTTCAATATTTTCAGAAAAAACCCCTTTTGTAAAATTTAGGGCGATTAATGAAATGCCAAAAGTTCAAATTGAAGACATTTTGTGTGGTATAAAGCTTAAGCTACGGTCATGGTTTGTAAACTCTGTGGTAATTATCGAAGAACAGCTGGGGTGGGGGATTGAATAAAGGCTAGATAAGAAGAATCCTTGAAAAATTTTAAGAAATGAGAAAAATTAAAAGAATTTAATTCCCACCATGCACTTGGACATATTAAGTCCAATTAAAACTTCGAGTTTTAGCCCCAACAAATAATTATGTATATAAATTATTTATATACATAATATAATGTGTACATACACGTAATTTATATATATATGCTCATCAAAACACTTTTTCTTCTTGGGAAAAAAAAGTTCAGGTATTTTTTCATGGAGTCACAATCACCCCTGATTTTAGTATTATTGTTAATTTATTATAGACGTCATGGGCGCAAAAAGCTGATAAGAGGAAATTCGATTTGATTTGGATATAAACTGTGGGTGTTGTTCTCGTAATACGGACTTTTATTTTTTTCGGTACCATATTGCGGCACCTAGACGAATTGGTATAGATTGACGTTTCACTTGCACTTTTGGAAAAATAATAAGTACCTAAGTACCAGAGGAAACGCATGCCATTATGGGCAATTTTTTACTTTTATTCCTGTGCTAAATGATATTCTTTCAACTTATGCATTGAAAGAGTATACAAATGGATGCTCCATCGGGTTCAAGAAATGAAATGAAGAAACACACACACACACACACAATCAACCAAGAACAGCATGTTGTAATGCTGCAATAAAGATGATGCTGTAAAATGGAACGGCAGTACTGCAGCAGCAATTACAAGCAATAAAGTATTCAGGAAACGATGTGAATTCAAACAGTAAATGAGATGCTTTTGAGAAAA
The DNA here is from genome assembly GCF_026930045.1 of Uloborus diversus. Lineage (NCBI taxonomy): Eukaryota > Metazoa > Arthropoda > Arachnida > Araneae > Uloboridae > Uloborus > Uloborus diversus. Next base: position 41,730,224 of record NC_072734.1, read on the forward strand.
ATAATTTAGTTATTCAAATACCGTAGTTATTGAAACACATAGCAAGTGCATATGTCGGATATACCTTTTTGATTCGTAGAAGAATACGGTATTAGAAATTGTTACAAAAAAAAAAAAAAAAATCTGTGGTGGTCACTTTTTTTTGGGCAATTTGTGCAAAGTGATGTAAAAGAATGGCGAATGTTCCAGACTTTTTGAAAAGAAGATTCGCTATTCATTCCGAGAAGATTGTGATGCATAAATATTCAATTTAATTTTTTTCAAGATTTTACAACTTTTTAGTATCAATTTTTTCAAGTTCATATTTCATAAACTTTTATTTTACAAAATGAACACATTCCTTTTTTCTTTTGAAATAAATGAAATTGTAATTAGAAAACTCTTTTATGTAAGTGTAAGTAATATTTTACAATTATAAATATTTATAATCGATAATCAATGCAATTATTGCAATCAAACAATAAATGTAAAATTTGCAAAAATAATGTGCTCAAACCATACAAACGCCGGTTGGTAGAAAAATCTACCATAAAAATAAAAATAGAAAATTTAATAGTAAAAATTAAATCTGTATATGATGCACTTACTAGACATAAAATAAATAAATACTATTAAAATTATCATAATTTATTGTTTTTTCGAAACCGGCATTAATGGGTTAACCTTTATCCTTTTAAGTCCAAGTAATTAATGGTTAGAAAAAGGCTTTTTTTTTTCTTGTGTAAAAAATTAAATATATTCAAATTCTCCTTATTTTTATTTAGTATTTTTTACCATTGTGATGAAAATGTCAAGATATTAATGTTCTTTTTAAAATATCAGTGTACGCTTGTTTGTAATGTTGCACAAAGGGAAAACAAGGAATTTTATTTCCAAAACTGAGTGGCAGCCCTTTATGGCTTAACTTTTTAAAAACTCCTAATATTTTGATTTTTGTCCTAAATATTTTAAATTTTTTATTACTTTTCCTCGCATTTTAGCAGAAAAAGAGAAAGTCCCACCGAAATGGATTTAAACTTTTCCTTCTAGTCTTAAACTACTTATACATTGCTTACATTTCGCAAACTAGCGTATGAAATGCTAAACAATAGATTCAAGTTCCGTTAAAGTTTTATCATGTGTCCAATCAGCTTTTTAAGTTTTTAATTACAGTAGTAGCCACTTTATCAGGGACTTTTACTTGAAAATGATAAAGCAATCTTAAAGCAATAAATGGTTTGATATGGAGAAAAGAACTGTGCATATGGGACTTGTTACTGTATTGCATTTACTGTAAAGTAGAATTTATATAAGTGAAGAAGTTGAAAGCTTACATGCAAATTGAAATGTGGCAGTGAAAAAGAAAGGACTGTTTTTACAGTTGAGAAAAATGCAATTGAAGCATCCAGGCCTGTTCCTAGCAGACCTGGATACAATTTTGTACAAGCTAAGCAAGCTATAGCTTAGGGCCCCTGCTTTGTTTGGGGCCCCCAACTCCCGGAAATTAGCGTGATTTGTTCAAAAAAAAAAAAAAAAAAGCAGTTGAAAAAATAAATTTCATTTTCTAGTGCTTGAAATTTTGGAAAAGTGTGGCTAGAAACCACAAATGGGAGGGTAGGGAGAAGGAATGGCAATATATGTCAAATTCTATTCAGCTTCTTGCACCAAAAATGTAAAAATCATGGTTCTCACGTTTCTGGAACATAGGATTCAGTGATAAGCAAAGGGATGCAAATGGCAAAATTAAAATTTTGGAGATAACTAGTACAAATGGTAAGTGAACCTCTCATCTGTCTTGGGGCAAGAGCCTACTCGTAACCCTGGTAGGTGCAGTCATACAGCATGATTTAGAAAAAAATTCAATGAAAGCCTATACCTAGGACCGCAACTTTAAACGCGTTGTACTCAAAACTTGAAAATATCCACTTACATCCCTTTGCTTCTCACGGCATCAAATTACAAATTTTTGTTGCTCACATGTTTCATATCTTGCTATTTATTAACCCCCAACACACTAAGAAAGGGGGTTATAAGTTTGATGTGTCTGTGTATCTGTCTGTGGCACTCTAGTGCTTAAACAGATGGACCGATTTTGAAAAAAAAAAAAAAATGTTCGAAAGGAAAGTTGATTGAGAGTGTTCTTAGCTAGGTTACGTCATTGGATGGCATTAATTAATGAAGATATTAATCAAAAACCTCTAAAAGGTTTTTTGTGATTTTTACAGTGAAAACATATTTAAAAAATTTAAAATTTAATGCCAAAATAAAGAGATATTTTCTGTGTCTGATAGAATGTGTTAGGAACTTCCATGTTACATAGAACTCGAATTATAACATTTTTTAAAGCAGATTTTCATAACGGCTAAGCCTTTATTCACACGATTGATCACCAAATTCATTTTTACAAGGAAATTAGATGCATTGATTTAAAACTTTTATCTGTTGCTAGTTTGAAATTGATTTTTAATAGTGTAAGGCTTTTAAAAGAATTTTCAATTTTCCCTCTTAATTCTACAGTTGCGACTCGGTCGTTTTTTTTTTTTTAATTTTAAATTTTATCGTTGGTTGTTGTCATGAGAAATCTATAGTTTCTTTTTTCTTTAAATTTAAAACAGCTGTTTCTTACAAAGTTAGAAACAGGACTGTAAAATTTTACAATCAAGTACTAAAATATCAGAGACTGGAAAGTACAAATGAAGTGCGTTAAATAATTTTATTGTTCTAGGGATTCCTTAAAAATAATTAGATAAGACTTTAAAAATCCTAAGCAAAGTGGGCTCCAATTTTATTTCTTATCAAGTGTATAAATTATGAAGTGTTCAAATAGGCAGTATGTTACATTTGTTACCTATGTTCTAAATCTGTGTTCAACATTTCTTTTAAAGCATTTTTTACTATTGATCATTTTATGTTTAATTCATTGTTGTATTTGTCGGTGGGTTGGAGACGTGATTAAAAACTAATTGTACTGAAAGCCAATGCAAGCAAGTAACAATGCATTGTCTTTTCTCTTCCAACGCTCTTTCTCTCTGTCAATTGCTGTCATTGAGTTGTCGAATCAAATGTAATTTTTACCGTGCATTATTTTAATTTGCGAAAGAGTAAAAAACTTTTAAAAAGTTTTTTTTGCCTATTTCTGTCAAGATATTTTGGTACTTCCAACTACATCTTATTAGGCTTTAAAATGCAGAATTTTATATCTACTTTTCAAAATTTCTCCCGGATCCCTACCAATTGGGGATATTCTGTACTCCACTTAAAGGGGTGTCACTCCTGAGTCACTCTCTTCATAACATTCCCCCTCTTAAGGTCAATCCAGAAAGGACATCAGGGAAAAAAAACTTTAAAAAACGATCAAAAAAGTAAATGGTTTTTAATAATTCTTTAGAATAGGGGGGAGGGGTAAAAATTGCTTTTCACAACACCAAGAGAAACATTGTTCAAACTACAAAAGGGGCCTCATACCTGAAATGGTTTAGTGCCCCATTAAGTCTAAATCTGGCCTTGGTTCTTAGGCTTTATAGTATGCCCATCGATGCAACAAGTAAAATTAAACTGACAAGTTAATCTTATACTGAAAATAGCTTTGTATATTGCTCAATATGTTTTGTGTAATATACTAATAGGAAAATAAAAAGAAGTATTGTAAACCAAAAGAGCGGATGCTAAAAGATAGCTGCGCGACTTCAGCATAAGGCTAATATTACACATGACATGTGACATCAAAGAAACGCTAAAATAAGCTGAAAGTACTTTGTTTTCAACAAGTAGTAAACCAATTCAAACAATATTGAATAAAGTGTTAAAGAAAAGAAAGAAAAAAAAATCCAATTCTTTTTTTTTAAATCTAAGGGGAAAAGTTTCTGTTCATCCACATTGCTATTTTAAAATTTTAATTTATGTTGAAAATATTTAAATTTAATTTTGAATGAAGCAAGTAACCTGGAATTTTCTAAAAAATAACCTTGAAAAGTCATGGAATTTTTTTTTAACCACAAGTGTATGAACCCTATTATGGTTCAGTTATTTTCCTTTGTTGGCCTCCCAAGCGCTACTATCCAAAGGCTGCATTTCAACCTTTGTTCAGGATTGCCAGGTCCGAAATGTCACTGTAATGCAGAGAACTAAAGGTAAAATACCTCTTCTCTACCAGACTGATGATTCTGAACAATGGTGAAACTGCAGTCTCTGGATGTCATAATCAAGCCGTTACAGGGTGGTGACAGATTAGAGAAAAGTCAGGGAACTTTATCACTCAGGGAAAAATCAGGGTCACACTTTTTCTCGACATGTTTGACCCCCTTCCCCTTTGTCACTAAGTGTCACACTTCACCTTATTACTCCTCTTGTCATATGTCATATTATTATAATAACTGTGATTTCACTTTGTCACCTTCTCTCTTCCCCTTGTCACAAGTTCATGAACTCCTCTCCCCTCAAGGCATGACATCACTTGTGGATGACCCTTTGTACAATAACTGCGATTTACTAAACAATTGTTTTTTAAACACAATTACTTAATATAGTACATCTACCTATTCATTTTTAAATATTTAAATAATAATTAGACAAACTGACTTTTGCTGCTGAGAGTTTGGGAGGGAAAAGCAATAATCATAAAACTTAAAAAAAAAAAAAAGCCAAGCACCATTTAAGCATGTTTTACTACACTTATGAAATATCTTAGTCATCTAATAATATTCTCATCTTCAACTTTTAAGCTGTCTATGATCAATTTGTAAATCACATCTTTTGAAAACAAATATATGCAATTACTACATCAAAATCGTCCATATACCTTTGCCTCGTGACGATGTTAAGTTGTCGATCGAAGTATTTTAAGTTACTGTCATAAAGGAAAATTATGCAGTCTTGAACTAAAAAAGAAGGAGTTTTGAAGGAGTTTGAAGGGCCGCTGAAAAAAATTTCCTGAATGAAGGAGTATTGGAGGAATTTTGAAGGAGCGTACAAACCCTGTTTTTAAATTAATGCTAAAAAAATCTTAAAAGTTATCACATGTTTAATTTAATTGCTAAAATTGAATTTTGATTTTTTTTTTTTTTTTTGCCATGGTATTTGCTGTCATTCTAATTACATGAAGGTTTTTTTTTTTAGATTTTTATTTTAAAACCATATACATTTTGAAATTAATAATTGTTTTTGAATGTCAATGTTGTTTGTTACTAAAAAGTAATTACTTTTATTAGTTTTTAATAGTTAAAATGCTGTATTCATTCATTAAACCCTAAGTTCTTGATTAGAGAATAGCTCAATATGACTGGTTGTTGAAAGGTTTCAATTTGTTTTAGACAAATATGTATATTCTGCCATGTGCAAGTAAAGGGCAGTAATGGCACATTTTTCTTTTTTGCATTTTTTTCATCTATTGTACGTTATCTTTATTGTACATCCTCGCTTATTTGGTTTCTGCTGAAGAAGAGGCGAAAAAAAGTCCAATTCCAACATTTTCCTATTATTAGTATTGAATCCATCACACATTTCTTCAAATATCGCCAAAACTAATTTCTGCAGATACTGCCCTTTACCTGCACACGGCAGTATTATTTACGTAAGTAAAACTACATTACTTCTATACTTTATCTATCAATTGTTATTCTTGCAGCAGCAATTATACTGCTTGAAAATTCAGTTCAAGATTATTTCCATTTAAATGTTTTAGTTTTATCATGATTAGATATTAATTTAAGAGTGGTTTTTAATAATTTTTTAGAATTCTTATTTAACTGGTTCCTGGAAGTAAAGTATTTGTTTTTGATTTAATTCAATATTTCTCTGTCAATGATTTAATACACTATTTCTACCAAAAAAAGGAGCATTTTTTCAAAATATATTTTTAATTAACAGCTTAAACTGTTCTAAATGCTGCATTTTATTTAATATGCAATGCTTTTTCAGGTAGGGCAAAGAAAGGAAACCATTATCATTGATAACGTAAATCAGGGAAATTTGGTTAACTTAATCAGGGAAATTCAGAGCAAAAGTCAGGGAACTTTTTTTTTCCAGTTCCTGTTGCCACCCTGTGTTAGGTATGTGCTCACAATTCTAGCTTAGCTCTGGAGCGACAACTTATAACTTATTTTCTCTACACTTTCACTTGTTTCCCATGGAAATCCCATTGCAGTCATGTGGATATGTGACTTTCACAATGTGATAATAATAATAAAAAAACGTATGTATTGATAATTTATTAGTTTTTTTGTTGAATAATTATTTATTTTTGATGTTATTCTTTCATAGTAAACAACATGCCCTGAAAATTAAAAAAGAGAAATCAGAAAATTCTAATTGCAGAAAATCAACAAAGAAGATCATGAAATTGCAAAAGAAAATAGCTAAAAAGAAGAAAATAGCTCAAATATTTGGAAATGTTTGAATTTTAGTAAAATCTTTAATTGCTTTAATTGTTTTCTCTCATTTCACATAAAGTATTTTTAAAATCTTATTATGCAGAATGGAATGCATTACTCCAGTAAATACAACATTTCTTACAATATAGATATATTTATTTCTAACAATTGCACAAGCGCAAATGAAAAAATAGCAGAATATTACAGAATGTAATAAGTACATTATAATAGTTAAATCAATATGCCATTACAGTAACTACTACTTGAAGAATTAACATGCAGTATACAAAGGAGTTATGAGTACTAATATAGTAATGCTCTAAAAATATGCATGAACACCACTGAGGCATGTATTGCTTTCATTTTATTTCAAGTGGTATAAAATTTACAAATAGAGATGAAATATGAATGAAATGACCAGGTAATGAAAAAAGAAAACTACAAAGTGAGAATGTGAATATTTTTCAGTATTTAACAACCCTCTTCAAACATATAGACTAGATAAAACTTGGTGGAAAATTTCATTATTGACATATAATTTTGTAAAACATTAATATACTTTTACTTTTAAGAAACATTCTCCACCAAAAAAAAAAAAAAAAAAAAAAAAGTATATATATATATAAATATATACATATTAAAAACAAATTGATTTCTATTATCTTTATTGAACAAGAACTTTTTCATTATACAAATGATAAGTTATATAATTATAAAATGCATGCTTTTGGAAATGGAATATGAACATGAAAATACACAAATATATTCACAACCTCAACATTGATCTAGATTTGTACCTAGGAATTTAACATGTATGAAAAGAAAAAAAAATCAACCAAAAATTGACTTATGATTGCGTTAACAACGAAAGTCTATTCAAAATATTTACAATGATATACAACATCATAAAATGTTAAAAACGTCAAACAAAACAAAATATATATAAAATTGCCAACACTTTCAGATCTTAGCATTTCATAAAAATGACAGCTGAGTAGTAAAAGTCTAAGAGAAAATTATTTTAAAAATGAAGATGTAAAAATTACTTCATACCTCTGTCAATATTTTGTCAATAAATGACTGAATATAGTCAAACTCAAGTTAAATTTGAAGTTAATTTCACATGTAAAATTCATTGCATTGATTTAAGTACATCATTGCCATGCCATAACTTTTTAAATGCTTGATTAATATTTTATTTCAGTCAAAAAGACAGTAAAACGATCTCGTGATTTTTGTAAAAAAGATATATATATATATAGAAAGTATGTACAAGAAAAGTAAAACATACATTTGCACACATCAAATGCACGCATAAAACAAACTGACTAATATTTTCTTTTTGGATGGTAGGTAAAACATAGAAAAAAATTTGAAATTAGTTCAAAACAATTATACTGTACAATAAATTTCTCATATCTGTACAGTTTCAGAATCCGTTTTCTATAAATCTTTTAAAAGTATATACAGCTCTTTACCAGCCAATGCAAACATTTTGTGCAGAAGAGCAAAAAATGGCCGATATCTTTTTATGACAATATCTACAAGTCTGGAAGTAGTGAAAACTTAATAAATAAATTACTAACATGACACAAAATTTTGTACCACAAATGCATCATGAGATAGATTTACATCATCAGTATTATATATAAAAGTATATAAAATAATTTTCTCTGTTTTAAATGACATACATGACTTATCAATGCAACAAAGAACTAGTCTATGCAAGCAACATGATCTGCTTAAAATGTTCTACATTTTAATAACTATGCATAGTTGTTTATGTTTTTCTGAACATGTTTTGGGTCTATTTTGCATGGTTTTAAGCACAGTGGAAAGAATAATTACATTAATGTATTAATAATTTGAAAAAGCTAAGAACATAGAAATGATTTTTCAGATACTTGAAATATGTATCGCTATTATATATCTAAGTTTCGAATAAATTAAAGCATAATGCAAACAAGTTAGAAAGCTTTAAATACTATACAAAATAGGGAACTAAAGAATATATAGCGCCACTCCATGGAAAAGTAGCCATTTTGTCCTGCATGTGACACACACACAGTTCATATATTTCATTAAAAAGTAATAAATTTAAAAGGGAATAATGAAACTTTTTACTTAATAAATCACACATACATGTGTGATTTATTATATAACAAAATTTTGTTCAAAATACCTTTTTAAAATTATTATTTTTAATAAAATACACGAATCGTCACATGCAAGACCAAATGACCATTTTTCATGGAATGGCCCAATATATATATATTTATTTATTTAATGCATTAAAAACTTATTATTCACTACAAAATTTTGCTTTTCACTACGAAACTGCAAACATTAGTTGTTAATTTTCAAGAGATTAACATCCAAACAATAACATTGATTGAATGCTTTTTTACTGCACAAATATAACTATAATATAACCAAAGCAGTATGGTACACAAATTAATTTTTCTGTTGCTTTTAATAATGTGCTGTAAATGAACAGATCCTTAGATATATTCTGATTCCATAAACTGATGGAGTTTGGTTTGTTCACTTTCTGCTTCAAAGCTATATTTTGTTAAATTATGTAGCTACTAAAACTTCTGGTTAATTAATAATTTGAAATAGGCATAATTAGTGTTGATATTAAATAAATTATTATTATACAAAGCTTATTTTTGCAAAATGATTTAAAAATTAGCTGAGTAACTTTGCTGAATAGCTGATATAAATAAGAAAATTTTTGCTAATTTTAAACATTAATAATTGTAATTTAGATATTAAGATTTTGGTACTCAATTTTAAGGATTCCCAAAGGTTTTCGGAAAATTGTATCCAGATTTGCTGTTCTAAACAATTGCTAAAATTAATTTAATACAAGTCGATTTTAAAAATAAATGCATTTTTACAAAAAATCATCTTTACCTGATACAATATTATATTATTTTGCTAAGCAAGGTAAAAGGATGAACACTACATAAAACTTAAATAAAAGACAGTTAAAATAGTATAGATGTAATTATATAAAAGGAAAGTTATATCACTTTGAGTTGCAATATTGTTTTTAAAATTAAGCTAAATTTTAAAAAATGCCAATGCATAATTAATTGGAGTATTAATTTACAAGTAGCATCAGTGTTTTACCACGCAAAATAACCCAAAAATGTTTTTAAAAAACTAGTAATTTAATTGCATAGATTCATTCATAATAAAATTTTATATACAGATTCTCAATTGGGCCTTGTTTCTTACACTGGAAACATAGTATTGATTGAAAACTGAATCAGAATACTTGTTAGAAAAATGATAATAAGCAAAATAAAAAATATGTATAGCAATATTTACTATTAGCTATACACACTATTTATATTTTAAAACATACAAATTCTAAGCTTGTTAAAACCAACAATGATCATATGGGTATGATAATTTTATAGATGGCTACGGATTTAAAATATTGAATTCATTAAAATATTATTAAAATTAATTTTATTTAAAAAAATGAACAACATATGTAATTTAACGTATCTGATTCAGTTCACAACCCATACTGAAACTAGGCAGCTCTCTTTACTTACTACATAAAATCTTACATTAAAATTACAATACAAACAATTATTTGCATTTGATAAGGTATATTAAGAACAACTCTGACCATCTTCAGATTGTACAGATGTGTTCAAGTTAGTTGTACCAGCTGAAAACAATTTAAAAATATAATTAAAGACAAGCAAAGAGATATGATAGTCAAGTTTCTATTACATCACCACTATGCCATATTTGATCAAATTGAAAAATTCAATAGCAAAATTATCTTTTGGTAATGGACTGCTCACTGCTCAACTACAGGTTGTGCTGACAAATAAAGGGACTTCTTTGGTATATTTTAGCTACCATAAACAAGGAACAATTGCGGTTTTTATGGTAGCTATAATCTAATTAAAAAGCTTTATTTTTAAAATCAATTTTTCAGCCTTATGTTACATTTTTGCCATGTGTACCACATATTTTCTCCAAAATATTTATAAAGATAGTTAAGTTTATTTATTTTATTAAAAATACTAAGAACCATTTGTTCAACAACTGACATGTTTTTCAAATTTTTGATCAGCAATATAATATTTATCCATTATACTAATATGTTTTATTGCATACCTGCTTCTCTGATTCTTTTTCGTGCTTTTCTTCTTTTGTGGTCTATTGCAATGACTTTTGCTCTAAGAGCCATGTATTCTTTCCTCAACTCTGCCATTTTTTCTTGGATCACAGCTATCCTTTTCTCGGGATCTTTATCATCTATAAGTAAATAAAATATTTATAAATATCCATACACAGAACATACACACATCATAACATGTATATATATTTAAATGACACAAAAATGAAAATTGGGATGCGAAAATTTGGAGCTCACACAGGAACTATAAGTTTGTTTCCTAAAATTATATGCAAAATGCTTTACTTACTTACTTCTGTAAAAGTAATACCACATTACTAGCTGTGGAAAATGCTTAGTAATAATATGTTGGAGAATATTTTAAAATAGAGCTTTAGGGGAATAAAATGAAAAATGAAAAAAAAAAAACAAAAAAAAAAAAAAAAACAGTAAATTAAAAGAATTTTTTATTACAGTAGAGACTTGAAAGTTCGAGGCTCCGCTTAATCCGAGGTGCTTCATTTATATTTTAAATTTAATTTTTTTAATCGCTAAAAAAATATTTTCATTAAAATCTTAAAATAGAAATTTTGCTTCTGTAAAACTAATTAACTACCAACAGTAAATAATGAAAAGACATCGAGAAGTTTGTTTCAACAACTTCCAAAGAGGCACGAAATATTCATGAAATATAAAATGTCTATCACGACTGCAAGATATGTATTGAAAGATGCCTTGGAGATAATAACTTGATACGAAAAATTGACATTGATTTGTGACAAAGAACGTGTTAACATCTCTTTTGGAGTATCTTGATTGCAATAAAAAAAAGGAGGTGCACAACTTGACGCCAGGCGAGTTTCAGAAATGAAATTTAAAACTTTCACAACAGTTTTTGTACTATGCAAGATACATACGCACTCTGATAGGTACAGAAAACTCGTCGAAATGGTATCCGGGGCAGTCAAAATGCATGTTTTGATGGCTTAAAACTGTGCGCACATAAATACGCACTAATATTGTGAAAAACTAAAGTTATAATTCGTTTAGACAATTAAAGTGTAAATTTATGTTGAAATTTGAATAATAACTTTTTCATAAAGAAAACTTTTTTTTTTTTTGCACAAGGAAGTAAAACGTGTTCCTCCTTATGTCATCTGAATAGTGTCAATTTTCAATCTGGAAGAATTTTCTGGATAATCTGAGTTTTTAATAATCCGACGTGATATGAGCCCCGATTAACTCAGATTTTCGAGACCCTACTGTATTTCTAAAGACTGTACATACAATAAAAATATTATTTTAAAATACAATTCAAGTTAAAAATTACTCTTGCAGAATGTTCTCACGCATTGCTGAAGAAACAGTGGAACCCTAATTCGCGATACCACGAATTATTTTGTCTTTTTAATGGGCATTTAAACAAAATACGCCATTAAACAAGTCTGAAAAATCTATAAAAATGCAAAATAATCTTCCAACTAAATAAACACTAAAAGTCCCATTAACATGTGAAAAAAAATCGGTCAAATAAATCTATCAACTTTTAGAAAGTAATAGAAGTTCTCTGGGACTGCTATACAGTTTTAGATATTGCCAATCTTTTAGAATATTGAGATTAAAAATGCAACATTAAAGCCTTCTATAAAAATAAAAATAATCCACCAAACAGATATATTCAGTAATTCAGTCTTTAAACACAATGAAAGTGAAAGCAAGCGTGGGGGTTCCAAAGACTGCTTCTCCAGCTTACACTTAAACTAGGCCCTTGCGATTCGACTCGTGAATTGAAGGCAAAGCTTGGGTATTTTTAGCAATAAAATTACTGTCCTGAAGGCAATTAAAAATATGTTAACATTGCAAATTTTGGTGAAAAATTGGTTGGTATATAAATCCTCATATTATCAGGTGGATTTGCTTTAAACAAACTTCAGCAGGAAGATCTTCCTTCGTAGGAAATATACATTAAACGGATTCCTTGGTTTGATTGTTTAAATTTTTTTAAAAGCATTTATTCATTTTGCATTAGCACATACGAGGAAAATGCAATCTTTCCACTCTAAATTATGAGAGAAATAAGTTCATTTTTACTTGTAAAACTTCCAAAACTTATTTCTGTAACATCTTACAGACTTGATCTGCTTTCCACTGAGCACAAAACACCAAAGTTGAAGAGAAGAAGAGTTAAAGGAGACTGAAAAAATGTAAAAATCTCCATAAGTGAACTTTTTAGAGCACAAGTTTGGTTATTTTTGAGTGCCCCTCTCCCCTGTGCATTTGGTATTTAGTTACATGACCAATTTCTTACTAAAACCTAAGACAGAGCTTCAAGATATGCAATTTCAGAATAAAAGTCCTTTTCTGGTACTTACGAAGAGGAACATAGAAATTGTATCTGGACATCCCATCTACTACAGATAGCCTACTTGGTGAACATCGAGTGAAGTTTATGTTGGAGGTACTTCCATATGGGGGTGAATTTGAAGTAGCCGGAGAGGCACCAGATGAGTCCTCGCAGTTCTCAACTGAAAGAAAAATTTTATTTTTCAAGAACTATTTTATATTTTATCAATGAAAAATATTATATTTGTTTATTTAATCTCTTATATATTGTAAATGATTTGTTATAGGCATGGTAAAGGGTTTTTTTTCCCTTTTAAATTTGGATTGTTGTTGAACTTTAATGTTGCAGTTCTAGTTCGTAGAAAAAAGCTACCGTCTTAGAACTTAGAAATTGCACTTTAATAGTTTTAAAATTTTCATTATTTTTCAACAATGGGTTGCATTTTTTTCTGGCACAAATTGGAATACTTGCTTAGTTATGGGCAGGTATACTAAAAACTTGCAATGGACAGCTGAATGCAATTATTTTCAGAAAATACACAAAAAGAGTATTCAACAATTACTTATTTTACTTACAACATAATCGAACTTAAAATATACTGATTTACCAATTTGTGTAACACTAAAATGGATTATTAAAATTGCTTTTGAAAAGCTCGTATGCACAAAAACAACAAAAATAAATAGAACTGTTCTACTACTGCATTTTTTATTTGTTGTTTGTCAAATTTAGCTTAAGATTTATCATCAATTTTAAATAATAATTTTGACTATTGAGATACATAATAAGCATATATTTACATGCAGGATATGCTTATGACAGCTCATCATTTAAATATGCATCAAAATTAATATTGTTCAATGCTATCAAAGTTGAAGTCTATCTTATGAATAAATACATCAACAAATTAGTTGTTCAAATAGTTTTTCATAAAGGGGGGGGGACATTATTTTAGGTGTCAAACTTTACTGAAATGTGCGCAAAATGTAAATGAATGAAAAAAAATTTACTGCATGTTGAATCTCAAATACTACCCATGCTTATCTTCTGGAAAATAAAGTGCTATGTCAGGAGTAAAAAAAGGAAAAATTGCACGGCTTAAAATTTGGATTTTTATTTTTAATATTACGCAAAACTATACATATATATTTATATTACGCTGTCTTTTAAATATTAAAAAAAAAAATGTTTCATTCTTTTTTATTTGTAGAAATGATAGCATATAAAAAAAGCTTGCATGTATTTAAGATTTTAACAGATATTTCAATTCTTTTTATCAGTTTCGATTTCCCACAGCACACAAATTAGATATGTAAACGATACTGTGCCGTTATATTGTTTAACATTGATATTTTCTTACATCGATTAGGCAAAATTCTGATATCTCCCTATATCGTTTCACGTCGTCTCACTGATGACGAGACAGATGACGTCTTTGAAAATTGGTTTTTAAAACCTAAAAACTGCGGAAATAAAAGAAAAAATACAAAAAGTAGAAAATCGCTGATCCGCGGAAGATTTTCATCCCTGCTATGTTAGGGTGTGGGTCCTAATGGTGTAGCCTTAATTATTTCCCTTTAAAACATTGCAGGCAAAATCATCATTACAATTGATTGAAGTCTGGATTTTTCATTGCAGTATGAAATTGCATCCCTAAAGAGTTAAGTGTTGAAAAGTTCCGACAAATGCAAGAGTTTAATTTATCTGGATGGTAATGAGAACTATGACAAAAGCAATAAAGTGATCTCTCGCTTATACGCGACTCTGTTATACGTTTTTCACTTTTGCGCGTTTTTTCACAGGGCCGGCCAGTGATATAGAAAAATAATGTTAACTCTTGTTCATTTATATGCAAAACCTAATATGCACCTTTCACTGATGCGCAATAAAAAAATTCAAGTTTTGGTTAAATTACGTACTCACACTTTGCTTATAGGAAGATTTGTACCCTTCTTGTTGTGTCTCTTGGAATGTATTCACACGCTTTTATTCCATTATGCGGATTCTTTTAAGAACGCGTTCTTTTTCGCACAAGTGTGCAAATGGGGGTGAATTAGTCTTGTGGCTGACATCAAGAGGGGAGAACAGGTTACATACGAAAAGGTTGACGTCACTAAAAGTAGCGGTCAAGCGGTACGCATTTACGTAGCCTATCGAAGATCTTTTGCATTCTCGTAGACTATAGCTTTGGTTTGTGACATTTATTAGGTTTTGGGGAATTCGCTTACGTACTGTACAGTGTATAAAAATGACAAAATGTACAACTTTAAATTTTACATTTTTATGAAATTGCAATGTATAAACGGAAATTATGTGCATATTTATTCATTAGTATTACTAGTGTACTATTAGCATTATTTTAATTGATGTTATCTTATTACATGCAAGTTCATTTTTAGGGTTTTTACTTATGCCCGAAAATTTCAGTGGCCCTTTTGGTCACGTATAAGTGAGATGTCACTGTATAAATTTTGATGGTGATGACTATTTTTGCTGTGATATAGGAATAAAGTGATTTATTTTGTGGTTTTTTAGGGGGGGGGGGGCGGGTATTTAGAGATACGTTTACTATCAATAATGGAGATATATTCAGTAAAATTTGTAAGAAAAAACGTGCGAGATATGTTTTTTAACGTAAGACCACTAGTACTTAAACTTGCCATGTATCATTTCCTATATCTAAAAACAATCACTTGCATTTAGCTACCAATTAAAAGGTGTTTTTTGGAATGAAATAAAATATAGAACCAGTCACAACATGTGACTATTAAGGTTCCTATTAGCAGGGACGTAACTAGAGGGGGCAGACGGGGCTTGTGCCCCGGGCGCCAGATTTTAGGGGCGCTAAACTGACAAAGTAAATGCTCAAATTAATATTTGTAAAAAAAAGATCAAATTATTAGAAGTCCAAAAAAAAAAAAAAAGAAAACACTCTCAGTGCGGGCGCAGGCAGAAAGCTTGAATGGTTTAATGGGATAAAGAGCGGTAAAGATAGACCGAAAGAGAGCGAGGATGGCGCAGTAAATAGCATGAAAGTATTTTCTTAGAGTGACTAGTATTTGTTATATCTTATTTAAAGAACCTCCCTCTCGGAAGAGGAATATAGGAGCAAAGCTACAAGAAGTACAAAACAGCGGAAATGCTCAAATGTCATTTTTATACAATTAAACGTCATAAAACTGCCAACATGATGTTTTCCTCTCATTTACAATGACGAGAGCTTGTCTACCCCAAGAAATTTTAGACTTAGTTTCAAATAATATACAATATTTAAATATGACAATATTTAATAAGACAATATTTTATATATGCTTAAATCATCTACTTCAATTAATATAATGTGTTAGAAATAAACTATTTTTTACACCTCTCAAATTTTGCTTCGGTACTTTTGATGCATATTTATATTTACAGTAGAACCTCATTTATCTGGCTCCCGTTTATCCAGACGTCCGGCTTATCTGGATCAAATTTGTAGAGTTAGAAAATATATTCACTAAAATGATAATTCTAAATTAATGATAGTAAGAACGAAACTATAAATGTACCAAATATTCAATTATTTTGATTAAATACACAACTGCTATATATAGGTCGTGCAACCAATTATGGTCATCTAATGAACTATGTGACGTATTTGGAGTGTCAGCCTGACACCACTGCCAGCTGAACTATCAATGAACAAGTATTTGCGAGTAACAATTCTATGTACTTTTGCTGCAAAAGATCGGTTTTCCCTGCTAATAAAAGATAAGTCTTCTTATTTGCGAATTAGTTATTGCTTATTATCCGTACTATCCGGATTTTCGTTTATTCAAATTGACTTCAGTCCAAGTTAGTCCAGATAAATAAGGTTGTACTGTTAATGGAAATAACCAGAAAAGAAACTCACTGAAAACATGTAATGTTAATATGTTTAAAATTTGTGTTTTTTTTTAAAGGTTAATAGAGTTTTGATATGAAGCACATTAGGTATCTTTTTCTAAAAAATGTTTTTCAGATCTATAACTAAATACCAGAGGTGGAGAACGTGCGTCCTTTATAAAAATTAGCTCTTGTAATAATTAATATTTAATTATACAGATTGCGACAATTTAAAATGTGTTGCATATAAAGTTTTCAAGGTAATGTTTAAATAAGACAATCTGTTCAATGGGATGTTTTCCTTCAGTCAAAAGTACTACTTTTAGTCACTGAAATGGATAGAATGAGCAAAAAAATAACATGGACCCAGAAAATACTTTCATTTTCCCCAACAGTTTTTTTTAAATTAATTTTTTAAAATGTCCGATTTTTCAAACAGGGCGTAGTCTTGATGTCACAAATGATGCACTTTGCCGCATCTTTCCACTACGTTTCCACATTATGATAATTAGGCAGCAAATTAAAATTGCACTCTACGCTTGCTATCAACCATACCGTTGCCAATACACGTGAGTAAAGATGCAAATTAAATATTTTGCACTGTGAATGGCAACACTGAATAGCATTTCTTCATTTGTGATGTCCTCCGCAGATGCCGTAAATAATAAAAGCGCTCCGATTTAAGCAAGTTCTTTAAAATATTAAATGTAAACAAATGTATCAAAAAATGGTCAGATCCTATGTTTTTAAGCATGTTCTTTCAGAAAAAAATACTTTTAAAATTTTGGAAACAACCCCACTCGAGCTATTGTAAGTTGTCGAATTAAAATCTATATACTAAGTAGCAGCAATATTCAATTAATTTCACGTGAGAAACAAAAACAAAAAGCCCACTAAATTTTTCATCGGAGTAAAAATTTTTTCACACGTTATTGCGGTATATTGTTGAAAACTGTTATTTTTCTTGCAAATTTCTTCACAGTAGTATAATATAAATATTCAAAAATAAATAAATGAAAACATTTTTGTTTTATTGTTTTCATTTAAAGTGGTAATTTCAAATTCACATCTCGATACATTAAAAAAAAAGTAACGTCAAAGAAATTGTGAAAAGATGCCTGTGGTGGGCCTGCGTCCAGGAGACCTCAGATCACCTAGCCTTAAAATTTTGTGCAAAATTACTTCGAGCCCAAAGGATTTGAACCTGGGGTTGTTTACTTTAAATTTCTAATTAGTTTTTTTTGTAATTAATTTTTTAAGCTAAAATTTCACATAAATTGCCTTTCAAAGGATGAAAGATTTCTCACATCCCTTAATATTTCATGTTGTTCCAAAAATATTTTTTCTGCATCAAATAAAGCTTGTAACAATTTTATCAACAAATTAGAACAGCAGGTATAAGGGTTTCTATTTTAACGAAAAGTCCTTTGTTCAGTCCGGAGCTAAAGAGCAAAATATATTATTAGAGACCACGGACTTAAAAGCAGTTTTTCAAACGTACAAAAGTGCCGTTTTGCAATGCTCAGGAGCCCCTTTAGTACAAGCGCCTATAGCTGTGGAAGTTGGTTCAAGTTTATTTGGAACGAGGGAAAATGCTCTTCAAAGCGATTTTTTTTTTTTTTTGTCAAATATCATCTCATTTATGCATATTTCAATCAAATTATCTTTATATTTTTGAGTAGGAGTGGGATTGTGCTCAAAAAATTAGCTCTTCACTTAAACTCTATTTTCAATGGGAGGGAGAGGGGAATTTTCATTTTGTTCGAAACGGAACTCGAAACGTGTGTTTCAATCTGATTCTTTCTGACAGACGATTTAAATCTTCGCGAATCAAATAAGGTTGCGAAGCAATCTTCGGGGGTTGGTATGCCTCAGCGAGCAGGAGCAGAGCCACCTGATAAAAAATAATAATACAACAAGTTGTTAATTATTCTCTTGTGAAAATACAAAATAGTTTTCCTTGAAAAACTTTGTATGAAAATAATAAATGAAATATTTAATTCTTTTTACCCACTATCGAAATTTTAAAAAAGAAATCTAGTGATAAAACTATAAAAATATAACTACGTAAAAGTCGCATTTATAAGCTTATCAACACATGTGGCCTCCTTATCACTGCTTAATTTAAATTTATATATTCAAAATAATAACTTTTTGATATTTATTTTATGGGGAGGGGGGAGGGGCGCTGAAACGAGGTCTTGCCCCTGCTCGAAAAGGACCTAGTTACGCCCCTGCCTATTAGTCTCTTCAATTTTTATATATCTTATTTTATGAGTACCAGACTAATTATATGTGAAGCCTAGGTGTATGCATGCAATAGTTAAAATTTTGAGGTTTTTCGACCCCATGCTTAACAAAAATGCAGAAATAATGAACAAAAATATTAAGGCAAGCTAATATTAGTTTCTCCCATTTCTTGATGCCAAAAACTATTGCTACTTTTGGGATTTTGTGTATCAGTAACACAAAATAAGTTTTGTTGGGAATTCCAAATAATATTATCAATTATTTACGTTTATTTTGATATATTTGGCTTTAATTAAATCCCTATTTTCTTTTATCCTGCAAAGTCACAAATGCTAATTTTAATGTTTGTAACATATTTTCTGATCTTAGACACGTGTGTGCCTTACGTCATGAAATGACGAAGTTCTTTTTTCATTGATTGGCCGCCGTTCTAACATCGGGAAATGCGCCTATCAAATGCATGTCTTGAAATCCATGTAAATGTCTCTGGCTGACTATATATGTTGCTTCGGTAGCTCAGTCTTTCTCTCTCTCTTTTAAGGCGCCGTATTTTTCATGGTCAGCCAAGTCGGCTGTTTGTCGTCATGCTCTCGATTAGGCATTTTATAATTGTAAACTTTATCTGCAAACCTTAAGACTGAAACTTCGATTACATAAATGACTCTTCCTTTGTCATATTACAAATACTGGTTTTGCATGTTTTACTAAATTATCTGTGCTTCGAGAGAACTTATTTTGCAATTTCATATTTCATATGTAAATAGCTCGCCAAGGATATCATTGTATTTTATCACCATGGAGGAAATAAAAAGAAATAATTTCAACAACAGGTATTGTTTTCTGCAAAGGACTCCAATTACACTCTGAAACTCAAAAGGACACTAATTAAATTAGTCATCCGTGCGATAACATCATTGATAAAATCTCATCGTACAATAGTTTTATAATAGAAATAAAAATAAATCCGAGATAAGCTGCAGAATTGGAAAAAAAAAAAAAAAATTACCAGCTCTTGTTCATGACAGGACTGTGATTTGAGCTCATCACAATATAAAATGTATTTCCACAGAAATTAAACTTTAAAATCGTACAGTTTGCAGAAAATATAAAGGTAAAAAAAAAAAAGATTTTCAACAGTAAATGACACTGCATGACAAATAAGTTTTAAGTTCCTCTGAAGACAAGAGTTTTGATAGTTAGGAATGTATTTTTTAACTAAGAAGAAGGTCTTGGCATAAACAATTTGTGACAAAGGTGAATGATCATTAAACCAAACTAATTAAAACAAGGAATGAGTACAGTATAGGTTGTGTTAAGATAGATTGCAAAAGCATAATAAAAGAACATTAAAAAACAAAAAAACTTACTTTTAGGCATTCTTGAGAAAGATGATTTGTGCCTGGGTGATTTTGCCGATTCTGAAGTCCTTCTCATTCTTTTACTTTTCTTTTTCCTTTTCGAAGACATATGATCATCAGGCTCGACTTTAGGCCTTTTAGGGAAATTCTGACAAATGTCTTCCTTTGGCGGCCTTTCCGAAACCGACTTGCATACGGCAAAAGCCAAAGTAGCAGCAGCCCGGTATTCTTCACTTCCACGCATAACAGTTCTATTAGCATTCACTCGGAATATGTCAGAATCACCTTCACAAGATTCACGACCAGACTGAGTACTCTCAGGATAGTTCATGGAAAATGAATCTCTCTCATGAGAAGGAGAACTAGAAAGAAGTGATTCAGTGCTTGATGGTGTTGTCGGTGGAGTATTATCTAAAACAGCACTGGTGACTATGCTATGCTTATTTACAGGATCGGAAGTTTCAATATGATCAATGCAAGGATACACATTAGCCAAGGGAAGCCGCTCCATTTCATTGAGTCTATTTCCTTCAACACTTGACGAGCCAGAAGTGTCATCACCTAAATTGCTGATATCAACAGGACTTGCAGGCACTTTCTCTTCGCATAAGAGAAATGACATATCTGGGTCGTCACTCTTTGATTCTTGCCTCAACAAATTCTCGGGACGAGATGAAAGGGTATTTAAGTCCTTACTTTGCTCACCGAAAAACTTATCTGTTGCATCATCCGAAGAGGAACACTCCTTAGCTTTAAACTTTTTCCTATCTTTCTTTTTCTTCTTATCAAGCATTTTAGGTACAGTGTCTTTTTCAGAGTCTGTATCCTGATTATCTTCTAAATGTATCTTCCTCTTCTTTTTTGTTTTTTTCTCGGAAAAGTCTTTCCTATCATTGCCGAATTTGTCACGGTTTTTCTTTCCCTTTTTCTTTTTGACCAGTTCTCCCTTAGAGTCAAACTCTGATTTCATCATCTTCTTGTCCCCTTTCCTTTTTTCTTTCCGTTTTATTTTTTCATAACTTGAATCTCTAAATTCATCACTAAATTCTGCTTTTTTAGAATGCTCACCGAGCTGGTCTTCATGCTTGGCAAAACGCTTCTTATTTTTGTTTTTCTTCAGTTTCTTAGCTCTGATTTTATCTAAATCCTTGTTTTTGTCCATATCCTCATCAAATTTTGATTTCTTCTTAGATTTACTTTTACCTTCTTTTCCTTTACAGTCTTTGTCATCATCGAAGTTTCCAAATTTTTTGACTAATTTCTTACTTAACTTTTTTCTTTTACTTTCTTTCTTAGATATCAAAGAATGACTTCCGTCTTCAATATTACTAAGATTATCTTCACATGTTAATTTGCTTTCAGGTATCACATTAGAATCTGAACACACATCCATTACCTTATCAGAAGTACTTTTTTCTGGTGAAGAAGTCGATTCAGATGATGTAAGTGGTTCTTTTGGTAGAATAGAAGATTCATTTGCTGCAAGAGAATCTTCGTTAGTAGTGGTAGCATCAGTACTTTCAATTGTATCTTTCGCATCATTTTTCACATCATTTTCAACAGGTTCAGAACTGGTTATTTTTGTAGTTTCTGGAGTACGCATTATGACACTGTTCTGAGTAAAACTGCTTGAACACTTTATCTTTAACAAATCATCAAAGAGTGAATTTTGATTTTCTTTAGGATCAGTGTTTGATTTTTCAACTTCTGCTACATCAGACGGAAAGAGTGGCGAAATACTTTCAGAGGCTTTTACAGATGCTTCAGCTGCCTTGGACGAAAAACCTGGAGCCATTTTTTCAATTTCTGATTTACTAGTGCTACTATTACTTTCAGTTGAATGAATATCCTTTTCAACTTCTTCAGTTTTTGGAAATTCTGGCATGCTTTTTGTTTCAAAACTGTCAGATGCAACATTTGTATCAGAAACGCATTCCTTAGAAAGATCATTTTCCTCCTTAATAATTGAATCAGAGCATTGAGGGGGCAATGGCGTGATAACTGAAGTTTTTTGATTAGGTTTGGGATCCTCAGATTTGGTACTATTACTTTCTTCTGCAACTGGTGATAAATTTAACGCAGGAACAGTATCTGATTTCTTGACAGAACTGGTCTCTTTAGAATTCTTGACTGATAATTCAGCTTTGGAAGTCACTTCATTAGAAACATCACATTTCTCACTAATTATTACATCTTTCAAATCTGTATTAGAATCGTTTGTATCACTCATATCTTCACATATCCTCAAAGAGTTAGATGAGTCTGATCTCGACAAACACTTGGAAGAATCTTGAGATCCTCTAAGAAAGTCAAAATTAAGTTCTTCCTTTTGTGGTGGAGGAGAATCAGTAATTTTTTGTCCAGCAACATCTTTCTTTAATCTTTCCAAAATGCTTGGTATAGTTTTGCTTAAATCAACAGTATCTGTTGATTTGGGTTTGATGCAAAATGGATTTTCAGATGAGGTTGAAAGTTTGAATGGCTGTTCAAGAGTTTCTTTAGGGCTTGGATTAGAAAATGAAAGCGAGAAAACATTATCAGAAATATTCACAACATTTTTAGGTTCTTTAGATGAAAATCCACTACTACTTTCGACTAGTAAATCAAAAGTATCTTTAGGCTTATTCTCATTTTGAGATGGACTGCAACTAAATTTTGCAGGACTCAAAGTGCCAGTTTTAAAAGGTAATAAAGAAGGAACTGCAGGCTTATTTTCCAAAAATTTGGGGAAAAAGTCATCTTTTTGCTTAGCAGGAATTTTGTCATCAGTTGAATCTTTCTTTACAACTTTTTTCTCTAATCCTTCTTCTTTCATTTCTTTACTTTGTGTCACAACATTTGACGGCTTAACAGGACAAAATATATTTGGAGCAACTATTGGAGCTCCTAAGTTTTCTTTTTTCCCAAAATCCAACTTTTGTGGAGCATTCAAAACAGGAATAAAACCAGATGGAATTGATCGTTCACACTTAAATAAATTAGAGGACGATTTTAACTTTGAGTCGAACAGTATATTAGACTTTGAAATGAAACTTGGAGTAGCACTTTCAGTTGAAACAATTTTGCTCAGATTTTCCATGGCTGATTTTTCAGGAGCAACAATCTTTTCAAATGCACATTTTTCTATCAATCCATGTAGACCGGAAAAACTCAAAGTGCTTTTGCTAGGAGTAGAAGGTTCAGCAACAGATGTTGTAGATTTTAAAGAAGGGGAAACTACAGCTGAAGATATAGAGTGAGTACTTAAAGACATTTCTTTAGTAACAGGAGGTGTAAGCTCAACAGCTGGTGGAGTAGCTTTAGTGGCTGCAGATGGAATCAAAGGAGTAGATGCAATTTTATTACTCGATGAAGATAATAAAGAAAGAGGTGCGTTTTTAATGGCTGATGAAGAGTTTGGAGAAGAAGATGCAGTTTTAATAATAGGTGAAGGTATTGGCGAGGAGCTACTTTTAATGGTTGAAGAAAGAGATGCAGTTTTAATACTCGAAGAAATTAATGAAGCAGATGTAGGTTTAAAAACTGATGGAAGTGCAACAAGCGAAACTGAAGCATTTTTCACTGGAATTAGGTTTGCACTAGTCGTAACTGTACTGGAAGTTGAATTAAAAGAAGTATTTTTGGAAGAAGAATCAGTTCCATCAATATTACATTTTACTGAAGGCAAAGGATTGATTAAAGTGGGGAGAATGGATGACTTTTCAGTTTTTACTTCCTTTTGTTCAGCAGAGGCTGGAAATAAGATTTTAGAAGGTTTGATGATGTCAGAATAATTTTTTGGAGCAATCGTGACTGGAGAAATATCAGACAGTACAGAAGTATCAGGTTCGCCCTTTATATCTTTAGATAAAACAATACTATTATCCTTACAACTGTCTTTCATTTCTGCTTTTACTTTTTCTGGTTCTTTCACTACATTTTCTTCTGTTTTACAAACATTTTCAACAGGCTTATTTTCAAAAGAATCAGCAACTTTTGAAATACAAGGCAAAAATTCATCTTTCATATCATCAGTACTTTCTTCGACAGAAATTGCTTTCTCTAATTCAGTTATGTCACCTCGTTTTACATCTTCAAGTTTTTCTTTTTCTTCATCATCACTAAAAAGCTCTTCTTTAAAACAGCAATCACTTTGATTCAGTGCATTGTCTTCAATATCAGCATCTCCTACGTCATCATCATCTAAATCTTCTTCAACATCACTTTCTGAATCTTGTGATGTATCTGTCAAGCCAATTGTAGTACCAGACTTCCTTCGAGTTCTCTTTTTAGGCTCTAAACCACTAGATAGTGGTGAACTTAAGGATTTCTTATCTGATCGGGTTGCTCGAGAGCATGATACTGATGAATTTGTGCTACTTGTTGAATTCTTGCGTACAGGCTTTGTATTTAGCATAACCCCAGGTGGTTTACCTCGGTCAATTTTCTTGACGTTAGTTGATGGCAAAGGACTCTGGAAAAAATAAAAATATATTTTCAAACATCAGGTTAAAAAAAAATCAATTGCTTGAATGCTCAATAATTTAAATGATGCAAGAAACTCTCCCCCCCCCCCTCTCTGCAAAAAAAAAAAAAAAAAAAAAAGATTTATGCACTAGATTGCTTTCATTTTTTTTTATAAAACAAAAATGAAACAAATTGACATCCAATGACTTTTAAAAATGACGCAAAAAAAAAAAAAAAATAAGGTTATGAGAGGCCAAAAAACATATACCTTTTCAGTTAATGTTTCAAAGATATCTCTGATCATTGAAGTCTGAAATAGTATGAGATTGTAGCTTATAGTCTTTTAGAGGCTTCCTTCAGAATTTCAACAAATCAGCAAATAACTCCTGCCGTAATTAAGTTAGAGAGTTGAAACAAATTACGAAGAACGCGGAAAATCCTACTCTTTCCAACGATATATAATACAGTCGGATCCCGCTACACACGATCCGACTTGCTCAAAATGGCTATAACGCGAGTTTTTCATGAGTAATGAATTTTTTATTGCTGATGCAAATTACTTGCTTGCAACATGAAATTTTTTGGAAAGGAGCAGCGGAGCATTAGAATGGGCTTCGTTGGCACTAAATATTGGTTTTGTGAATAGACTGTCATCCCTTTAGCATCACTGACAGCGGAAGTTCACACATTGTATTAGTCTAAATAACGCTTTGCTTTAGTTTATGCAAATTGCCGTTCCGATTCTGAATGGGTTTTTTTTCCTTCTTATGAACGTTGATAAAACAGAATGGTTTCCAAACAAGGACTTTCATCTCAAGTTAGCAAAAGTGGAAAGAAAAACAAAGTTTCTGACAATGCAAGAAAGGGTAAAGATTCTTGATGCTTAAACAATTATAAAGACCCTCGAAGGAAGCACGCCAATTAGGTATGAGTTAATGTTCGATATGTACAATTAAAGTTCAAGAAAAGGAAATCCGAAAAAGTTCAGAACTTAGTTTTAATAATGAAGCTCACAGAGTAGTGTCTGAGCAAAATACAAACATCATGAAAATGGAAACCAGGTCAGAAATAGTGGTGTTCCTACAATGCATAAACTTCATAAATTTTAAAATTATAATTAAAATTACGATATCTACTGTTCAGTGCTATTATAATGCAGTAATGTTCTTTCTGTAAGTACCCTACTATTAAAGTACATGTATCTAATTGATCATTGATTTTGTGCTTCATAACAGAGTAATCATGTTAAATAGTAACGTGTTTTCTAAAATACAGTAAAAAGTCAGTTCTTTATAAAACATTCGGTAATATATAGCTAAAAAATGGTTTGAAACAATTTGAAGGGTGTTAACACATGCCTGAAATAATTGGGGTGCTTATAAAAATTTTCTAAACATACGTTGTTCCACAACGCGAAATTCGGACTTACGCGAGGGGTCTTGGAACACATCCCTCGCGTAAGTCGGGATCCGACTGTATTAATATGTGCAAGTAATTTTTCACCCCCACACTCGGGAGTTTATGTGAAAATTGGGCCTAAATTGGAATTAAAAAAAGAACAATTCATCGAATTTTTTTCGAACTGGCCTGCAAACCTTCTCAGGACTTAAAGGAACAAACTGAAAATTTCAGCAAAATCAGCAGGGTAGCTCTCAAGTTTTGCGAGTTCAAACACACAAACGCTTTTTGGAGACTTCATTTTATACTATGTAGAGATGAAGAAAGCCACTCACCTTAGAAGAGCCTTCGCCTTTTTGTTTGTTACTGCTAATAACTGCAACAATATAGCTTTTACGAACCCATTCATCATACCTACAATTAATAAATTTAATTAAAATTCATGAAAAGTCATTTTTAATCTATACTATTTCACAAAAGTTTTGCATTTACTTGTGAATGGTAAAATGCTATGTAATGATTAAAATACTAGAAAAATAATTATAAATCATAAATAAAAACTGTATTTGTCAATTCTAATCACAACTGGTTCAAAATAGTTTTTTTCAATTCACATCTAATGTATAAAAAATGCATTCCAATTACGAACTATGTGACTCTGTTCCTTTTGAAAAGTACATTTTCTTCAACCTATTTATAATTCGATTAATTTAAGTACTATAAAGTATCCACTAAAGTAATTATTTTTCAATGAATACTTAAATTGAAATTTTTTTCACGAATTCATAATTTTTACTTGTGCATTTATAGAAGTAAAGAATCCTTTTAAGACTTAATTATCGCAACAGCAGGGAAGATTTGGTGCTGGGAAACCAGTGTCATTATTTTTCTGATAAAATATTTTCCTTTTAAGTAAAATATGTTCTAGTTTAAATTTTGCCGATTACTGTTAACATTAGAAACAGGGTTCATACTCTATTTGGATGAAAAAATTAGCCTGGCAGCATTGTGAATGTTGCGCAGATCCTAATCACAGCATTATGACTTTGCTAGGTTTAGATGCTCCAACTAGACTAGATCGGCCGTATACCGAAACGTTACCAGAGATATGGTGCATCCCCATTATATATTTAAGTATCAAGATTGGTAAATGGAATAAAACCAAAAATTCTACGTGGGGTTGATATGCTATGAAAACCAGCAATTTACTGTTCACTGAAATTGGATTTGCCAATTTAAGAGTAACTGTACTATAAGAAATATTTTTCTAGCTTTGTCCAAATCAAGTTTCTATTCAGTAAAACACAATTTATTACATTTTGTTACGTGCAAAGAAATGTAAATAGCGTGCACCACCAAATATTGCCAAGCTGCAAGAAATATACATTCAAATTACCTCATATTCCATCCAGCATAGTGAACATAAAACCTTTTTTCTTGACCTTCCATTTCTATTTTTAGAACTTTAGCTTCATATACTTTTTGCATTCTTCCTCTTCCGTACTTGACTTTGACACGATCACCAATTTCAATTTCATTGTGCTTAACATCTTTATTAAAGCTTTTTTCAGAATCATTACCAAATCTGAAATGTAAATTAAATATATACCATACATGTAAATTTATATATACTGTGTACTATTAATGATTAATTATTATTATATTATATAACGATTTCAAAATGCTTAAAAAAAAAACTTCTCAGAATGACTTCTGTTCAATAAAGCTAATAGGTTTCATTTGGGTTACGAAGTTCACAAAGATAAAAAAAAATAAAGGCATCAATATGCACACACAATGCTATTAAGCCCAAAAACGATAAAGTTTGATGTGGATAACCAGTAACTTAAAAGTTAGAAACATGCCCATTTGTTGTAATGATTTAGTTTGATTTTTTTTTCAAATAAAGTCTAAATGAAAAATCTAATCATATCTCCCAATGAAAGATAATTCCTAAAAATTAATAAGTTAAGTAAAAAAAAGCAGAGTAAGTACTTACTCATCATCAGAATCTGTAAAACCAGGGAGTGACTCTTTATCATCTCTATCCTCCAATTTTAAAGATCTTCTCTTGCCCTATTCAAACATTAAAAACACAAAGATCATAAATACAGCAATTAAAACAAGCTCTTTTTTAATTTCAAAGTTTGGAAATCATAAAGAAAGAAATTATACAGAGTAATGAACCTTGGTCTGAGTGCATAGTAAAATTGCTTTTTTGCTCATCAAAAAGTATGAAGAAAAACTTTGACTAGAAGTAGTTTACAACTACTTATGAAAAAGCAGTTGTTGACGACATGAGGAATACCGGAAAGAGACTTGTGTGCCGAAAGATAATGAATAAGATCGAAAAACACACAGTTCGATTTGCCAAAGATTTTGCTAACAACTTAAGCCAAGCATAAAAATATTCAGGATTGGAAAAGAGGTTATTGAAGAAAGATAGCACAGTAAAAATCCCTGGGAAAAATCAGAAACCATCAAAGAAATACCAAAAAGAAAAAAAAATGCCATACCATTCAGTGCAAAATGGACATTACAGGTAAAGCCCACAGCAGGGTCGTTTGGTTTAAACCAAGTGGTTGTTTTTTTTAAAACCATGTGGTTTTTTTCCAAAATGGTTTTTTTTGAAAAACTTCATGTTTTCTCCCAAATGTTTCCATGAATTTTACATATTATTGCAAAGAGTAAAATCTAATTGCTGCAAAGTAACTAGCAAAGCTTCATAGATAAATTACAGATTTAATAAATTCAGAAACTTCTACTTTTTAAGGTTATGCAAGTTTGCTAAATAGTTTTTCTTTTTTCAAATCAATGCAGCTTTCCTATTAGGTGCATAAATACATAAGGGAAACCAACTAAGTTTTTCCAAAGTTACATGGGCAAAAAAATCCAAGTAGCTCTTTTTTACTTTCTTCTATAGCTAATATATAGAAGAAAGTATTGGATTCGTGCAAACTTTTGAATTTCGACGGATTCGAACGTTTTGAGGTGTACTGAGTCCATTTCGACTATTTTTGGAAAATGTCTGTCTGTCTGTGTGTATGTGTCACATCTGTGTGTGACCAGTTTTTTGTGGCCGCTCTACAGCAAAAACCACCACATGAAATCAAACGAAATTTGGTACACATATGTGCCGCTATGTGAACTTGTGCCCATTGGTTTTTGGCGCGAATTCCTCCAAGGGGGGTGGAGCAATGGGAGGTTTTTTGAGTTGCGCGTGCTTGCTATTCCTCAGGAAGTAACTGGCGGAATCAAACAAAATTTTGTCCATATGTTGCCATTAACAGGAACAGGTGCTGATTCAATTTTGGTGTCAATAACTCAAACGGGGGTTGAGCTATAGAACGTGTTTTGTCGTCAATTGTGACTGCTGTATCTCGAGAAATAATGAATGGAATGAAAGAAAAATTTATCGGCAAGTAGCCCTTAGTGGGTATAAAAGCTGATTTTATTTTGGTGTCAACAGCTAAAAAGGGGGTAGCACAATCACCCGTTCTTTTTTTCCATTGTGAGTGCCCTATCTCAAGAAGTAGTGCTACGTTCTGGTTGAAATTTGGAATATATGTGAATCCATATGTAAACAGACTTCGGTTCAATTTTTACGCCAATCGCTCCAAGAGGTGTTGATTTTTTTTTTTCGAATAAAAATAGCTTTATTAATGCAACAATAAGAAAGATAAATCGTAATAGATTGTCGTCTGCGTATTTCTCGTGATTTTAATTGTATGGAAATGATCGGAAATATTATCTCAATGATTTAAAATTTTAAACTGTTGCCATCTTATGTTTGTTAACAAATAAAATATTTGTAATTAATTCAAGCAAGGCTTTTAAAATAACTTTCAATTTTCGCTCTTTGCTTTGCTTTTGCAATAATTCAGACATTGGGATGGTCGTCAAGTTTTTGCATGTGTAATTTTGTTTTTGTTGGGAATATTGCTTCCTCATCAAGCATGGGGAGGGATCAGAAAAAAAAAAAAAAATATTTATAGAAGAAAGTTTTGTAATGGCCACAACATACTAGTTTATTTATTCAATTATTTATTTTCTTTTTGAGTGTTTTGCATTTCAAAATAGTCCGAAAAGCATATTTCAACCAAAACTTCATTTACTACCTGATTTACTTGATTACTTACGATTTATGGATAAAGATTATGTACCATTGAAGCAATGCATAGTGTATATAGAAGTTAATATTTAAATAACAAGAGAAAAAAATAACTTAAGAAGTTCAAGAACAGTTAGAGTAGGCATAAAATTTTGCTTATACCTACACTTTTTGCACCGCCGATAGACTATGCACAGTCAGAGCAAGAAAAGAAAATATATAAAATTATGAAAACAGAAAATATTCATGTAACTCAGTGCTCTCATTGAAAAAAAAATTAATACCAAATTTTCACCTTTCAAAGAACTTTTTTTGTATAACAATATAATAAAAGAAGTCTCATGTATGAATGATGGAAGAATCAATAAACATTAACTTTTATGAGTCTTCATTATGAAAATATGTTAAAAGAGTATTATCATGCTGAGGCTTTTAATTATTTTTTTTTCTTTGATAAATAAAATAGTATTCCTAAATGCATCAAACCAGAAGAAATAATGTCTATAACAGAAAACATAATGATTTTTTTAAAACCTACTTCTTCTTTTTCTATAAATATTGTCACTGATACATTAGGTAAATAAATTACTTGACTTGACTTTGACTTTTAAAGTTTTGTAATGTACATCAGACCTTGTGATTCATTTGTAGATACTGCAAAATATTTTCCATGTTCAAGAATGCGTGATTTTAACATTACTTTTATTTTTTTATTTATCATAGCTATGATTATGAGGAAATTAATTAACAAGAATTTATTCTTGGTTATTTGTTTGTAGTAGTTAATAATGTCTCAACTATCACAGTAAATTAATTCTTTGATAATTTTTACCAAGGCCCATTTAGGTGTTGTATTTTTAATAATAATTTAAGATTTTCAAACAACATTCTCCTACAGAAATCTCTACGTATGAGGAAATGATTACAAGATTTTACTCTTAATTATTTAATTAATTACGAAGAAAACAAGTACAAATATGAATAGTAAACATTCCTTAACAGTTAATTGATAAAATTTTCATGATTTTGTGAAAAAAAATTTTTTTTTTTTTACGAAGAGTGAAAAAACCAAATAAACCCGATTTAAACCAAAAATCCGTTCAAAAAAAAAAAAAAAAAAAACTTTTTTTAACCAACCCTGGCCCACGAACCTTTCAGGAGAAACTTACAATTTTATTTGAATCGAAAAAAATCAACAGAATTAGTTTCCAATGATGATTGTGGAAAACAGGATGTTGTTAATTAGGAAGGCAAGCTCTATCCACAGAACACAACTAAAAAGATGGAAAGTCTATATTTTCCCTGCAAATCATAGAGTGTCCCCACACATGACAAGTACTTAAAAAATATACAAGCTCTTTTTTGCAAGCTAGCACTGTACAACATTAATAATAAGAAGCAGGAGCGTGAACGGGGGGGGGGGGGGGGGACACCTGTTGGCCTGGACCCAATATTTTTAAAACTAGGAGTGAAATATAGGGGCAACAATATGAAGGGGGCCCAAAAAGTCATTTGTGCCCAAATTTCTGTGCACACCCCTGGTAAGAAGCACAACTTGATGTTTGGAAAATTGCAGCTGCAGGAATAAAATCGATTCCGAGGAATATTTGTTAGAACTAAGAAAACTTAAACTGGTGTTCAAGCGGGTGTCCCTCACGTGACAGCAATACTTCATTAAAAAACAACAGTTAAAAGAGGTATGAAGAAAAAGTTTTGCTTAAGAAATTATGTTAGTACAGTACTTTCCTTAGGTGAACAAATTATTAACTTTTAGCATAAAATAATTGACACATAAACAATTGTTAGGGGAAAAATAGTCTAATATTGTCCTCCACATAACAGTAGAATCACCCAGTAATCATCAAAATGCATACATTTTACCTTAGCAGTAACATGTAGCATATTTGTCTGTTTAGCACAGGAGTATAAACCATGTTACACATAAAAATTTTTAAAAAACCTTATATTTTTGTATGGCACAGAAGAATCAAACTTACTTTGTTTGGAGGTTCATCACAATCATCTCCCTTTAACTGTGACCCTGGACCTTGTCTTTCAAAGTCGTCCTGTGAGGTACTATCTTTTTCATCTGAAATCTCAGCCTCATTCATTGCATCTCCATCTTCACTATTAGGAGCATCGTCTCTCTTTTCTCTCAATTTTGGCCGAGGTTTTTCTTTTACGGGTAAATCTTCCTTCTTTATTTCAGGCTCTGATTTAATTTGCTTCTCATCTTTTATGCTTTTACTATCAGTATCTTCTACAATTTTCTTGCAAGTATCAGAAGATGGAGATTTATCTTCTCTTTTAGGCCTAACTAATTTTTCTTCCTTTTTTTCTTTGGCAACTCGATCAAGTTTCTTTTTAGGAATGGGCTTTTCTTCAACAGGACTTTTAATGTCTTCCTTCTTTCCTTTAACTGCTTTTTCTTCTTTTGGCTCTTTAGAAGAATCTCTTTTTTCTTTCACAACTTTTTCTTCCTTCTTTTCGCGGACAACATTTTCTCGTTTCTCTCTAACAGATTTTTCCTCAACTTTCTTTTCTTTTACAACTTTCTTCTCTTTGTTAATTTTTTCTTCTTTCTTCTCCTTTGGTTTTTCTTCCTTAACATCTTTCTGTATCTTTTCCTCTTTTTTATTTTTCTCATTTGGGGATTTTTCTTTTTTATCCTTTAAGGCTTCTTCCCGCTCTTTTCGTTCCAATTCTATCTTAACACTGGATCTTGTCCCTTTTTTCTCTGGACTTTCATTTTTCTCT
This sequence comes from Uloborus diversus, assembly GCF_026930045.1. NCBI lineage: Eukaryota > Metazoa > Arthropoda > Arachnida > Araneae > Uloboridae > Uloborus > Uloborus diversus. The sequence continues at coordinate 41,763,249 of NC_072734.1, forward strand.
TTTCTTGCATCTTCCCTTGTTCTAGCCTTTTCTGGTTTTGTATCTTTCTTTTCCTCTTCTTTAACACTATCTTTCTTATCTTTGTTGAGAGATTGCTGTCTCACTAGTCTAGGTTTTTCTTCACGCTTCTTCTTCTCATCTTTATCTTTTTCATCAGTACGAAGTCGTTCAGGTTTCTTTTTGTCTGGGCTCTTACCTTTTTCCTCAGACTTAACATTTTCTTCCAATTTTGTGTCTTTTCTCTCATTTGTTTTAGCTTTTTCATCTACTTTTTTTTCAGTAACAGCCTAGAAAACACATTATACAAAACAATAATAAATAAAAGCATTCTATGTGGAAAACATATCAGACCTCGATATATGGTCACCCACTTAGAAGGTCAATCCGCATATAAGGTCACTTTTCTAAAGTCCCGGCTTGCTGAATAGGAATTCTATGTTATGTATTATCGGATAAATGGTCAGGTTATAATACATTAATCGCTTATAAGGTCACTTTTGTCTGACTTCTTTAAATGATTTCATTGCCTAATCGATTCACTTCCAAGAATTTTACGCGATATACGATCCTTAAAAAGTGAAAAGTCATTTTTCCTATTAACGTAGTAAATTAACAGTAGAAAGTGAGAGTGTTACGATAGTGATACTAAAATATGAAGCAGTAACTTGAGCACTCAGTATGTACATATCGCAATTTTTTACCAGTCATTAGAAGGCGAAGAAATTTTTCAGAAGATACATAAAAACCATTGTGCTTAAACTAAAGAAAAAACGCGTCAGTCCTGTATTAATGTAATTTTAAGCGAGGTAAGTTGCACATCAGTTCTTTGCTTGGGCATATTTGAATGCAGTTTTATTCTAAAAGGAAGTTTTAAAAAAGCATTTCAAAATTTCTGATTAATTCCAAAAATTCCAATTGGTTCAAATCAATTCAACTATTTTAATTTAATTAACTGATGTTTTTGAACGTTTTAAATTTTGAAAAGAATTAATGTATACATCCTTGTAAATACATCCTTATTTATCAATAAATATATATATGAATCGGTTATAAGGTCAGTCTTGTGAAGTCCCGTGGAGTGACCTTATATCGAGGTCCGACTGTACAGTAAAGTTGCATTATCAACCATAAATTTAATTTTGTAAATAATAATTTCTTTAGTTCAAATTATTTAAAGAAAGTCTTATTAGAAGTTAAATTTAAACAATATAACCTTCATTTTTGTCTGCAGGTTCTAACATCGTAACAAAACATGGTTTGTAACAATTACACATTCAAAAGAATTCCCACACTATAATTTGATTACTGCAGCATAAGAGTGTGACAATGTTCTTAATGCCTTTTGAAGAAAAAGAATCATTTTTTTTCACTTAGTTTTGACAGTTCCAAAATATTAGTAATTAATTAATAAACATTGAATGCGTATAGTTCTCCTATAAAAGTCTTTGTTAGAGCCCACTATGTTTAAATGTGCCCATAGAAAAATTTAATGCTCTGAACAATGATGTTTTTTCTCCAATGTTTCAGTAAGATGACATGAGGCATTTTTTTTTCTGGGGAGGCCATTCTAATAGATGTACAAACACTCATTTTACCTAACTATCTTGGACATGAACATATATTTTTAACTTTAATGTCGCATCACGTTCACTTTTATCTTATTAGTCTAATAAAAAAATATTGATTCAAGGTATGGAAATAGATCACAAACATATAATCATTCAAATTAACTTGAGAAAAAGATACAAGTTAAATGTACACATACTATTCAAAAAATAAAATTAAATTAATGAATAACACCTAAACATTTTGCTCATTTTTATTTCATGAACCACTGAATTAATAAAATATAATTTTTTTTCTTAATATAATATATTTACTATGGCTAATTTTTGCCACAATTAGCTGAAAACTTTGGTTCTAGAAAAGGTTCAATATGAACGTTCATAAATTTTTTGAAAATAAAAGAATTTTGATATTCTCATTTTGTGTGGGAACTTAAAAAAATTGATATGCTTTGCAGCTTGTAATAAGGAAATAAAAATATCATAATTTTAATGAAGGAAAATATTTCTTCCCCTCATTTTGCTAACTGAATATGCAGTCCAAAAGATTCATTACTATCACATTTCAAATTTAAAAAAAAAATTCAATGTTTGTAGTTTAAAATCACTATTAAACACTATAATAAAAATTCTATTAAAATCAAAACTTTTTTTTTCTCATTTTTCTCAATATAGTTGCAAGCTACATTTTACAAAAAGAAGCCACAAAATGCTCACTTTGTCCTTGGAGTTTCGACTTTTAGGAGAAGCAGTATCCTTTTCCTTAGTACGAGTGATAATAAAATTACGATCAGATCTATGGCGTCCTCTGGTTGTACGACTGTTGGATACCATGGTACATCCTAACTTCCTATAAAAATCTTCAAAACTTTGTAAATACCTGGAAAGTGGAAAAAATGCCGTTGAGATTAAACCACGAATAATTATAATAACTAAAACATTTAAGCATCATTTAATAAAAAATGGGCACATTACCTTTTATAAGCAAATTTTATTTGGTTAGGTCCATTTACATTTGATGCTGGCAATCCCATTTTTGAATACACTGCCTTCCATTTGTTTTTGTTTGTAACCTAAAACAAGATATAATTAAATAAAATTAGAAACATAATAATAATAAAAACTTCTTAGTAAAACTAACAGAAAAGTAAATGCAATACACAAATGCATATAAATTTAATTGGCTGACTTACCTTATTATAACCTCCTAGTTTATGCATTATTTTGAACAATTTGTACAGATTCAAATCTCTGTTACTAACAGTAGGGGCTTTGTTGATTGGAGTTCCTGAAAATGAAATTTAATAAATAACATATGTAAAAAAACACCCGAAAAACTTTGTACTAAGAAATGAGCATGACGTGTATACCAGTACAAATATAAAACTCGACAAACAGCTGCTTTAAGGCAAACAAGCATCTTCATAAGTGTATAAAAGAAAGAATGGTTACTGATTATAAGGTTCTCTTGACCGTCAGTTTAAGCTTGGCAACCATTCTCTTATGAGGAGGTTTGTTTTTTATAGCCTTGAAACAGCTATTTGCTGAGATTTTACTTCTTTTTAGCCTACTTTCCCAGTAAAAGTCAGAGAAAGACAAAAAAAAAAAAAAAAAAAAGCCTGAAAGAAGGCTTAATGCATCTTGAAAATATTACAAAAACAAAAAAAAGTCAAAAATAAAAAAATAATTAAATAAATGTCAAAAATTAAAACTTGGAAAGTAGGGTATTGAGATGGGGGAAAATGTCTGTCGTTTGAGTGAATATTCAGATTCAAACAATTTTTTTTTGTTCAAAAGATCTCAGCAAGGACACCTCATGCCTATATTTCATTTCTTGATTTGAACTATTTTTTGTTCAATTTTGAACAGTTCAAAAAAATTTAACATTAGCTCCAATGGGGAAATTCAAGGCAATTTCGAACTGTGAGGCGAATTTGCTTAAAACTTTGTAGGAAAAAGCTTTTGATGAAAAACTTTTATAAAAAATATCTTTTTGATTTGAACAATTTTCCATTCAATTTTGAACAGTTCAAATCCCTTAACATTAGCGCCTACAGGGAAACTGAAGGTCAATGTAGATTCCGTACTTGAAGGCGGATTTTCTTCAAACAAATTTTGTTGGAAATAGCTTTTGACGACAAATTCTAGACTCTGACTCCGAGAATTTAGGGGTACCTGACTCCGACTCCCGTGCCCGACAATTAGTCGGACTCCCTGACTTCATAGCTTTGGCAAAAATTTATACACGGAGGACAAATGACCGACTCCGATTCTTGGATATTCAACTCCGACACCTTCATACTTAAATGAGATTGACTCCGACTCTGACTATGCAGCTATGGTTTTAACTGTGAAATAATTATTGTTAATATGACTTTTTATTTTCACGCTAAGGTTTTAATTTAGGTATTCAGTTTTCGGCAGATAAACTCGAAGTCATTTATGTTTCTATATAAAGATACGCGCTGATTTTTTTTTTTTTTTTTGACTATGAGAATTATTTTTTTAAGTTGACATTTTATTGTTATTTATTTTGGTAAGTGCATTAATTCATTTAAAAAATTAATTTTGGCAACATATAAAAAGAAACGATTTTGTTATATGTATTTTTTTTAATAAGCTTATTAATTTTAATTATTATTTTTTCGTTTTGGAAGCTGTTAAAGAATATTTTTAATGGAAAAAAGTGTATTAGCTGCTTTGTTTAAAAGGTGCTGCTATTTTATTTGTTCGTTTTTTTTTTTTTTTTCCTTTTTACCCATCTAGTTTTTTAGATGAGTGAAGAATATTTTATTCCTAGAAATCAGCTTAAAATATTTAAAAAATATGTTTGAACTAATTTGCGATTTTAGCTATTTTTGAGAATATTGATCAGTAGTAGAAAGTAGCTTGGGTATACGGGAAAGCAGGCTCGTTTAGTTCTAGATGGAACTTTTTGTTAATTACTTTGATTTGTACAGGTACCTTGTCATATCTGTGATATGCATAAGATCAAAAAAAACTATTAGTTAAAAAAAAATTTTATTTTTCCTACCTCTCTCATCCATAAACTTGTACAACTGGGCAACAAATCTGTCCTTTTCTTCACTTGGTTCATCATCAGACGACTAAAAATAAATAAGTAAAAGTTTTATAATGTGACTGGAACATGCATTAAGCTTAAGTTTTTACAAATTTCTGCTGTCATTAAATCGCAGGGATAAAATTCCATTTTGTCCATGAATTTTAGGAAATAATGCAATACTTCATTAATATTTACACACACATGAGATAGCAGCTGGGAAGAGAATAAAAGAAAGCAGACCATAATTAAAATAAAATTTCAGAACAGTCAAAGATCAAGTAATATGTAACATGATGAATGAATAGTAAGAAATGTATAGTGAGAAAAAACCAAGAATGTTCAAATATGGCAATAAAATGCTTAAACTTTTCAAATGAAAAAAAAAACTGAACATTAAACATAAAAAAAATACTATCTTACTCTCCTAAACAAAACTAGAGCCAAATCAAAGTGGAACTAATACATTTTAACCAACTTCAAAAAGAAGTTATTTTACTTTATTTATTAATCATTTTATTTTATTTTATTTATTTATTTATTTTTTTGACAATTTATTTTCTGCAATTTTGAAATCAAGGGGTTTTTCAAACATATTTTTATACTTAAAAAAAATTATAGGTAAAAAAGAAGTTTAGGATAATTAAGGCAAAAATTAAAATATTAAGGATTGTTTTTTAGAAGCTGAATGTTTAAGAAAAATTCTTCGGAAAATGAGGGCAATGCTGAACACTGATACACACACAGAGTATTTAAACCACGGTTCGAAAATATCATATATTTGAAAAAATATCGAAAATACTGGATATTTTGATATGGGATGATATTCATTCCATATTTTGACATCTATCTAATATTTTCCGTCAGTACAAAATAAGGTTGTTAAATAGTAACTGCATCCTCAAATCACTGCTGTTTATTTTCTTATATTATGAAACAAAATATAGACTCAAAATTAATGTTTCTTTTATCATTTATACATGAATATACATTTTATATATGCACAAAAAATATATGCATTCTATGTACATGTAAAGTACATACATATTTATACTTAAAACAGGGCCTGATTACTGAATAGGCCGACTAGGACGTTGCCTAAGGCCCCCACTATATACGGGTCTCCAAATGGCAAAACTTATTTTAGTCAATGGCTAAAATTCTTTTATCCAATAGCCAAAATTTTAAAGCTTGAATACAGCAGGCCCCAAATAATTATACCGCCCAGGGTCCCCTGATATGTTAATCAGACTTTAAGTGGTATTAAATATGAATAATATCTAATAATTTGTGAAATAAGATAATTTAATATTTCAAGAATAAAATATAGCATAATTAAAGATGATATTGGCTATTTAATTGGTTGTTGGATATTATATTCATGTACTCTATAAAACTGACTCCAAATATACATGAGCACATAAGAGCCTTAAAGATATTTCAATACCTTGCATTCTTTAATTTTTTTTCCTTCCAAGGAGCACAAAACAACTTTTTTAAAATGTTAGTAAATACATTATCGCAAAAGCAACCACGATGATGAAAATAAAGTGTAATAGCAACAAACAAAAACAAATAAATATAAACTAAAATTTTCAATTATAACTTACATCTGAGTCAGAATCATTGCTATCTTCATCAGCAGATGGTAGCTCTAAATTTAAAAATAGAGCTTTATCCCAGTGGGGAGGTAATTCTTCTTTTTCTAAGTACAAAATAGCTTTGTCCACAGCTTTAAAGAAGAAAGAGTAAATATCACATAATGATTAGTTTAGAATCCAGAGGTGTTAGCGGCATTCAATGAAACTTCGGAGAGAAATAAAAACAGAATTCCCCGGAAAAATTCTTGATATGTGAGAGAACTACACAGTTAGTCGGTTTGATTTAGTTTGTGCTGTTGAACTGGGCAAAGAAAATGCATTATTTTATAATGCAGTTTATATATAACTTTTAAAAAGATAATCAAATAAATCATTAATGATAAAAGATAAGCAATTTTGAAGTCAAAACATTTGGCAGCAGAATTTTAGTCAATTGAAATTAAAAGGTCACACCATACAGAAGAATATGCATAACTTGATAGCATCAGAATACAATACAAGGTATCAGGTACAAATTCAATCATGCAACTTCCTGCTGCTTTAAGTCATATTTAAATTAAAGATTTCCCATAATATTTAATTTCGCTATAACAACTAAGGGTGATTTTAATACTTGTTGCATTTCATTCATTTGGTTACAACATATTGATGTTGAGGTACTCTATGTCAGGTTTCATCTACCGTGGGCAGGTAAACGGCAATATCAGCAGAAACAAGCTTTCCAGATATTTGGAAAAATGTGTGTTGGATTCAATACTAATAAGAAAATGTCAGAATCAGACTTTTTTTCAGCAGAAACCAAATAAGCAAGCTTGTACATTGTACAATAAAGCTAACGTACGACAGATGATAAAATGCAAAAACAAGAAAAATGAATAAGTTGTAGTTACTGCCCTTTACCTGCCCATGGCAGTCATAATGATATCATTGAACAATGTTGCAAAAAACAGTGCATAAGGTTATTTGAGCACACACTTTAAAAACTTATATTTTAATGAAAAACCACTGTATGCTAGACCAGCATTTTAGAGATTCAAGATGAAGTATTTATTGATAAAATTGCAGCAATTTGATAAAGTCTTATTTCAAGTTATGATCCACTGTTTCATTGGAGAATTAACACCCCTCGAATAGATAAAATCTTAACTGATTCATACATTTTACTTTAAAATTCATACATTTACAAACAAAACTGTTTAATGTTAGAAAATATAATGAAATAAAGTCAACAAAAATTAATAAATACATAGGTAAGATTACATGATACATTGATAAAATACCTTCAAATAAAAAGAGCTCACTGAACAAACAGGTAATAATGATTTTGAAGGAAAGAAAGTTATGGTCTTTTTTCCCCCTTTCCAATTTTTGATTAAGTGATACTCAATTATGTGATTAAGTTGATTGTCATCACTTAAGTTTTAATTTTAAAATGTTACCCAGGTGAATGAATCAAAAAAAAAAAAGTTAGTTCTCAAATAAATTTGAAGTAATTAATCTGCAAAATTGTGCCTGAAATACTTTAGTTTTACTAATCTGGCGAAGTCTTATAAATTCTAATTCTTGAAACATTCATCAGAATTGTAATTAACAAGAAAAAGAAATCGTGTCTTACCGACTTTAAGTGCATTATTCTCAATCTTGTGAATGTTATCCCGAGTGAATTCCCGTGTATCCCGCTTGGGAACTTGGTAGCTGAAATCATTTCAAAATTTATTTTTAAGATCTTCATAAATGAATTCATCAAAACAAAAGAGCATAATATAGCAAGAAAATATTTCAAATAAAAATGAACAAAAGAAAAAAAATTAAATTAACTATTAAGTAATTTTTGCATTAGATATAGTAGTAAAATAAAACTTTAAACACTTAAATCTTTTTCAAATGTTTTTTCTTAATCTGTCCTTACTATTTTCCATCTTTGAAAGATCTTATCATGTGCTCTTCTTTCGATAGCTTGATGTTTGATTGTGGTGGATGAGGGACAATTAGACCAGGATACCAATTATCTTTTTTCCTTCTGTCACCATAATCAACACATACCACTTTCCCAAGATCAGGATCTCGCTCTTTACCTCGAATTGCCTTTAATTTTCGTGGAAGCACTTCATCATCGCTGCTTTCATAATCCCTAAATTACAAAAAGCATACAACTTTAAGAATTTTTTACATCAATAACGGAGTACAAAAGCAAGGAAAAGAAATTTTACTTTTCTTTCGGTATATTTTTTTGAAAGTATAAAAAACTTAAACATAATAGGCTCAGGTAAGGAAAATGGAAGTAAAATTGATTACCACACTTGTGGTCAGAGTTGTAGTAAGAAGGTAGCGTGGGAAAATGACAATTCAGGGGCAGATACAAGGGGAGGGCCATGACCCCCTAAACTGTAGACATACACAATAGTATCCAAACACATTGTGTTCAAATACATTATGAATCTTTACTAATAATAAAGCTGAAAGCGCCTAGACCGTTCGGCCGATTTCCATGAAATTTGGCACAAAGTTTGTAGCATGCAAGTGTGCAACTCGAAGCGATTTTTCGAAAATTCGATGTGGTTCTTTTTCTATTTCAATTTTAAGAACAAAATTATCATAAGATGGACGAGTAATTTACGAAATTATCATAACATGGAACCGTAACATGGGCACAAGCCAATTGGCGAGATACAAAATCATCATATCGTGAAACCGTAACATGGGTACAAGCCAATTGGCGAGAAAATTCACCATACATTATTTAAAAATATACAGGTGAACCAAAAGACCTTTTAATTTTTCTATTACGGGTAAAGCTGTGCAGGTACCACTAGTAAATGATTGCTGTAATATTGTCAATAAATATTTTTTTCTTTTTAAATATTTGAAATACTACTTCTTTTTTTTTTCTATTGCTTATGAAATTAATTACTCATGTTTATTCTCTTTTAGGTGCCTAATTCTTGGCCAATTTTGTGCTTTTTACTGAGATCAAAGTAATTTCAGACATTTTTCATTCCTATATTCTTCAGTTCAAAATCCTATATTCTTCAGTGTATGACCTTCCTCCCCTCCCCCTAATATGGTAGTCTGTATCTGCCTCTGATGCCATTTCCCCACTCAGTATATTATTTTTAAAATAATGCAAATTGACTGTAATTGGTTAACAACCACTTTTATGAAAAAAATGTCCAATTTTTAAATTAAAGCTATCTAAATGGACTTTTTCTAGCTCAATAAAAATGTATCATCCATGACCTTTACCCCTTTTATAATATGCTTCCCACTTACTTCTCCTACTCTTTTCAACTACAGCAGTACTTGAAGTGATTTTTGAAACTTAACTATCGATAAGTAAAGATTCAACATAAAAAAAAATAAAAAGACAATTCTGGCTATGTTCCCATTGAGCTACCGGTCGACCGTGATTGGTTGATCACATGACAGCTAACGACATCAGTGGTTATTAGCTGGTTGTCACCAGCTGCTGTTCCATCCAACGTTTTTGGTTAATAAAGGGGTTACTTGCGCAGACCTATAACGTGCAGGTGAAAAATACGTATTATTGGTCAAAAATGTCACGTGTTTAATCAACCAGCTTAAATTGCTGTCGACCGATGGATATACCGGAGAAACTATTAGACTGACATTGGCAACAAGCAGTTATACGGTAGGTCTATTGGAACTCTTGGTTAACCACTGGTTAACTGCCATCGACCGGTAGTGCTATGGGAACATAACCTCTGAGAGTTGTACATGTTTTCAAACATTTGTGCAATTGCCAACATTCTGTAAACATGAGTGAAAAAACTTGCTTAAAGTTGTGTGATCAAACATTTTTCACATTCAAGTGGTCTACAAATGGGAAGCGCCTAGTTTTAACTAGCTATATTTGTCCCATGAAAAGTTATTAAATAACATTTAGTTATGAATTTTAACTTCCCTACTATTTTAGATGTACAACTTAGGTGCTTCCGTTTACTCCATACATGCGTTACTATAGGCTAAATGCTATCAAGTAAGTTCGTCATTCTTTGCACTTTTTTTGGTAGATGGAATTCAGTGGGTTGCATGCAATATGGATTGCAGATTAAGTATATTCTTGCACTTTTAAATTAAATGTGCATAGTATGATAATCTCCCTACATCATAAGGAGCAAATAAATATTTCCATTTGCCCGCCAGTTCTTGGGATAAAAGAAAACATGATTTTATTTGCAAACAAAGTATTAAAGAGTCAAATTTTTCACATCCAGTTACTTTCAAAGAGTTTTTTCCCATATCATGATTATGCGGCATGTAAAAGATCCCTTGGGTGTTCGTTTGGCTTAGAATTCCTTCAGCTAAATTAAAATTCCTTGTGCAATTTTGCATCAAAGAGAGCGCAGGTGCCTCCATATGATGGAAACAGGGTGTGCAAATTATAAGTGCCATTGACATCAGCGCCTTAATGAGGCACATAAAAGACTGGATGCTGTATCGGGGGATTGCACTAGGCCTGCTAAAGGCTAAATAGCCTAAAACGCAGCCCCCATTAGACTTCAAAAAAACTTTCAAGGAGCAAAGAGTCCTATGAGCAATTTTCTCTCAATTCATCCAAAAGAAAGGAGAGGATATATAGTTGAAACATTGAAATTCTTTTTTCATTTGGCCCAACTGACACCACTGCACTGCTAAATCTTTGTTATTACCACTCAATACATTTACCAAAATCTTAACCTAATTCTTTAGAGGGAAAAAAAATACCAAGAAAATAACACCATTCACGTTGCTGCTGATTCTTTTCGATATAATCTGTATGTCAAATCTTTATCAATTCAAATTAATCAAATCTTATTAAATGTTAAAATTGTAGAGTTAAAAGCAACTTTAATGCCTATTTACAACTTTCAAAAAGTAAGAGATGGGTAAAAAGTCCTCTTCCTTGTTGTTTTAGGGGACTTTCAGACATGGATAATAAGATCAAATTCTGCTTTCTAAAATTAACTAAGAAATTGAAAACAAATATAAAGAATTAAAAAATATGATTTTTTGAAAAAAAAAAAATAATTAGTAAAATATAAAAAAATAACAATATAATTAACAAAAAAAGGAGAGATTTTTAACAATATTTTAAAGAAATTAGTTTCAAGACATAAATAAGTGACCATTTCAGAATCTATAACACTAACAAATAAAACAATAGGGAAGTTGCAACCTATTAAATGTTCATATTTTGGCTATTGCATATTGTTAATTGACCCTCAAAACTAAAAAATTCACCATCGCCGAATTTTAAAACACCGCGGTTGATTTTTAATGAATTTTTAAAAATCCACGCGCAAAAGTGCCCGCTTCTGAAACGTCACGAGCCTACGTCACAGGGCGCGAATGGGCAGCCTTCCGCCGAAGATCCCTTGTTTTCGCTAGGGACATTTTGAGCGCGCTGATATTTTTATTTTTTAGAAATTCAATAATCCTTTTGAACACACTATGGAGGCCGGATTCGTTAAAGCACAATCTAAATAATCTTCCTCAAATAATATCAATGGTGATATTCGAATATTTCCGAGAGGATGAGAGGTTTAATGTTCCAGAAACGCGAGGAGATAAGCCTTTTACGTTTCATCTTTGAAGTCGAATGCACGTTCTTCGATTTCTCCCATGACATGGGAACCGGTTCGCTAGCGTTTCTCTCCTATCGGACGTCACTTTCTATGCCATCTGACGTCACAGGCGCTTGAACTTTAAAAATTAATTTAAAAAAAAAATACTTATCGTATCGCAAAAATTTTTTCACCTATGATGTTCATACATGTTACTCTATCATATAAAAATAAAATTGAAAAATCGAAAACTTCCCTATTAATTGATGTTAATTGCATCTAAACTTGATTCACTTCAACTGTTCTTAAATAATAAAGTCTACTTTTAAAATGTTACAAACACAAAGATAAATACTTACAAAGAAGAATTCAGAGTGGATCGCCTTTTGCGCTTATATTTTCCAGATCCTATGACTGGAGTACCAAAGTGCTCTGGGTTTGTCAATGGAAACTGGTCTAATGTCTAAAAAATATGCATTTTCCAATTAGGAACTTTCATAATAGATTATTCTTAGCAAAATGAAATAAGTTAGCAAAACTTAAGAACAAATGTGTATATAAATTTTATCTGAACATTCAATTATTTTTCACTCTCAACCAATTTATCTCGGAAAACTTTATATAAACTACAAAAAGGAACCATTTACATAAATTAAAGGCAATCAGAAAACTTACTGGGCTTTCGGCAAAATGTCGTCCACTTTTTAAACACAGAGATGTACGTCGTAATGTTGTTTCATCCCCATCATCAAAAACTGTGAACCAAGTATAAATATTAATATAAGTAACTTTTTTGTGTAAAAAATGCATTACAACTAGAAACATTAATGATGCACTTACCAACAGTATACTGGCTGTAATCTTGAACTTTATTTATAACAGCCTCCAAGTATTGACTTTTTTCTGGATGCTTAGCTTCAATATCTGATCCAATCTAAAAATATAACACAAGCAAAGATAATTTCTAAAATTCAAATATTCAAAAGTATAAACCATTTTTAGCAAACTATTTTTGAACACTGAATACATACCCTTAGTGAACCTTTAATCTGATCATCAGTGACCATAAATGATCCCAAATTATTTTTGAATGTCACCTGTAATAAGTTTATTGAAAAACATTATTCAAGTAAAAAAAAGAACAAACAAAAACTTATTACAATTTTAAAAGTCTTAAGTGCACACACACACACAAGCATTATCTGTATCTCATATCTATATACACTTAGAAATAAAATGCTTAAATTTAAAAAATCATGAAAATTTTCAAATAACATATTGAAAGGAAAATTTTTTACAGGCTTTAGTATTTTTTTTTTTTTTTTTTTTTTTTTTTTTTGAAGCAAGGTAAAAGCAATGGAACGAATTATCTAAAAAATTTTCACTATTCTTTTTTTTCTTTTCTTTTTTGCTAAATCTGAAGGATTTTTTTTTTCATTAAACTTCACTTATTTTTTGGATTGCTGTCTGTACATAAGCAGGGAATTATACATTTTCTAAAAGAAAAACTATTTGAAACATTGATGACATTTCAAAAGACATAGGAGCTGCTGCTCATAATTTAAAGTTCTAAAGTCTAAACTCTTGTCTTTATGAAAAATACATTTTACCTTAAATCACACATCCAAATGGAGGAGCTAGTCACAATAAATCTAATTAAAAAGAAGTTACTTAAATATCTTTCAGACATTACTTTAAGAAAAGGAAAACAAATAATTGAATGTAGTAATAACTTTAGAGTCAACCCTTTCTATGAGGACTGAAAGAACAATTATCTGCTCCAAAGACTTCATTCTGTTTTTTAATTTCACTTTTTATTTATTTATTTTTAAACTTTAAAGGTCTATAATAATTCATTGTCAGCATTTACATGTTTTAAATATTGCATTTTTAACTTGTTTTATTTTCTCCGATAACGTGTGTCATGCTTGTCCAACATTAGTATTTTGATGCAATCATAATTTTGAAATGACAGGCAATCATCTTCTAGCACTTGCTTTATGTTTAAGATACTTTCTATAATTTTTTTCATTCCATGATACAATACCAACAATACTGAACAAAAATGCAAAAAGGAAAAATTAAGAAGAGTGCAAAATCATCTAGTTCCAATTAAAATCTAAATCTCTCCATAGGTTGTTGTACTTATATAAAATTTGCATACACTTTTGGTTATGATCTACATTTACAATTTAATTTATTTTTAAAATCTAATAATCCATTTTCTGCAATGATAAAATAAGTCACAATTCGTTTAACATTTTCTTTAGTACAATTTCATACAAAGAAAGTACAATAGTAAAAATTCAAAATTTTTCACGAATTCAATTCTTTTCTGGACAAACCAGTCTTGTAAAAACCCAATTTCTTTGGCAAGATTATCTTTATTTTTCCAAAAACATACAGTGACATATCCAGCGAAATGTTAAAAAATTAATTACAGAACCAAACTATTCATAACAATTTATTAGCAATTTAAAGAACAAAAACATACCTTGCATTTAACAACTCTGTTCACTTTTTTAATCTTTGCTTCACAAAATGCTCCTTTATATTTTGCACTAACATCAGTGCCCACTGTCAAATATGGAGGCTCATCAGCAGCCTACAGAATAAATTACAAGATAATGAACAGCATAAGTTCATTAAAAATACAATATAATGAAAATTGAATAAGTACAGTCTTAGGGATAGATAGGGCCGGATTTAGGGGAAGGCAGGCAGGGCTACTGCCTCGAGGCCTCCACAACAAAGGGGCCCACACAATAAAATTTTTACAAACTATCCTAACTTTCACGGGTAGAAAATATCGAATATATACATCAAAATATTCGGATATATATCAAAGTATCGTATGTTTCCGAAAGTATGATGATCTTTTCGAACCCTGATTAGGGACCTCCACTTCTTCGTTGCCCCGGGGCCTCCTCAATTCCAAATCCGGCTCTGGGGATAGATTACATACTAATCTAAATCTAGGGGCCAAACTAAAAAAACATGATGTTAGAGAGATGGATGCTTCACTTGCCAAATCGATTAACTCCATAAAACAAAAAGTCCATATATCAATGAAATTCATCTTTATTTCAGAACAAATCTACTAAAAAGAGAAACAAATAAAAGAAAAATGCAAAAAGAATAATGCTTTTCAAATACAATTTTTTTTAAGCCCAATTCATTAAATGAAAATGAAGTTGATACTCTGAGGAGTTTTTAACCTCCTAAAATTATAACTACTGCACACAAAGATAAAGCATATTTTTTTTCTGAATTAAGTAATATAATTTATAACTATTCTCAGGGGTGCCTACGAGGAGAGATTTATGGAATACTATGCTATTGAAATTTTCAGTAGGGAGAAAGATTTAAAAGGGGGTTTTATCATATTTTAAGGGGGATCTTCTTCTTGGGAAGTGTTCCATAGCAATTGAGGGGAGTATACCATTGGCCGGGGGGGGGGGGGGGACAGATAGGCACCCCAGCTTTTCCTTTTTTATATTATTTTGTGAAAAAAGAAAAAATATTATCATATTATTAAAAAAAAATTTTAGCAATCACAATAATAATATGAAATTTCTTTGGTTCTAAATATTTTGAGGGGAATGATTTGGAAGCTTGACTTTCTTTTTTTTCTATAACCTTAACATGGCTTGAAAATTATATTTCCCGACATGCCCGGGGCATGTAAATTCCAGTCAGGCATGAATCTTTTACCTATATATGCCCGGCTGGGCAGGCAATTATTATATATTTTTAATTAAGCATTGGTAATCTTAATGATCTATGTACTTTTTATTTTAACTTTTTTTAATGTTTTATATTGAAACAATTCTTGATTCAGATATGAAGCTATTAAATTAATTTTTCGTCGAATTAATGCTATACGACAAATTTAAATAGTATTATTAGGTACAGATGTAATATACCCCCCCCCCCCCCCCATTTGGCGACAATCGATTTTTTTGCACAAAATTAAAATATTTTTCTCGCCAATGAGGCGATAATTTTTTATGCATGGCATCCCTGGCCAAACTAACCTGTGTTTAGCAACTCGAAGGCAATCTTACAGATCTGTTCAAACTTGTTTACTTGGGTTGTTTGGGTTTCACGCAGGAGAGATACGTGGTGTTGTTTCGTGCAATATACCTTACAGGAATGCTTATTTTGTTAGTTTAGATTCAGTAGTTGTGTTTTGAAGTAAAAACATTAGAAAATGCCAGTTTCTTCAAACTTGAAGGTTAATTAAAAGTTAACTCCAACGTGGTATGTATCTGTAACGTGCCATTGTCATATGATGTATTGTTTTAGACTGAGTGTGAATATTTATACCATATAAAAAGATAAGTTCTTTATTTTAGAATTAAAAAAAAACCTCTCACTTCCAAAATTCTTTGTTTTTACAAATCCTTGAGGGGTTCTTGTAGTTTTTAACTTTATTTTTACTGTATGTAAATTAATTTTACAGAAATAGTACGGTTATTTTGTTCTAAAAGTTAATTCTTATCGATGCCACGAATTATTTAGACATTCTATTAACGTGCCTCCTTTAGGTACTGAATTTTATGTTAACAATTGAAAGTTCTTTCGGTTGTACTCTTAAAAATGCTGAATTTTATTAATAAATCTGCACAATAATGGTGCATATTTCACACTTAAAACTGTGTCATTATTGTACACTGAACGGAAGGAGCCACCCTTGGGTGTCTCCATAAAAATATACATAACTGTGACCATACTCTGACTGTAATGTATATTAACAGTCGGTGGGATAACAGACCGAGCGGAGCGAGGATGGCGAGCCAGAGGTCTCATAGTACTTTCGTAATGAGACCGAGGCAGGGCCGGCGAGCCGAGGTCTCATTACGAAAGTACTATGAGACCGAGGGCTCGTATCCCGGAGAAATTATGAAAAAAAAATTAATGCACTAATTTCGACTTGTAATTAATACAATAATTTACTAGTCGACCCGTGCGGAACTCCGCACTGTACTTCGAATCGTTTCATAAGGCATTTCGCTCTTTAAAAATTGCAAAGAAAGAATATTATGAAGAAAAACCGAAAAAAGTAAGCGCACAAGAGAAGGCATGTAATTTGAAGACATTAGTAACAAAACCTCGTTAAATACAACGTTGTGATAATTTGATCATCGCTCCCTTTTTGGTTGTACGTATTTTCAATGGAAATATAAATATCATTAAAAGTGTGACTGAGTGACACGTGAAAAATCAGTAATTTTGCATGTGCAAAAACAGGTTGTGGCAAATACAGTCCTGCCCATGTGAGCATCTGACGGAAAAAAAAGAAACATTAAAGAGATATTAAGTGGCACGGATTCGAACTGGCGCCATTCTGATTAACATTACGACGCTCCAACAAACCTAGCAACTGTGCCTTCCTTTTCGAATGCTATTGATTGAAGGAATGCGTAATAAAACACAGTAAAAAAGATTTTCTCCGAAAAAAAAATAAAAAGATCATGCGTCTATGTTTTGTCATTAGCCAGCATGATACGATTTAATATTATTCGTAAAACATGGAATTTGATTAAAGAATGAGGAAGATCTCACGTAGCGATTGAAACAAACATTCTAGAGAAGTAATAAATTCGGTTGAAAAAAAAAGTTTTTATTTTTAAATATTCAACAATTTCCCATAGCATGCTTCTTTAACCTGTACGACTTAAAAGTCCGCACTTGTTTTTCTTCTAATCGAACACTTAAAATTCAAAACGAAAACCAGTTGAACTGAGTCCGTTTTTTAAGTGTAATTTTTCGAACGTAGACAGAATGTTTTTTTTTTTTTTCAGCCGAAAGCAGAGGAGTAGAAAATAATTTCTTACTAATGAAGTTGTTAATATTTTTAATGTTTTATATCGTATTCGAATAAATAATTAAAAATTTACTGGTTGAAACTCGTAGTTTTAATTTGGCGTAGAATTTTTTCATTTGTACAAAAGTTCGAACACTGCTATTAGAAAAATCTACATTTCAGCATACAATGAAAATATTTTTCTGCACAAAAAGGATTCCCTTGAGGTATATCTAATCCTTTTTTTTATGCTTACATTATGCTCAGTGGTCTGGACGGAGTCAAAACTTTAAAAAAAAGGGAAGAACACCCTTCGATTAGCAGTCAACTTATCTGAATGATAACTGTAGCCTGCATAAAGGAGTCAAAACACCAAATAGCATTCCCACTGTATTTATTTTATTACGTGTGTTACCTGTTGTATGTTATGAGTACATGTAATGCGTAATATTACTGTAAATTTGCTATTATGTCGGACAGCTCGAACTGGCCCGAAGTTCAGACAGTTTATAGCCCAACGCTCTACCGAAAAAGAAAAAAAAAACACAGGTAATTTTAATTTTTTTTCCTTGCCGAGAAGTGTTTTTATTTTATAAAATTTTTACAATTTGTTATCGCAGGCTATTTGAAAAGTTATGACTTAGATGGCAGCACGTGTTCATCATTTAACAGCACGGTTAAAATAGAAAATAATTTGAACTAAGTTCTTTTTTAAGCGTAGCTTTTCAAATGTAGTAAAAATGTGATACGCTATTTGTTCTTTTGCAAAAAGAAGAAAAAAATATATATTACCCTTTAAATTGAGGTAGTATTCTTTTATTTGTACAAAGAGTCAAAAACTCATTAGAAGAATCTATATTTCAACATACGATTTATTATATTTTACTGAACAAAAAACAATTCCAATGTAATCTGAAATCTTAAACCTGATACTTATATTTTCGCTTACATTATGCTTTAATTTTCTTCCGGGAGCGAAAGCTTAAAAAAAATAATAAACCCGCACAATTGAGTATCAATTCAGCTCCTTGTTGCATCAAGTTTACATAACAGCTAGGAGCGTTTTTTCCTCATGTATTCCCTCCTATTTGTTTTTCATGTAAAGCGCGATATTGTTCTAATTTTTTGATGCAGATTGTCCGGACGTGGGCCCGAACACGCATTCTCCTGGTTACCAGATGAACGCTCTGCCGATCAAGCTAGTCAGCTCTGTCGGTAGCAGGTTAAGTTAAAGTTATAAATTTAACCGAAAACTTCATTCTGGTTCTTTAAAACAGGTTTTTTTGCCCGGAGAAACAATTTTTAGACCGTGGGTCTATTTTTCGTCAGTAGTCTGCACGATAAGGTTTAAAATAAGGTGTAAATCAAAGAAATCGATCAAGAATTGAGGAAAATCTCGCGTAGAAACCAAAAACAGGCTACAGAAATAATATATAAGGATTTCATTGTATTTTAATATGTTTACAAAAAACCCCGGCCCTGTACATTTTTGAAGCATATATTCGTGATGTTTTTTGTTGTGCTTTTATGTTGTTTTTATATATATTGTGTTCTGAAGTGCTTTGATCATGTTTTTTTATCTGATTTTTTTCCTGTTGGCGCTAAAAAAGCATCGTTAAGAACGATGTATGACATATGGCGTTATACATCGTTTTCTTGGCGCCAACAGAAAAAGTCGCCAAGGGTGGGGTATATCACATCAGTTCCTATTATTATTATACAATTAAAAAAAACTGGACACGTAAAAATTTTATTTGGGCATGTATTTTTTTTTTTCTTTGACAAACATGCCCAGCAGAGAATTTTAAGATTTTTCTAACCCTGATTCTTAAATACTAATGTATTGTTTTCAGGCAAGTCGAGCTTACAAGTTAGAAAGAGCTGATTTTACAAATCAAATTTTGAGAAAGGACTAATTGTAAGGTTTGAAATTTTGTGAAGAGGCTGCTATACAATTTAGTTTTGTGAAGGAGCCGCAAAATGGACCCAGTTTGCAGCTGGTTAGACCTATGTATATATTTTATTTATAACATACAAATTGAATAAGAACTACTAGTTAATTGAGCTGTTATAAAAATGAACATACTTTATTTAAACTGTAATTGACCATTTTAACTGTAGAGCCACTTAAAATAGGCCTCATAGCTTCTGGGTAGAATATTACCATTTCTGACCTATAAGTTATCATACTGATTCCTCTGAAATATTAGTGATTGTTCTGAAATTTTGGAATACTTCATTTTTTCCTTTTTTTTAAATTACCTGACTAAAATTACAAAGTCAGGTCTTTAATTTTAAAGATGCTACTTTCAAACACGTAAAAATGAGACAAAAGCATCCCAAGAAAAAGATAAATTTGTTTAGATTGTGAAAAACAATGTTACAAAGCACAAAAATGGCAAGCAAAATATTGCTTACACATGTTTCAAGGTTACTAAGAACACCTTTTTCAATACAGAAAATGAGCTCATGAATGACAGAATAAAAAGCCACTGTTTGACATTTGTTGACAAGATCATATCTACTGAATTAAAAAGAAGGTTCCTTGTTACTCCCAAACTTTGTGTATGCAAAATTTAGTTTTTTATAGCAGAAAGTTAAGTTTTACTTTTTAAACACCTGTTTCAGTTAAAAAGAAACAGCAACTAATTAAGCAATTTCCACTAAGCTTCAGTCAAAAATAAGATTTAAATAATTAACTTTAAAACAACAAAACATGAGAATCAACGATAAAATTCCTTGAAAAATAAGATAATAAAACAAAAATGTAAGAACATCATTATAAAAAAGGACACAAATAAGTAATTTCGCTGTTTAAATGTGTTGCACCAAGCAGAAAAAAAAGTGAAAGGTTTTCCCATTAAAGAGCAAAAGCATAAACATCAAAATGTGTTTAATGAAAGTGCAAAATTAGACGTATTATACATTATTTCTACGTCAGAAAAGTGAATCGATGAAAAGAACTTGATAATATCAAACATAATTTAGTAATATCGAATTCATTCACTGTATTGGCTTTACAATCGAGTCGTTTATTGAAAAAAATCAAAAGGTAGTTGAGAGGAACGGAGTAAATGTCAGTATCTAAACACGCTGCTTCCCGAGCATCAATGGACGCCGCCATTGGACGATAACGTTCCCTCCATACAGCTGTTTCCTCATAACATATATGACGTTTTTGATGCACTGAAGAATACTCTATTACTTATTACATCGAAATGTCAAAACTACTTAAAGAAGATTAAGCTCACACGATCAACAGAAGAATATTTTTTTGCTACGACTAACTTCAATAAACGATTGAATTTTTCAAATTCATGTACTTGCCAAAAACTTAAAATTGCTTCGATATTATAAAGTCGTGCACAAATGAAGGATTAATGCTAGAGTATTTAAATATAATGCCTAAAATGCAGTAATTTCATGTCGTTTTTCTTCCGATTTCAAAAAAAATATTCATTAAAACGATGATTCCACTATTCCATTTCTGTAACCAAATATTGCGACAAGAGGCCATGAAAATTAGATTCTGTCACTGAACCTGCACTTAACTATAAATACTACTTAAATTTACAACAATTAAAAGATTTTGAAGAAGAAATCTTTAAATCTTTTGCAAAGCGTCACTTAGAATACAGCAAATCCTTATACTGACCTTATTAAGACAAAACTAGTTTAGAAAGATTTCAAATATTAGTTTCACTTACCATTGCCTACAATAGTAGAGTACTTCCCAATTTTCTCAAATCAGTGATTAGCACATAAAGTCAAAGTAATACATTTATAAAATCTTGGATTTCGGACATGACAACTACGATCACACATCACAGCTTCGTTCACAACACAGCACCAACAACATACAAGTCCGGATAATTTTTTCTGCTTCCACTATTGGCTGTTGGTCACGTGACACAAAATACCCATGATGCGCCGTCGCCGTCCTTGCGCATGACCTTTTAATTAAACGGCATCTGATTTTCTTATTGTTTTATGGTTTGACACTATTGTAATGTGTATAAAATAAGTGTCTTGTGGTGTAATATTGCTTTTTAAAACTGTTTTTGCATCGTCTATCACAATGTAATTTTATATCTCATGCAAAAGCAATTTTTATGGTACTTTGATACTGTTTACTATGATGAAAACTATATTAAATTCACGTTTTTAAATGAAAGTTTAAAGCCTCTCGTCATGTGTACTACAAAAAATGTCAAAAAGCAGCTTTTATTTACTATGAATTTTATTCCACGTACATTTTTTCCAGTTTGTAATTGAAGCCTCCATACATAAAATACATGTAACTTGGAGAAATTTAATTTTCACTGATTTACAAAAGGCCTCCACAGGCCCTGATTAACACATTGCTCAACTGGGACCAGGGCAAGGGGCAATGTTTAAAGCCTTTATTTCTTCTCAAAGTTTCATAAAATGTTTAGCTTGCATTTCTTAGGCGTTAAATCTTAATTTATTAAAAACAAACAAAGTGTTGAAAATTTTTTTTATTTTTCACTCTTCTTTTTTTTTAAATTTAACTGATTTAAATTACTTTTTTTTTTTTTGCACTACAAACTAGCTTATACTATTGTATTACATTAAAAACATACTATAGTTTGTACAAATGGATACTATATTCAAATGAGAAACATTTTTTGTTGTTCTGATAGATTCATACAAACCAAGAATGCATTGAAGAAACAAAGATGAATATGAATGCAAATGGCATTTGCCTGTTAGTTCATATACAGGCCCATCGTGAGGGTGTGTCGGAGGGGGAAATCGACTCCTCTCTACCTCCTTGACTTTGAGAAATTAATGTATTTACATGTAAGTGGGTATGAGTTTTGTTGTTTTTGATATGATTTGTATCGAGTAGATACCCTTTGGCTGCCCCCCTCCCCCTTGAAAAATCCAAAAAATAGCTGGTTTATCTATACTAATATTATAAAGAGAGGGCAGATTTTTGTGTGTTTATATGTTCCTTCACTATATGAAAGGTTCTTTCTTACTGAGTGACATCTTACTACTATTACATATGCCGAAGTTTGTCTGTATGGATATTTGTTACTCTTTCACGCAAAAACTACTGAATGGATTTTGATGAAACTTTACAATAATATAGTTTATGCATCAGAATAACACATAGGGTAGTTTTCATCCCGTTATGGGGGACAAAACCCCCCTAGGGTGGGCAATAAAACCCAATTTTCGTATAAATTCTCTAATATGAGGATGAAAAAATACTTGCACTATTAACATTATATGTCCATCGAAAGCTCTGATTTTTCTGCTGAAGATGGCACCTGTTCCAAATTTCTAAGTAGAATAAAAAACGAGTTATGAGCTTTTTAGTTCCGTGTTCGAAGGCTTTCCTCAACACAATATAGTATTTAGGGTATCATCTCAACTCCCTCTCGATAGTGACAATTGTTGTATTGTTGACTATTTTTGCTTTTCGTCTGACTGTTCAAGGCTTTTCTCAAGTTAAATTTTAAAGTAAGATTTTTTGCACAAGATAGGCAAATAATACATGGATTTGGCTGATTATTTTCCAGTTTTATGCAACTTTGAGGCAATTAATGTTTTTTTAATTATTTGTGTTGACTGGGTGCTTGATCAACCAGCAGGAATCTCGCCAAACTTTTTTTGCGGAATCATTTCAATAGCTTAGGTATGTGGCAATTTTTTCAATTGTCGCTGTTTTTGAAGCTAAAAACTACGTGAATAATGTTTCTCGGTTTTCCCCATGTAACCAAAATATCGGCATTTCTTTAATTTTTCTTTCTTTATATCATTTGTTAGTATGTGAAATGATCTACCAACTAAATTAAATCCATAAACAGCACGAGTTTGCACACAATTCCAAACACAATTGCCAATCTTTACAACTTATTTTGGAAACATTTCGTATAGTATCATTTCATGGTCACCAGAAGTATCTCTTCATGCCAGAAGCATTTTTCTGTGGTCAAGCTTTAACAACATTTTAGTACTAATATTAAGCATCCTTATAAATAAATATTTATAACTCCATTAAATGCCTTTTTTTTGTTCTTTAGAAGGAGACAAATACCTAAGAATAACAAAAGAAATGAAAAACGCTTCTCTAAGGTTGCTATGAGCCTAGGGCAAGAAATTGCTCCTTCCTGGAGAATAACCTATATGCTTGTTAACTTGTGTTGATTGTATTCATGTAAAACTAAAAAATCACAGCAAATACTAAAAATGGATATATTTTTGAAACAAAAATTTGGTAAAAATGCTAATTAAGAGCACAAATAGGAATGACATTTAATCAGTCTGTACACACTGATTTGTAACATTTCTCTAGTTTAGCAAACCACAATTAAAAATGTAAAAACTATTTCTAAATTAGAAATCACTTAATTGAAGTGGGAAAACATTTGAACTTATAAATATTACAATTTAAATTTGGTTTCAAAAGAAGATGCATTCTTTAATTAAATTTTAGCAAACAAACATGCTGTGTTGCATTTTTAATTAGCATAATTTTCTTAGTTCATTTACAATCAATGTTTTCTGCATGGGTAGTTTTTACTTTTACATTCCCCAGGCTAAGCTTCACTTATTAAAAAAATCTAGAATGGGAATATTTTTTAAGTAACTCAATATTTACTGAAATAAAATCAAATGAGTTGTGTGATTATCTACTTGAAGTTTATTTATTTATTTCATTACTTCTTTTTTCCTTAAAAACCATGTGCAACTATTTTAAGCGTGGCAGTTCCTAAGTGATTTGAGTATCATATATGTATATGAAAAATAAAGAACAAAACTAGTTTTTGCCACTGGCCATAAGGCAGTTAAATAAAATTTTAAAAAATTATAATTACAAAATCCTCAGTTAGTCACCACCCCAAAAAATAAACTAATGACTTTAAAATATACTAAAGGCATTAAGTAACTGGAGCAATCAAGGGGTCACTTTTTCAAGAAAGTGGCTACTAATGAAATTGATACAACCAGCCACTGGTAAGAAAAGAATTTCCCTAATTTTGCATTAATATATACAGCATGTCCTCGTTCAATTAACAAAACTTCCATTTTCACAACCGTTAGTCCTAGATACATACTTCTATTTGCAAAAACGGTCAAGATGAGAAGCAGAGTTAAGAAATTGATAGAAGCACAAAAAAAAAATTGAGTGAGGAAATATGAAATTTAACTTCCTATATGGTTCCTATGTCCCCTCCCCCTCCCCATTCATATTTTTAGAAAAATCAGAAGCATAAAAAACTATTCAAAAACAAAAAACTTGACACCAGAACAACCAATATTCACTGAGATATTCAAGTTCCAAATTCTAAGAGACAGTACCAAAAATGAGATGGGAACATATCAGATCAGCAGAAAGTCGATTTAATATGTATTTATACTTTTCATTGCTATTGAAAAAAAAAAAAGGAAATGTAAAATTATGATACATAAAAACATACTTCAAAAGCTCTTAGTTTGAGAAAAAAAAGATCTAATTTATTAAGCTGCTATATGGCCCTGAGTGTAAAGTGATATAAGTCACAAAATGTTTTATTTCTCCAAGAAGATTGGTCGTACTGATGTCAAATATTTTGTGTTTGAATTGTTTCTTCATGCTTGTGATTTCCATACATATGAATAAGAGGATATAGGAACCATAGAGATTTCAAATTTTTTCACTACTTTTTTTCCTTTCAAAGTTTTAATATCTTAACTCTGCAGATAAAAATTGAGAAATTGAATCAACATATCCTTTTTTCCTACCAGATTTTTGAAAAATATAAAAAAATAAAGATGGCATTTTTAAAGTTGTCTTTTGAATAATTTAGTAATAAACTTAGTCAAATATTAATTAAAAAAATAAAAACATATTAAATTCAAAAAACTAGGTAATTTTGTTTTATGAATGAATGAATTCCTGACAGACAAAATAAAACTAGTATGTTGTGGCCATCACGAAACTTTCTTCTATATTTTTCTTTTTTTTCTTCTCCCTCCCCATGCTTGACGAGGAAGCAATATTCCCAACAAAAACGAAATTACACATGCAAAAACTTGACCACCATCCCAATGTCTGAATTATTGCAAAAGCAAAGCAAAGAGCGAAAATTGAAAGTTATTTTAAAAGCCTTGCTTGAATTAATTACAAATATTTTATTTGTTAACAAACATAAGGTGGCAACAGTTAAAAATTTTAAATCATTGAGATAATATTTCCGATCATTTCCATACAATTAAAATCACGAGAAATACGCAGACAACAATCTATTACGATTTATCTTTCTTATTGTTGCATTAAACAAACTATTTTTATTCACTAAAAAATAATGATAATAAAAATAAATCAGCACCTCTTGGCGCCAAAATTGAACCAAAGCCTGTTTACATATGGATTCATATATGTTCCAAATTTCAACCAGAACGTAGCATTACTTCTTGAGATAGGGCACTCACAATGGAAAAAAAAGAACGGGCGATTGCCCTACCCCCTTTTTAGCTGTTGACACCAAAATAAAATCAGCTCTTATACCCACTAAGGGCTACTTGCCGATAAATTTTTCTTTCATTCCGTTCATTATTTCTTGAGATACAGCTGTCACAATTGACGACAAAAAACGTTCTATAGCTCAACCCCCGTTTGAGTTATTGACACCAAAATTGAATCAGCACCTGTTCCTGTTAATGGCAACATATGGACCAAATTTTGTTTGATTCCGCCAGTTACTTCCTGAGGAATAGCAATCACGCGTAACTCAAAAAACGTCCCATTGCTCCACCCCCCTTGGAGGAATTCGCGCCAAAAACCAATGGGCACAAGTTCACATAGGGGCACATATGTGTACCAAGTTTCGTTCGATTTCATGCGATAGTTTTTGCTGTAGAGCGGCCACAAAAAACTGGTCACACACAGACGTGACACACATACATACACATACACACAGACATTTTCCAAAAATAGTCGAAATGGACTCGGCACACCTCAAAACGTTCGAATCCGTCAAAATTCGAAATTCGAAAATTTGCACGAATCCAATAGTTTCTTCTATATATTATGTATAGAAGAAAGTAAAAAGGAGTTTTTAAAAATTGCTGAATTAAAAATAATTGCATAAATTATAAGAACTGTTCTGAATTTTGTATCACTGTAATCAGTATTTTTTATGCTTTATTAACACAATAATTTTTCTTTAATTTTTTTTTTATTTTCAAATAATTTATTAGCAAATATAATTTACAATTTGAACTATAACAAACTCAATATTTTTAATAAAACACATATTTCATAACTTTCATACATAAAATACTTTTATCTGAACTGATTAACAAGTTTTGCGGTTTTGTAGTCTGCTCTCAACTGGACAAAGTTCATTAAAACTGTGCGGTCCAGACAAGCCTGCAAAAGAAAGTATGACATGATGCTCTTTGTTAAGCTGTTAAAGAAGAATATAAAAGTATATTTTCTGACAAATTTTTAAAAATATTAAAAGTCCAATAACATTTATGCATAAAAGAAATCAATGAAGGTTTAAAGCTTAGAGATTTTATTACTAAGATCCAACTTTTACTTCCACTTTGATATTATTTTCATGCAAAGAATTTTATGTAAGCAATGAATATATTCTTTCATGTAGAGGTAAACTTACGAGTTTACTTTTATTAAACTAAACACAATGGTGACACAACACTTAGGGGGGGCCAAGGCCTACTGCCCCTTAGATCAGAAATTAAAATGTAGGGAGCAAGTTCAATCATTTGCTTAGCAAAAGCTCACCCAACATCCCCCAAATCATGTGACTCAACAACGACGAATGGTCGGCACATTTGTGTGAAATAAGCGAAAAAAACTTGATTTCTTCCAATGATTTGCTTTAAAATCCATCATATGACTTGGGGTCTTGGTTTCATGAATGAAAGTCTTCATTCCCTCCATTCTATCTCTTCTCAATGTACTGCCCCCATCCCAGTTTGTGTCTCAGGTTGCTGAGGTTCAAAGTAAGAGTTCCGGTTAGGCACTCAGCCAAACACGGAACCCCAGTGTTTAGTTCCCAAGAACCCTTAATTCTCATTTTATCGATCCACTGAAGGGTTTAAAACTGCAATCAGCCGTGTCCAATCACAGAATTATTGAACCCATATCTAAAGGATTAAAAGACTGAATCAGTCTTGTCCAACCATGGAATTGAACCCCAGTCTGTAGCGTGGAACCCCAAAGCACTACCACTAAGCCACTGGGCTTCCAATATTTTACTCTTAGCTAACCTACATCTCAGGTTCTTGTAAAATTCTTTACAAAGCTTATAAGAAAAGTGCCAATATGATAGTGTATGGATTTCCATGGAGAATGGGGTCCATTATAAGGCCAACTAATAAAGTCTTACACACTGCTTTTATGGTTTTGTGCAGATTAAATTGTAGACTAATAATATATTTTTTTAAGGAAGAAAATGAGTTTCGAGATGGAGGGCATCTGGGGTGGCTGCTTAATAGAGAGCAAGTTGGCACCAAATTAATTGAATAAAAATCTGTTGCAAAAAGAGTTTTTGTCATTTGAAGAGGTAGTTGTTTAATGCTTTTTTTCATGAATTTGTCTCAGGATTCAAGGTAACAATTGGCTTTATTCCATAAGAAGTAAAAATCTTGGGGAATTGACAACCTCAGTAGAAAAGATCAAACTACCGACTATTTTTTTAAAAGCTTTTTCTGTTTGTTCTTCAAAAATGTGTTCCTCAAATTTCCAACAATTGATAAACTCCTAGGTTGTTTTTTCTTCATTTGCTACTTATTTTTAAACAGCTTCAAACTGTTAAATAGATTATTTGTTTTATATGTAAGAACACAGTGACTTTAACCTTTTTTTTATACATATATTTCTGAACATGGTAAAAATTGGAAGGTGTCGTAAAAAAATGATTTTGGGGCAAGGAAGCCTCAAAATAAGTGTTGGTGGTCATGCTAACTATACTATAATAAAATAGTGAATGACAAAAAGCTATGAACTGAGCTCATGAGATGAATTGAGATTGTATGAGCAAACAGATGCAAAAATTACAAATATGACTTACTAGCTGGTCCACTGTACACATCTGCTTCAGATTACTCGGCTCTACAACTAGCAGATTACACAATGCATGCAGAGTTTCAAACAAAGTGTTTAGTAGAGGAATTTGAAATTCCCTAACACAACGACGGTATTCATTTAAATCACAGATAGCAACCATAGCACCTAGTATAAAAGAAATATTAACATTTGGAAACATCTTGGTAAAGAATAAAACATTACACAACTTGAAAAATCACACAAAACACAGTTTTAACCAGTGGGGTAGTTGGAAAAAGATGGAGGGATCACATCTTTTATTAGGTGAATATTGTGGTTGATAACTTTTTGTTTAGCCAAAAATAGTTATATTATTTAGCCAGCTTTAATTTGAAAAGCGACTCTTTTTTTTTTTTTTTGGAAAAAGGTGGCTTTAAACCAATTTTTAGTAAATTTGCATTATTTTTTAAATAATACCAAATATTTCGGGGAATCGCATTTCCCCTTAACTTCAGTACTGGTTTTAACTTTCTTAACTACCTACCAGTGAATTTTTAAAGCGTTGGAGCAATTAAACTAAAAACAGAATGCTTTTTTCAGAGCATCTAATATAAGAATGTACCCACAATACAGTGAAACCTCTCTGAGCGGCCACCTGTCTCAACGGTCAGTTTTTTGCGGCACGGATTTGAACTAAAAACACCCCTAGCAACAGCCACCCAACAATTCTGAACGGCCGCCGAGTGGATGCGCCTATTCCATTTTTCAGGAAAATTTATTCACTTTCTGTTTCTAATCTGCAACTTTTTCATTCAAAGAGGAGAATTTTTATTGGCCTTTAACAAATTCCGATAATTTTGGAGTAAAAATGTCACTTATGTTTATTTTATTAGTTGGTCAGTGTGTAGGTGTAATCTGGGTTGCAAACAACACTCTCGGAGATCATTTTAAGAATCTCCAATTGCGTATTCAAATTGAGCAATATGAGCGTGGAAAATCGGTGAGAGAATTAATAGAGTATGATTTCGAATTCTTTCCAATACAAAACAGCAATGGAGAGCTTTGATAATTACACTGCTGACTGAGACAAACATTTCCTGGTTAAGGAGTCAGCGAAAATAAGCGTTTTTCAATTAAATCTAATATTAATTTGGGATTTGTTCAAATTAACTAATCAGTTCACAGTGTGTATTATTAACGTCTTTTGAGCAAATACATTTTTATGCCTTTCAGGCACTGAAATTTTCAAGGAGACTATGAGAAGAAAAATCCCTGAAAGTCAAACACTAGGAAGGTTTCCAAGTGCAATTTAAAAAAAAAACGTTTATTTGGTTTTTCAAACATAACTCTTGCAGATTGGCTTTTTATCAACTGTGAAAGGTTTCTCAGAGAAGTTAGTTTTTTTTTAAAATAATTTCAGCCATACTTTAAGTCTAATTAAATATATTAAAGAAAAAAAGCCAGTTATATCATAAAAATAAGACCTAACAGACAAGTAATAGTCGCTCTCAAAACATACATATACAGATAATTAGATCATTAAAATATTACATCAAAATATTTGTTTCCTTGTCTTATTGTCTAGGAGATCCGCATTCTAATTTAGAAGAAAATCAAAACATCCTTATGCTTTCAAAAAGGCTTCGTATTTCCCCTTTTTTGAAATCTAGTTGAAATAGCACATGGTAAGTTGCAACTAGGCTGGAAACTGGATTCAAAAGATATTCTTTTGAACTAGCGTTGATGCCCAGGTGCACTGTCGTTCAATGTCACGCGTCACTAATGAAGCAGAAGAATACTCCACACAGGGGCGGCATTTCACTATTTCATTTGGGGGGTCGAGTTTCTTAAATATGTATAACCCCAAAGCGAAACCAAACACACATTAGCTAACCTGAAGTTGTCATAAAATCGGTTTAGTATGAATAAAATTAGTTTTTAGAAACAATGACTAAAATTTCACTCATTGACTAAAAAGTCATCATACAAAACGTCTCGCTACAAAAGTTTTTATACCTTTTGGAAAAGGCATTAAAACTTTTTTTTCCCCTTTGTGCTTCGAAAATCTTTCTCTAACCTCCTGAGACATAAAAAAATCTTTCTCTACTAGCTAAGATGATTGTAATAGTTAAAAAATAATTGAAGTAACACAAAGTTATGTATGAAAACACTTTTTATATCTTACTCTTCAAAACCACCCAGGCTACTTCAAAAACTGTGATGGGCTTAAACTTTTCACCATTGAATAATCTAGTCATGTCGGTGCTCTCAGCTTCAATGAGATATCATCTGCCTCCCGCTCTGTTATTCATTATTGACTATATGATGAGTCCATAACAAGGACGAAACTGAAGTCTCTGAATGTGAAAACCATTCTGTCGGTATATTGCTTGTAATTTTTCTTGCCTCATGCTAAAATTTTACTCACAGTTAAAACATTTAATTTTTCGTTTTCAAAATCCAATCCAAATAATCATAATCCCAGCCACCATACAGAAAAATAATTATCATCAAATCTTGTGTTATTTCATTCGAAACTGAATCTATTACTTCATACAAAATATTCAAAAATCAATGTTTGATTCACATCATCATGTGGATTTTTGTCACTTTTTTTTTGCGCCTCTTTAAAATTGGCTCATAGGAAGAATTTTTTTGAAAAATTTCACAATTGATTGAAATATACATCTATAAAAAATCTATTTTCAGTTTCAATTGTAGATTATATCTGTGCACCATAGATTATATCTTGATTTATATTATGATTCACCATAGATTATATCATAGATTATATCTTGTGCACCATGATCTGTGCACCATAGATTATATCTTGATTTATATTATGATTCACCATAGATTATATCTTGTGCACCATATCTGCGGTAGTATGGTGCACAGATCAATTGTAAATTGAACTGTGGTTTGAATAGTCGAGTAGCGGATTGAAGATATAGATTTTGATAGAGTAAAGCATTTTTCAAAATGCAAACCTGATGCAAACAAATTGAATAAAAATTCAAACGAAGTAATACATGCTAAAGGGCATGGGCTTTTTCACCATTGAAAGAACTGTTTTGCAATAATTCTTCCAGTCGTCAAATCACTGCTTAGAAGTTGTAGAGAAATGTTTTTATCCTTTTAACTCTTGAAGATTATATTGTGCCACTCCGCGATTGCATAATTATAGAGTCCCATAAAAGGTATTTGGTTGATATGTCTTTTTTTTATTCAATAATCACATGCATTTTTAAGAAGTTTCTATGAAAGCATTATAATGTATTGAGCAGCTGAAACATGTTTCTAGCAGAAGAAAGCGATGAACACTCATTAAATAAATCTTAATATATAAAAATCTTCTGTGCGGACGTTTGTCACCATAAGGCTTTTAAACAGCTGGACCGATTTTGATCTAATTTTTTGTGTTTAATTAAGTTGTGGCAAGCATAGTTTCGAAGCGCGATGGATCGAATCGGAAACGTTTTTGTTAATTAATTAATTTATTTATTTAAACATTGGATGGTTATATCTCCCAAATGATTAATATTTATTTTAACCTAGTGTTGAGCGAGAACTGAAATAAATATTTAACCTGTTGCCAAATAAGAAAGCCAGCTCTGCTTTTTGTAATGAAATTTCCTACTGTGATATGTCAATTGAGAATAGATTAAAACGTAGAAAGAGAGCAAGAGTAAAGCCTTCATTTCTTGGAAGCAACAATTTTAGATCCAGTGATATATTTTAAAGTAAAGTACTGGAAGAAATTGGATTTTTTTCACTAAGTTCACACAAAACGCGTATTTTTAGTAG
The DNA here is from genome assembly GCF_026930045.1 of Uloborus diversus. Lineage (NCBI taxonomy): Eukaryota > Metazoa > Arthropoda > Arachnida > Araneae > Uloboridae > Uloborus > Uloborus diversus. The sequence goes on from NC_072734.1 coordinate 41,795,688, forward strand.
TAGTTAAACCATGTGTCCGGATCGGTGCTTTAGGTTTTCCTAACCAAATGATCAGATAGTACCGTACATAACAACATTTGTTTCTCGGTTCAAATCCATCTGAGTTATGGCACCAATGGCAAGAATACATTAAGGATTATCAAACTAATCAGTGCATTATTAAAGTAAAAGACGGAGGAATTTGAAGATGAAAACTTTATTTTCGTCCAGATAAATTACAACAGGGTAGTTCCGTACACACAAGATCAGTGCAGTGGAAGATTTTTATCTTTGGAGGAAAGTACAAATTAGGAAAATATATGACTTTTTCGAACAAAAGACGACCGCTAATCGGTCGGAGTTCGCTTCGCTCACTGATCGGCTGGAATACAGGGACAGGTGGTGGCTTGGCGACATTGGCCATAACAATACAGTTGCGTGATTATTTGTTTACTACTGTTAATTTAGTTTATTGTATTTCTTATTCATTTGGTGAAATATTTTAAATTGCAAAGAATTGTTTTTGGTTTTTTAAAGAGTGTTTAGTCACTTTAGTTGAAGAACGTGTTTATTTTACATCGGGAGGGGGGGGGGGGTGATTTTCGCTTATTCTGGGAATTGTTTTTGCGTTTATCATTTTTTTTAAACAATATCCATTCGATTATTTTATTCTTTTTCATATGGGGGACGTTGCAGTGGGATTTCCTGTTTTTTCTAGATGGGTAGTTATTTATTTATACTTAATATTTGAGGATGATTTTTATCTTTTGAGTGTGACTGAAGGAACAAACCATACAATATATGAAGTTCATTCAAGTACACGAGGAAAAATAGTTGATAAAACAACTGCTAGATAAATCGAGCTGTAATAAATGTACGCAATCTGACACCACGCATCTTAAAACATTTTCTATTTACTTTTTTATTTCAACAAAACGGTTCAAACACTTTATAATTTATTGAAAATTTCCAACTTTTCAATCTACCAAAATTGAACAGAACAACGTCTGTCGAGTCCTCTAGTATACACCTAAAAAATGAGCGTAACAGTGAATGTAAAATATCAAGGAATTTTCTTGTGAAAACCATGCTGCCACACCACTTTTTACGAGTCTCTCATATTGGACATAACCATCGTTATACTGGGCACACAAGTGTGAAATATTTAGCCTATATGAGGCAATGTCTTCTTTAGTTAAAATTAACCATGGTTCTCTATCAGTTTTCTATGTTCTGAAAAAGCTGAAAATACTTCATGAATTTCTAAGTCATCATCCAAATAACGAAAAGCACTTTTTCTAGTCTGAGAATGTGTCGAGTTCCATCAAATAGTTGCTGAGAACCGGTGAGATTTCCTTTAATGAACATTGATTTCCGACTTACATAAATTGAATTCACCCATTTTCTGTCATTCTGCTCAAAAAATTTGGGGGTGCGATCACCCCCTCTTGACACCCCTATTTGCCGCCCCTGACTCCAGACCCTCTGCGGATTAGCAAGGGGGGTAAAATCCCTTTGAGAAAACATTGACTCTTTATGGGTCCACGTGGTATTTTGGTGATGACACCTATCAGAAATTCTAGAAAAACATGGCCACCACCTAGAAAATTAACTAAATCAAATCTTTGAGAATGAATAATTTTAGGAAGCATCAATGACTATTTCTACATAAAGTAAATCATGCTTCCTTTTCTTCCTTTAATGTGTTACAAAAGAAGGTATGTTAAAGTTAATGAAATGCTAATTTCAAAATACATACAAAAAAGAAAAAATTTGAAAAGGATGACAAACACTAAAAACAATGTTAAAATGATCAAATATTTCACTGTTCTTTTAAAGTAATGCTACATCAAACTTCCAAATTTATTAAACATTTTTGAAATAAAGAGATCTATAAAATATAATCTATAGATTATATTGATAATCTATAAAATAATTTAGATAAATACTGATCAAAAGAAATCAAATAATGCTTGTATAAATGAACTTATAACTATGAATGCCTACAAACTCACTCATTTACTGCTAAATATGTTTTATTGCTCCCCTTTATAAAGTTTTTAAAAAATTGGCTTAAATCTAAGTGAATAAGTTAGACTTATTTTGTACAACATACAAACCTATTGAACTGTATTGATACTGTTGTAAATGGTCAAGTATCACACGATGTAGTCGTGTTCCAAGCTCTGTTAAAACTGCTTCTAGATTTTTTCCATCAAGAGTAACTTTGATCTTTCTAACACATTCAGTTATGAATTTAACCACACAGCTACAAGCCTAAATAAATAAAAATTCGTTCAAAAACTGCTTAAAGAAGAAAAAAAAATACTTCATGTACATGGTAACATTTAAAGTTTGAGTGTAAACACCTGATTGGAAATCACGTCAAGTCTTTTCCTTAGTACGTATACCAAATGTCCATAAATACTATTATGTTAATGTAGATCAGCCGTTTCTGACCTTTTCCCCTATGTGAACCCCTTCCAAACTCTGAAAGAAGTTGGCGAACCCCTTGAGTACTAGGTAATAAGTAACAAGCAAAAATCTCCGTGTGGTGACCGGAGCAGAATAGTCCCAACATAGTCCATGCGTGTCGTAAAAGGTGACTAAAATGGATACCCAATATAAGGTGTGAGGCACCGTGCTGCTCGGAGAGGTTATCTCGCGATGACATTGAACATATTCAGCTTGTCTTTCTAAGGAGGACAGACCTGATTCTCTCTGAGGATCACATGCCAGAAATGCAATAGGCTTCTTAACAAAAATAGTATTTGGAAGGCTTTTGGTCTTCTTGCTGGACTTTACACCTTAATGCGGCACCTTGCTATAATGGGTGTCAGTAATGATTCAATTCGCAGAGGTTACCTCTTTAAGAAGGAAGCTATTACTCACACCCTGTGTGATTGTGAAGTCTTTTCTGCCTATAGGTTTTAACACCTTGGCCATCATTTGCTTGAACCATGCGAGATTCATGATATTCCTATTAGATGTTTGCTGAATTCTGCTTCAGCTACTGGTCTGTTTTAAGACTTCTGTATGGGGACTAGTACAATAGACCTCTGGTCGCAGTGCTTGGTTTGGTTGAGCCCCCTTTCATTCATTTCATTTCAACAAGCAAAAAAAAAAAAATGTGCTCACACACACACACACATAGACAATAAAATTTAGGAGATTTTTTAGTTTGATGCTGCTCCATAGTTTATAACAAGAGCAAAAACATAATTGCAAAACATAGAATTACAAATATTGCTACAAACTAAAATGATCGCTAAAAATGAATGCAAAACAAATTCACCAAAAAATAAACACAGTGATTGTTTTGCGTTGAGCTTCAATAAACTTTTTAAAAATTTGAAAATGGGATATTTGTAGAACAAAGATTGCATGGGGTTAAATTCTGCTGATTTTTTTTTTTTTTTACTGCGTAAATTTCACACTGCAAAACTTTTTATAAGACCATGAAATTTTTTTTATAGTAATTAATATTTGATACTTCATGTGGTGTTTTTGGGTAGCTTGCTATTCTTTCCCTTTTTCGACAATAAAGCTTGAAGTAAATTGTGGAATATGTAGTGTGAAAATTATAGCAACAAACAACAGCATGATCTCACTTCCATGCATTTTTGACTCAACACAAGAGCAGAGCGATAGCTCTTTCTCAGACTCAAATTAATGGTAAAGGAACTAAATATCAAAATATTTTAGAAGCTCGCATATGCTCTATGTAATGTTTTCATCAAGTTTAATCAATCTTTCCGATTCAAAGCCTATGAGGAAACGAAAGCTTTCAAATTATTTCATCTGAAGACGTATTCATTTGTTGAGCTTTTTCAGCATGGCTTCAAAGCTATTATTCTCAATGGCTTCAAAGCTATTATTCTCAATGGAAGTGCTTTGCAATGACAGACTAACATAGCTTAAATGTAAAATATGTCAGGAAGTATGCAAATATTTTCATGATAAGAATATCGGATGTGCGAGAGACAAATAAATAAACAAGGAGCAAAATTTGCTTGAAACCGCTTGAACATGAAGCTTCATCAGAAACAGGCAGGCTAAAACTCTGCCATTACAAAAAAAATTTCGCTAACGCCCTGAAAACCTCTTGTGAACCTCAGGGGTTCACGAACCACCGGTTTTGTGCGTTATATTTTAACTTCCCACGACATTTTTCTTTAACAGAAAGAAGTACTAGATCAGGGATGGTGAACCTTTTCCGGTTAGTTCGCCAGTTAAGTTGCTGTTGGTTACTTCCATATATCCAGGGTGACACTTATTATATTTCTTTTTAAAAAAAGGTTCCTGCTTCGTTTTTCAACTGTTAAGTTATATTCCATAAATATAACTTAACTTTCTTAGTTATCAACTTTTATCAAATGTTACTTGAATAAACAGTATTCTTAAAATATTTCCATTTGATGTTAAAAAACACTAAAATGTCTTAAAGCAAACACTGCAAATGTGAGTGAGAAATAAAATAAAGATCATTAATGTTAATTATTTTTATTTTTTACCATGAAAAATTAGATGCATTAATAAATTCAAAAGTTACTATCAATTTATTTCATTTATCTGCCAAACAATAGGTGCTTATATCCGCAGATATCCGAGGGAAAATAAGGATCTGTATCCCTATCCGTATCGGTTACTTTTTTGGCGGATCTTAAAAGGATCTTTTCTATTCTAAAAATTCTTAAATATTTGAATTAAAGACTCTTAAATTCCGTTTTAATTAGGTTTTATTCTCTGTCTAAATTATAAGTCCCGATTTCCGAAGACAATTTACCCCCCCATCGCAAAAAGGAAGGGGTAATAAGTTTTAAAAGTGCATCTGTGTGTCTATTTGTGGCATCGTAGCTTCTAAACAGATGAACCGATTTTGATAGTTATTTTTTCGATCAAAGGTGACTTGATCAAAAGTGTTCTTAGCTTGACCTCGTTTTTGTAGAACTTTAACTATCGGAGATATTAATTAAAAATTGACCATGTTTTTTACAATTATGATAGTAAAAACTTACCTGTAGGTTGAAAATATTGGCTCTAATTGAAAGAAGGAAGTTTTCTGTGTTTGGTATTTATTTGGAACTTCCAAGTTATAAAAAGTAGGAGCTATAATCTTGTTAAGTAAATTTTAATGCTATTATAAGCCTTTATATGCGTGATTGGTAGTGATTTCATAGTCGGAAGATAAAGAGTAAAAGCTCGATGATTTAAAATTTCTATCTCCTGTTGGTTCACATTTGTTAACAATATGTATTCTGACCCGCAAAATTCATCTTAATATGAGGTCGGCTCTCTGAGGAATGTTTTTTTTTTTAATTTTAAATTTAAGATTAATTTTTGTTATTGACCTGGGGTTTTTGTAATTCTTCATTTTGGTTTTTCTCGGCATCCTTCAAAAAAAGTGAAATTAAATTATCTATTTACTAGTTGTAAAGGTGTTCCCGACTCTGTTATTTCGTTGGTCGGGGTAAGTTGGGTGGAATGGGTCAACGCTGCATTTACATTGAAATAAAATGCGAAAAATTATTTCTAGCCTGTCCAGAAGCAGCTTTACACTCTTGCTCCTGTACCCTACATCTGCCAGTCTATCTAGAAATAATTTTTCATATTCTATCTAAGCATTAATGTAGCGCTGACCCATTCCTTCCAATTCCACCTCAATTTTAACGGAGATTTAAAGAGTAAATAATTGAGTCTTGTTTATATTTTCGCCATAGATGACATTTTTTGAAGAAAAAGTGCCGTTACCCTAATGGGAATACTTTCTGTAGCAAATTTTACACTTGGGTAGTTAATTTGGGTTAAAAAATTTTGAGATCCGTATCTGTATCCACCGATCTTGACACTAATGATCTGGGTCCGTATCCGTATCCGCGGATCTACTTTGTTAACGATCCGGCACATCACTAATTGTAAGCAGTGCTATTGAAAACATTTTCATGACCAAAAAATATGTGGGAGTAAAAGGAAGTAGTGTAGGGTTCACACTATATATCGCCGCCTCTGAACTACACTAAGACATCTAATACCAGAAATAACACTAAGATATCTTACTGTTGCTCTGAGGCAATGATATATATATATATATATATATATATATTATTTATTTATTATTTTTTTCAGAATGGGAAAAGGAATTTACATATGCTCAAAGACCTTTTTTTTAACCATACAGCATGAGCACAGCCCTGCGTTTACAGCTAGTGTATGATCAATACAGGAGTCTTACTAATTAGGATGGTAAATAACATACAGGGTTTTCTGTTCGAACCTGCAAAAACCTCCATTTTCGCAACCGTTGGTCCTAGATGCATACTTCCTATTGTAAAAATGTTCAAAATCAGATGCAGAGTTAAGACATTGAAAGTTTGAAGAAAAAATAAAAATGACTCAAAAAATACAAATTTAACTTTTTATAAAGGCCCTAGATCCCCTAACTAATGTTTAGAGAAATAATCTCCATTGAAACTATTAATGACCTAAAAAACTTGACATTCCTGCGATCAAAACTCAAGGATATGTTCCAGTTCAAAGTTTTGAGGAACCATACAGAAGATGGGATACAAACTTATCACCCTTTCAGGAGAATGACACGTCGTCAAAGAAAGATAAACAAGATATTTATATTTTTCATTGCTATTCAAAAATAAATGCAAATGTTATGTCGTGATACACATAAACTCACTACAAAACCTCAAACAATTTGAAAAACCACACTCTATGCACACATATAATTTTAAACACTTGTTAACCGCTATATTTTCACACAAAAGGTGTATTTGACAACGAGTGAAAAGTGGTGTAAGTCACAAAACACTGCGTTTCATATTTCAGTGAATATTAGTCATACTAATTTCAAACATTTTGTGTTGGAATTCTTTTTCAATGGCTATTATTCCCCTAAATATAAGTTAGGGGACCCGGGATCTGTATAAAAAGACTAGCTGTACCCGACACGCATTGCTACGCCAACAAAAAAATACATCATTATACTGATTTTCATGACAATCAGTTGAACGGGGCAGAAGTTGCTACTCTGCAGTGCCACCTGGTGGCGAGTGGCTTCAATGAGCATATTATGCACCTTCTCCGTGGAAAAATACATATATATAGCAATTTTCATAATAATCGGTCCAGGTATCAAGTGAAGCCGTGACTATACTCAAATTTTGTACTCACACAGTTTGCAAGATCAATCAATCGCTAAAAATAACAAATAGAAAAAGTTTTAAATCCCCCGTTGCATGAAAAGCCATAAAACAATAAAGAAAGAATTTATTTGTTCAAACTCAAGAAAAATGGCAACAGCTAACTTGTTATCAATGAGATCTTTCACGCGAATTAATTTCTGCAGCCGATAATTTTATTCGTATTTATCCAATGGATTGTGACTTAAATTGGAATAAAAAAGTAACTATCGATCGGATTTTTTTCGAACTGGTCTATAAACATTCCCAGTACCAAAAATAACAAACGTGAAAGTTTCAGCCAAATCTGCCGGGTAGTTTTTGAGTTCATGGATGACATACAGACAAACATTCATTTTTATATATATAGATAAATTTTGTATTTTTGACTTATTTTTATTTTTACTTCAAACTTTCAATATCTTAACTCTGCATCTGATTTTGCAACTGGAAGTATACATCTAGGACAAACGGTTGCAAAAATAAAGGTCTTGCATGTTAAAACGGAACACCCTGTATATCTCATAGAAACACACTGCATATCAAAGCATTAGATTATTGCCCGTTATATCTAAGCTAAAGTGTTTAAATAATTGTACACATTTCCAATCTTAAGAAAACATAAATGTGTACAAATAAATAAATTAAAAATATTTACAGTAGTGGACTTGTCAGCATCAAAAGTAGCCATTTCTGTTTCAGGTTTAAAATCTGTTTTCTTTTGCTCAGACTGCAGTAGAAATTTCACCCATCCTAAAACTGAAGTAATGCACCTATAAGAAAAAATATAAAAATATTTTGTAGGTAAATTTTTTAAATTGATGATAAAATTGATTTAATATATTATGGAGCATTCATAGAATAATTACAAGAAAACTAACCTAAAACAGATTTGACAACATTTGAGTAATTCTACAGCCTTTGTCATTTAAAATATGATCAACACAAACACATCCTTAATTTTTATTTTACAATTTAAGAAACATTCTGCATTTATTTTGAAATTAAAGTAAATATGTCGTTTCAAAGAAAATTGGAAATGTAAGCCATGATTTAATTTAAATATATTTTTTATCACTCTAAACTTGCATGTGCACAGCTGAAAAATACTAAACCAATTTAAAATTGCAAAGAAAATAACAAAAAAGATATTTAAAGGTCATTAGTAGCAATATGCAAATGAGAACATTTTTCTTTCTGAGATAAAATACCTTTTTACTTCCTTTTACTAAAAAGGAAGTATTGTATTTGCAAAACATTTTTCGCTCAAAAATCGACCTTAATTTCCATTTTGTTCGCCCTGGAATGAATGTAGAGCTCTAAGAACGTATAGACACTCGAAATATAAATTTTGATGATTCCTGAGTTAATTACAACGAGTTTTCTTGTGACGTTTGTATGTACGTATGTGCGGATGTGCGTATGTACGTCGCGTAACTCAAGAACAGTATGTCCTAGAAAGTTGAAATTTAGTATGTAGATTCCTAGTGGGGTCTAGTTGTGCACCTCCCATATCGGCTGCATTCAGGAGTTTCTAAAGGGGTCTTTTGCCCCTTTTTGGGTCGAAATCATTGTTAATTTTGATGTAAGCTCGAGTAGTGTTATAATTTGGCGGACACTTGGTGATATATCGCCAGTCTTTTGGTCACCAAGTTTTGTCTCGAACTTGGCGACAAATTTGGTGATTTTTTTTTTAAAAATCTGTTTTTAATTTTCCCACTGTTGGTGACATTTAGAGAGTAAACTGCCGAGTCATTTAAAAAATAATGGGAAAATGACATTAAATTGAAGTAAAAGGAAGTCATGTGATGCACACATCAGCTCATTTTAATGTATAAAAGTAAATTCATGCTTGAAAAAATCAGAAATTACAAATTTTTAACAAGATACACAGATTTTTACTTTTAATCTATACGGAATCACCTTAAAATAAAATTGTCTATCCCCAAAATTCAATGCAAGTATTTTTTTTTACATTTTTGAGGGTGAGTAGACATGTTTTAAGGGATATAAGACAAAAAACAACTTTATATATTCTTTAATTTAGTCATACATTTTTTGTTTAGTTTTTGTTTTTAGTCTAAAGATTTTAATTTTTAAAGCTCATAGCCTGGTACAAATTCTGTAATTGATCCATTTAGCCGAAACAAACTTATTATGTAAGTCCAATTATATAAGTTTCATCTGGCCAGAAGTGAAAAATCTTTCAGTTTTGCATCACCGCTAGAAACATTGTTAATCAAAATGGCACCATCCATGTGGGTGAAAGCACACTGCCTTTTGATTACTCCAAAACACCTCAGTTAAATCCACGCTGAAAGACCCTTTTGTACAATATTTGATAAAGCACCACTGCATCGTCATGACATTGAGCGGTGAACAAACCCATCATTTGGGTTTTTACAAATATGCTTTGCTGTGTAATGAAAATGAATGCCATTACACCTATTGCCTATGTAAGGGAACATTTACCTTTCAAGTCCTGTATGAAGCTTTCCTTCCATTTCTTCAACAGTACGTTTTTTCTTTTGTAGACAATCTCCATGCTTTGGTGTTGAACTAAAAATCATATTAAATCGCTATTTAATATCATATCAGTAAAAAATATTCACCATGAACATTTAAACATAAGTGCAGAAACATTTAAATTCTTTTCTTAAAATGTACTTTCCTACAGGTCTCAACTTAGTTACAAAATTACGCACACATGTAACAGGGGTACAGCAGAATTAGTTTCATGAAGGTTAAGAATTTGGAAAGTACATATGAAGCGGTGAGAAACAAAGGGATTTAAGTGGCAAAATTTAAAAAATGAAGATAACCATTACAAATGGTAGGTGAACCTCCCCTCTGTCTTGGGGCAAGAGATAGTACTAGTAGCCCTGGTAGGTGTTGCGGTACAGCATGATTTAGAAAAAAAGATCAATGGGAGCCTACCTAGGAAGTAATCTTTATACATGTTTTACTCACAACTTGAAAATGTCCACTTACATCCCTTTGCTTCTCACTGCCTCATATGAAAAGATTCAGGAGGAACAAACACTAAATTTTGACTAAAGTTTAATTTCAGAAATTTTATATTATATGAGTTGATAGAAAATCCTGTCAACATGCCAAGCACAAAGCAAAAAAAATATGCTGTTGGTTACAAAAGAAGGAAAGGGGTAATCTGAATCTAACTTTTTTATCTGACTCACCACCAGCTCAAAACAGTACCAGTATACTATCCAAGTCCCAGTTTAGGGAAGATAAAATGGGATAAGTGAAATGAGAGAGAAAGTAATACAAATACACATCAGTAAAACAAACCTCCCTATTTCCCAAAGGAGCTCTGGGTTGCTGCATGAAATGTGCTAAATGCCTCTAATATGTTGAAAACAGGTTCCAAAAATCAAAGTGCACCTTGTGTTCGCTAAAGGGTCAACCCTTGCTAAAGGGTCAACTTATGTGGGCCAAAACTTTCAAAAAATGTTCATAAGAAAAACTCGTAATAAACAATTAAAGCTTGGTCATTATCTCTATTTTACTCCAATCATTTTCACGAACACTAAAGAATTGAATACTGATTGGACATTTTACCTATTTTATTAAAGCCATTTTAACTAAAACTAAAGAAATGAATACTGACACATTCTGAAAAATTTCATGTTGCATGGCCATTAACTAAAGACTTACAGTAAAAGATTGATTGTATGAAAAATGTATGAAGCGCCGAACACCAGATTCGTTACGTTTTTTGAAAACAGTCAAACCTGTCTATCTCAGAACATGTGTATTTCGAAAAACTACATGTGTTTCTTTTCTTTTTCTTCTTTTTTTAATAAAATTTTTCCCAGCAATCTTGATTAATTTATGACACATTTCTGCCTGTTTTTCTCAAATATTTTATCTGAAATCCTCTATTTTTCCAAATATAAAATTAGTAGCTAAGTAAATGAGACCCTGAACTTTTTTTCACCTGTTAAAGATCAAAAGTGAGCAGAAGATCAGCCTTCAAGTAAAAAGTAATAAAATATAATGCTCAGCAATGGTCAGGAAGGAGGAGGGGAGGGCAGGAAAAGAGCTAGGTCAATAATGAAGAGCACACTGCTAAAATTGAACTAAAAAAATTATTTTGGTTAAGTAACATTTATACCACTGATGGAGGGTAAGCATTAGCTCCTACACATGAGTTTTTACTAAAATATGTTCTAGGCATTTTAGATCCCTCTAGATTTTCATCACACTCAAAAATGTATCTTAAGATACAAATTGATTGTAGATAATTAAGTGTTATGGACTCCTACTCATCACAACAATTAGGATAAATCATGCACTCGCCTCTTTATGCCCCTTTAATACAAAAGTGTCACCCTGAAACATTTATTACATATTTGATAAAACGGCAATCAAGATAAACCAGGGGAAAAAATCACATCTTTCATGCATGCCAAATAGTGCACTGATCCCTAAACATTTAGAAATCTTTTCAGAAAAAAAATAAAGGTTGAAATATTAGAGAAAATTCAGTTACTGTCTTACATGACAAGAGGAACAACTGTGTCAGCAAACTGCTTTTCAAACAAATGATAAATTGCATTGCACTGGCGGATGACATCAAAAAAATATATTTCTGGTGGAGATTTGGGCTCTGCTAATGGAATAGCTGTAACAGAAATCATTGATTATTAAAAACAACCAAAACTTCAAGCAAACAAAATACAGTCAGACCTAGATATAAGGTCGCCTGTGCATGAAATCATTTTTTTAAAGTCCCGATTCATTGAAAAGGAATTAGGTTTTATTGGATATGCGGTCTGGTCTTAAATGCCAAAATCGCACATTAGGTCACTTTTGTGCCAATTCCTTGGTTGTTTTTAGTGCCACACTGATTCTATTCCAAGAATTTTTGTGGTACATGATATTTCATTGTATTTTCCTAAAAATGAAGGGATAACCTTTTACAGAAAACTCTTAAAACCCCTTAAATGCAAGAAAAAAGGAGCAGATAGACACTTGAATGCTGTAGCAATTGAACATAACTGGAACCGATGTGATGGAAAGTTTTGACTCCACCCCTTCCCAACGTGGTAAAAAAAAAATTCTCTCACACCACAAACTGTTATGACAAAGCTGAAAAACACATTTAAAAAATACAAAACTTAGAAAACATTGTGTAAAAAATTAAATCAAACTCATGATGGTCATTTCTCGAAGAATATTTTTAGTAAAGTAAGTTGTATCATCAATGCTTCAGCCTGTTTGCATTCAACTTTATTCTGAGTTAAAAAATTTAAAAATAATCTAAACCTCTTATAGTTTAAAAATTAGATTTAACACTAGAATTACGGGAGGGGTCATTTTGACCCCAATCAAACTTTTTTTTGCTAACTAATCCTCTGTATTTTCATAAAACGCTCAATCCTTCCTTGACTTTTCCTAAATCATTGTGCTGTGCAATAATAAAAAGTTTTCAAGAAAATTGTAATTCTTTTAAAACCAAACTAAAGGGCTACAAATAAAAGTGCAGGCTGGTGTCATTTTGACCCTTTTGAGAAAAACAGAACTGCAAATACATTTACTAAAGCTGAAACAGGGCAGAAACTCAAAAATGTCTCTTAGAACATATCATTTTAAGAACTTGAAGCATTTATAAGTTTTTGTACAGAAAAGGAAATATTAGCAGCTAGCTTCTGAAATGCTACTGAAACTGCGCTAGTTTTTTGATGAGCAATTAAAACTTTTTTAAAATATTTCATTATGTATCCTGAAAATCTCTGTATTCTTTAAATTAACTGCATTTATTATAAATATGTTTCTTCTAAACTAATTTTTACAGATATTTAACATTATATAACCATGCAAATTTCTTCTCCGGGGTCAAAATGACCCTCACCATATTTCTAGGTATGAAAAGATCGCCGTAATTCTAGTGGTAATTAGGGGGAATTGCTGTACCCAGGATAGATGCAGCATTCCTTATACTTCATGCAATTATTGATAGAAAACAGTCAGGGTCAGGGGTAGTCATAGATGCAAAATGAGGTTTCCTTAACCTGTATATATAGTGAAACCTGTGTAAGTTGACTACCTGCGGTGCACTACTTTAGTGGTCAACTTAAACAGGTGGTCAACTTATAGAGGTTGAATTATATGAAATAGATCTAATTCTTTGCCTGAAAACAGCGGTCAACTTAGACAGGTGGTCAACTTACAAGGATGGTCAACTTCACAGGTTTTACTGTAGCATCAGTTCCAATTTAATGATTACGTTTAGCTGTATAATAGTTATTTTAAGTGCATAATTTTCATACCGTAACTTTTAAACACCTTATGTTAAATTTTTTTGTTCACTAAATATCAAATACAAATACAAATACAAAAGTGACGACCAGCAACAGGCTCTGGGCCCAGCTAGACTGGTCCCAGACAATTTACAATCCCCAGTGAAGATCAATGGCCCTCTTAAAACTATCTACTCCCTTGCTCATTACCACCTCTTCCGGTAAACTGTTCCAAGGTTCCACTACCCTGCTAAAATAATAATTTTTCCTAACATTCATGTTAGCCTAAGATTTAAATAGCTTAAAACAATGACCCCTTGTCCTGTTTTCAGTGCTAAACTTCAGCCCCGTAACATCTTTCATTTTAATAAATTTAAACTGAATCATGTCCCCTCGGTCTCTTCTTTGCTCAAGACTGTACATTTTTAGCCTTCTAAGCCTGGAATCATAGTCTAAGTGAGAAAGTCCATTTATTAGGCATTATCATAACCATGCATAATTTTGAAGTCAAAAACTAAGTGTTAGGTTTGTAAAGAGTATATAGAGTACTGTATGTATTAATACGCAATTCTTCTTTGGAACGGCAGGCAATTATGGTGTGGTTTCCGAGCCATACAATATGGGATACATGCCACACCACAATCTTGTATACATGCCGCAGTTTCTCTTTACAGGATACCGCTATTACTAAAATTGAACTTTATCGAACCATGTCTTATTTTATGATTAAAGTTAATCATGAATCATGTCACGTCATCATGAATCAGCGTAACTTTTTATAGAAGTACAACTGTACAAGGAAAACAAATACTACTCAAAATAATTAGTTTATAGGCAATACTAAAACAAATTTATGCTATCTTACCTAACAAACCAAGCTCTAAAGCATAAGAAACATGCTCTTGAAATAAATAATGTAATAATAGATCAAATAACATAACAGCATTTCCAGGTAATTCTGACAGCTGCTTTGACAACTAAAAGAAAATAATAAAATACAATGTAAAGTCAAAATCATATCACTTCTTCTTTAATAAAGTTTCATTTTAAACTGAATATATATTATAGAAGCTTCAAAGTACGATATAAATTTTTTAATACTTTAAAACTAAGTCACAAAGGTAAATAATATTAATAAAGCGCATTAGCAACTGATTGCATATATGCAATCGGGATGCATTTCAGGATTTCAAGGAACCCTTTTTTCAATGCGAAGAATTGTGAGCTTTTGGATCAGTCATTTCAGAAAATCAACCGGGTGGAAGAAAAGACAGTTTCATTCTTTGCAAAATTTATTGCTCAACAGTTGTTTTTTAAAAGGAATTATAAAATAAATGAATGCATCATTTATATTATGTTTCATTTTGTCTTTGATGTTTTGTTAATCGCCAATTTTTGCTATTTAAACTATCTTATCTTCCACTCACAGCTTTTCTTTGATAAATTTATATCCAAAAGCTCACATTTTTAGTACAACTTGAGGACTTTGTATTTTCCAGGGATGACGTTTTACTTCATTTGAAAAAAATTAAAGAGACTAAGGCTCCGGGACCAGATAATATTTATCCAAAAATTTTAGTTGAATGTGCAGAGGAATTAGCAGATGTAATCGTAAACATTTTCAATGCTTCTTATAATTCGGGGACAGTGCCAGAGGACTGGAAGCTGGCTAACATTATACCGCTCTTCAAGAAAGGGTGTAAAGGGAGTGCGGGAAATTATAGACCTGTGAGTCTAACTTTGGTGGTTTGCAAAATTTTTGAAACATTGATGAAAATTAAGATAGTAAATTTTCTAGAGACTAATAATCTATTGACTAGTTTTCAGTACGGTTTCAGGAAAGGTAAAAATATTGTGCAACTAATTTATTACATTTCTATGACAAAGTTACCATGGCTTTGGACAATAAGAAGCCTGTAGATGTTGTTTACATTGATTTTCAAAAAGCTTTCGATAAGGTACCGCATGTTGCTCTACTTAGCAAATTAGCTGATATAGGAATAGGAGGGGAAACTTTCATTTGGGTAAAAAATTGGCTGACCGGAAGGAAACAAAGGGTAGTTGTAAGGGGGAAATTATTCTAACTGAAGTGAGGTCTTAAGCAGGGTTCCTCAAAAATCAGTGTTAAGGCCTGTTTTGTTCATTGTCTTTATGAACAATATTCACAAAAATATTTCTGGGAACATGAATTGTTTTGCTGATGATGTCAAAGTTATGGGGACTGTAGAAAATGATGAACAAGCAAATCAGCTGCAAGAGGATCTAGATCATATTACGGAGTGGGCTGATAAATGGGGTATGGCTGTTAATGTTGGGAAATGTCAAGTGCTACATTTAGGGCATGGAAATAAGTGTACAAATTATTATTTGCAAGGTTCAGTCATTAGTCAGGCAGACAAAGTTACTGATCTGGGAATCTTAATAAGTCAGGATTTAAAGTTAAAAAAGCCAACAGTGCAACATTGCTAGCAACAAAGCCAATAAGATGCTTGGGTTTATCAATAGATCTATTTCAAACAAATCTAAAGAAGTTCTTCTGCCCTTATATAGAAGTTTGGTAAGACCCCATTTGGAGTATGCTGTTCAGTTTTGGTCTCCTTATCTTAAGAAAGACATTAATGTATTGGAAAGGGTTCAAAGGCGGGCTACAAGGCTAATAAGTGGACTTTCCCACTTAGATTATGATTCCAGGTTTAGAAGGCTTAAAATGTACAGTCTTGAGCAAAGAAGAGACCGAGGGGACATGATTCAGCTGTTTAAATTTATTAAAACGAAAGATGTTACGGGGCTTAAGTTTAGCACTGAAAACAGGACAAGGGGTTATTGTTTTAAGCTATTTCAATCTCAGGCTAACATGGATATTAGGAAAAATTATTATTTTAGCAGGGTAGTGGAACCTTGGAACAGCTTACCGGAAGAAGTGGTAATGAGCAAGGGAGTAAACAGTTTTAAGAGGGCCATTGATCTTCACTGGGGATTGTATATTGACTAGGACCAGTCTAGATGGGCCCAGAGCCTGTTGCTGGTTGTCACTTTTGTATTTGTATTTCCTTATGTTGAAAAAGAAGTTCCTTGAAACCTTGCAGCATGTGTCTACAATCCATTACTAATTTGCTTTATCAACACTGAAGTAGAACTATCTCTATTTCACTTCTTTTTTTCTTTTCTTTTTTTAACAGATATTTTCAGCAGAATCCTTTTCCTATTATTAGAAAATACTTTAGATAAAAGGAGAAAATGCTTTATTATTTTAAAAGTAAACTGCATTAAATTTAAAAAATTCAAATTGTTTACACATATTAAATTTCCTCTATAAACTTTGAAAATACCTTACATGCATTAAATCACTAAAAAAGCATCTTACGGCATTTTAAGTACTATCACAGAAAAAATTAGACAGTAAGAGAAATTATTGAATGCAAGAAGATAAAAAAAACTTTAACATACCAACTGGCATCGATTAAAGGCTCTTTTACAATCTTGTAAAATATTCATAGCAACTTCTTCAGATAAAAATGTTTCACCACCATAATTATCAACAACAGGGCTTATTATGTTTGTTCTAGATCCTATTCTTGCCTGAATATCCCTCCGAAGGTCATGAATGCTAATGTAGATTTAAAGAATAAAAAAAGAAATTCTACACTGAAATATAACAAAAGAATTTGAACAATGTTTACAAAAACATTAATTTCAAAATACTTGAAATTAATGTTTTTGTAAACATTGTTCAAATTGTTGTTCCTTTAGTTGACATTAAAAACGCAATATCTGAATGTCTTAACACGCATTGGCAACGGACCTGGAATCTCGAAACACAAAATAAATTACAATCGATCCAGCCGTCGACTAAAGGTTTCAAATCATTACAACTTACCAGGAGAGAACAAGTTTTGTTAACTCGTCTTCGCATCGGCCATACCAGGTTCACCCATAAATACCTCTTATGCCGTGAACCAGCTCCAACTTGTATTAGATGTAACGTCAACCAGACAGTGTTGCATATCTTATGCAACTGCCCAAATTTTAACCAAATACGTTTTAAATATTTTAATAATTTTAATCCATCTCTGAAAGAGTTGCTGGGGGACCCACCCCATCCCAATATATACTCCTTCCTCCCGGAGATTGGCTTTCCCTTTTTAATTTAGTGGTTGTGTCGTCAAAATGTAATTTTATCCGTTTTTTTTTGTTACTGAAGGTTCTTTGACAACCTATTGTTTCAAACCCTTTCAAAAGTTTTTAATGTTTACAGGTTTTTTATTACTTGTTTTGAACTACTGTTGTTTATACCTTTCTCTCCAAAACATTTTTACTTTTATCATATCCTGATTTTTTATTTATGTATAAATTTTAAACTAAAAAATCGTTTGGCACAATATAGCTCTCAAGGGCTCTTGTGCCATTAAAAATAAATAAACCAACCAACCATCAAAATACTTGTCATAACTAGGCAACAGATAATTCAACTACATCAGAAATATAAGTAAAATGTTATTTTTGAAATGATGGTAAGTAACAAGACCAGGGTAAACCCATCGGCTAACATGCTGGATAGGTTAGTATAAAATGCTGTATTGTGCGAAAGTTACATGAGACATTTTTTTAAAAAAATTACATTCTAAAAACTAGTTAAATTTTCTTTCTTTCTTCTCCTTTTTTTTTTTTTTTGAAAAACATAACATTTTTTTAAATATAAAAGTAAGTATGATCAGTTGGAGTAAAATGCAACATAAGGTAGATGATATCAAACATAATTATCACACTTTATGGTAATTTTTGAAACTAAACTGCTGGTGAGTGAAGACTAACATATAGAATAGGTTCTAAGGGTTTACCGTGTTTCCAAACAATACAGGTATTTGGTGCACCAAAAAAGTGAGGAATCAAAGGAAGAGGTGGGAAGGGAGCAGGTTAAGTGGACAGAGCTCTTAAAGCTTTATTAGTTTAATAACCTTTGCTATAAAACTTGGAACACCGCCTCAAAATCGGGATAGATGGTCACAGGAGATTCCCTCTTTCTAATTCAAAGCTCCACCTTGGGTGATTCGTAGGACAGTTTGGACAAAATTTTCTTTACAGTTTCATTATATTCAAATTAGTAATGGCTAGAAGTTAAAAGTTTGTTGATCAAGTGAAAGTACTCAACTTGTGTGAGTTGTTAAGCAAAAAATCTTTTTCGAATTTCTTTTCAACCCGTTCGGGACGGCAGCCGGCAGATGATAGCGCTCTCTCAGGACGGCAGCTGTTACATGCAAACTGTGCATACAGGTCAGGGCAAAATTATCCCGCTAAGTCTAATACGCAATTTCGGAAACTACGCATTGTATAATCATGGATAAAATGTACTTAATGTAGAAATGAAACCATTTTTTAATGTATAATAAAATATATCATTATTTTAATCATAACAAAAAAATTTGATGAAAATAATTCATATTTAACAATAAAAATACAAAATATATTGTTTTTTACTATAACTAAAAGTACCAAAATCAAACAATATATTTTGTACTAAAGAAGAAAAATTATTTGTGCCTGATAATACGATATACTTGAAGAATATTGTAACAATTAATATTGCAAAGCTGCATGAAATATTTCAAAGCATGGAGCAATGCGCATTTCGCATTTTACGCTCACAGGTAGTGTTTTATTGTGCTGTGAGCAAACTACAAATCTCTGTCTAAGTTCTTTGCCTTCTTTTTCAGCGTATGATTTTGGAAAGTAACTACTGTATGAAGAACGCCAGTAATTTATAGTTCTTTCACTGTCGCCCAAAAAATCCATAGATGATGGATTGATTAGATCTTATGACATTAAAAATGATGTCGACGATGAAGATGAGTCTTAATTCGAGATATTTCCTCCTTGGAAAGACAACTTATTCACCATGGCTACACAAATGAATCTAAAAACCTCTTGCTAGAATATCTCCCATGAAATCTCATTTTTAAATTGAATTAAAACTAGAAACAACCATTTCAAAATGGGTATGAGTTTCCCTTTTCACTTGCTAGTACATGTATATATTTCCTTTTACCATATCCAATCCATTCGGACATCAGAGAGAGAAATGCTAATGTTTGAGACCAATTGTTTGAATGGAACATGGATAAGTAATGCCATCTGATAGTAAGCACTTTATTCTGAAACCAAAATGCAGAAGAGCGTTGCTCCAATTTTTGAATAGCATTCGTCGTAATGCAGATAAGCGTGATTTTGATAGGACGAGCAGCTGCCGCTGACGCAAACTTGGGTTGTTCGTCCCAAACAGGTTAAATTGGTATTTTTTAAAGGAAGTTTACCTGTCACTTGTGGGACACACATTTGGACATCTGCTTTAGAGTTCTTTATTCTAGCAATATATCCTTCAAATCTGTGTTAAATATATACTTTGCTTTTCTATTAATTTGTTTTTAGTGTTAGTTTCCAAAAGGAACAAATAGTACGCCATTCCAAAAAAATCAGACGTTTTGTCCCACACGTGACAATTCTATACTTCATATAAAAAGTAATATCTAAAAAATGTAACAAAGATTTCTTTCTCTTAGGAAACCATACACACACACGTGTGACCTCTTAGGCAAAAAGTTTTTGCTACCTGGTACATGTTTTAAAATTCAGTATAGATCTGTCATGTGCGAAACAAAATGTCTGCTTTTTTGCGGAGTGGCCCTTTATGAAATAATAACATGAGAAAAATATAATGTGCACACTTATTAATCCAATTCTTCTTTTTTTAAACATGAGAATCGATCAATTTTGTCATTTTTTGATCGATCATTAATTTTGAACTTGGCGCGGCAAAACCCTTTTACTTTGAAAAATGGGGGTGGGGGGAGCAGTACGAGCTGCCTATGCAATCAGTTTTGCAGGGATCATCATTGCTTGAAGATGAGAGTGAAATAAGTTGTTTTTTAAAGTTAAGGTATCTTACATTTTTCTCTCAAGCAGGTCTACAAATGTGAAGTAACTGTTTTCAAATAGTTTTACTTGTGACAAGAAAGGTTATGAAACACATTTATTAGTGAATTTCACCTTCTAGCTATTTTTGATGTGCAATTTCGATGTTTCCATTTACCTCTAAATACTGTAGTCTGGGTTGTATGAAAACAACTAAGTTTTACATTCTTTTTATTTTTATTTATTTATTTTTGAAGATCAGGGTTCATACTCTATTTGGATGAAAAAATTCCATGACTTTTTCAGGACTTTTTCATGACTTCATGAAAATTTTCATGATCTTGTTACATGAAGAGAATAGTACTACTTAATATCAAACTTGGGATTTTTTTTTTTTTTTGGAAATGAGCATTAGCAAAACTTTTATGTGAATGCCACTTCCTGATTGAAAAAATATCAGTGTACACCTAAAAAACTGAATTCTTATCTGTTTTCATCATATAAGTTTAAGTTAAAACTAAAGTGAATGATGCTTAAACATGGCGACTATTTTTTTGTTAAACAGGCAAAATGATAATGATTGGGGAAAAGGTTGAATGAATCATTACTAAGTTTCAATAAATTTGCTTCAAAAGTTGTCTTTTAATGTCAACTTGACAATTTTTTGGTTCTTTAATATAAAGCCACATTCTTTAGTAAATTCATGTTTCTAAACCAGATATTTATTTTAAAAAAAAAAAAACATTTCATAATAAAAAAAAATCTTTTGATTTAAATGTACTTGTTCACTTATTTGTACATTTTCAAATGCATATATAAATTGATAGGTTCAGAAATTCCAGAACATGTTTGAATAATGACACTGAACGTACCAGTGGGTCGCATGGATTAGTTTTGCGGGCCGTATATTGGACACTACTGTTTTTGAGCATTAAAATTCCCTGATTTCTGTGTTCTATCGCCTGACTAAAGATTGTCCAAAACCTTCAACAAATTGATATAAACTCTGATAAATCTTAAAATAAAGATTTAGGAGTGATGGAAACTAACTTGGATGCAATGTTTTTTGAGATCGTTCGATTTTCCAGTTTAAATAGCTTTCATGGTGCAATACTAAGTCACAAAAGATTTCTAATGCTTTTTTTTTACCTACTGTTACTTTTTTCCCAGAACATTTTTCCATGACTGAAAATAAATTTCCATGACTTAGACTGAAAATTTCAATTTTCCATGACTTTTCCAGGTCTGAAATTTGCTTATTTCTTTTCCATGACTTTCCAGGATTTCCATGACCCGTACGAACCCTGGAAGATAGAATTTTGATGCAAATTGCACTTTTTAGTGTGTGTATTTTACAGTAAATTCAGTGCACAAGTAAATTCAAAAGAAAAGGACAGAGCTAAAGTTGAAACTTTTTTTTTTTTTTTTTGTACATTAAATGTACCCTGGAACGTCTACCAATATTTTTTTATTGAATGCAAACATATTTTTGTACTAACTACAGTTATTAAAATTGATACTGAAAGTATGAAGAGTTAGTTTCCCTTTTCTATGATTTCTCTTTTAGCGACATCAATAAATAACATGAGCCTTTGAAAAAAATAGCACTTACCCTCCAAAGTGTATTTGCTTTTTCTGGTGGTTTTTAGAGTTGTAATACATATTTAATGTGCTTTCACATTTGTCTTTCAAACAACGAGATTCAATGGCAATGTAATTTTCTAAATACTTGGCAAATACATTTTTTGGTAATTTATTCAAAAGTGATGGATCAGTCCCAATTTTACAGGCTATTAAATCTTGATTAAGCTTCACAGTCCTAAAAGGTAATTTCAAAAAATATATATATGTTATTGCTAGATACTTCAAGCCAACATAGTTAAAATAAATAGAGAAATTAAAATTGCAAATAAAATTAAAATTGGTATCACATTACTTTAGTTGTAAATTAACAACCAAACAGCTTTACTCATTGAATTTGGTGATGCAGACAAAGCATGAACAGCAGAGTTAATAATTTGAAGTTTTTAACTGCATTTTGTACATAAAAATTTCAGATACACAACCATAATTTTACATTTAGTAGTCATTTTTACACCTAACTTTTGTTAAAGTTCCAGTTTGATAATCAAAACTTTATATCCAGTTTTCTTTTCTTTTTTTTTTTTTTTTTTTTTTTTTGTTTTTTGTATACAGCGGAATCCTCATTTTACGTTGTCTGTTTCATGCCTTATCTGCTTCTGACATCCATTTCTGCTGGTCCCTGAAAAACGCTACACTGATAATGTAAAAATATTCCGTATTTTACATTAACCTTTTTCAGAAAGTCCGCTAATTATGCTTTTCTACAAATGGATCAAAATAATTTTTCATAAACAAGACTCACACATACTCTTTGTTTTTAGATTTCTATTTTTTCAAGATAAATTTGTTCTACAAATGTTTGAAGCTGCTCTGGCATTCTATTTGTTCATTCTAATTGCCCTTTGTCTGTGAGAAGGATTTCCTCTGATTGTCCTTCCTTCCTTCTTGACAATTGAGGACAAATGCTGCTGACAAGATAATTTTTCAGGAGTTGGAGACAATCAGATTTACTACCAGTTTTGGATAATAATGATGAAAGTGACGAAGAAATAATTGAGAGCGTCCACACAGCTAGCTGATCAAGCAGTGCTAAGCATAAAAACTGTTAAAACTTTTTATTTAAGAATGACAATTAAGAAGGAAATTTGCAAAAAAATGTTAGTCGAGATCGTTTAATAAATAAAACTTTTCTAAAAACAATAAACAAGTAAAGATTACACTTTTCCCCCCTGTTACAAAGGTGACCACCTGGGGGGGGGGAGTCATGGTGCAGACTGTGCCATTGAAATTTTTAGAGGGGAAGTTGACAATTTTCATTTTGGGGGGCCCTTGCTTTTGGGGGGCTCCGCAAGATTGAGGCGGGTGCACCCTAGCCCTTAGGGGGGTGGGCACCCCTTCTCTACTATAAGAGTCAAGGCTTAAAGAATGTACTTAGACTTTTAACATGTTTTAGGTTTTCTTGATTGGAATTTATTTTATCACTGGTTCAAAAGATAATGCTAAATCAGGGCTTCATCTGTGCATATTCTTGTTTGCAAGTAAGATTCAAATCTATCTATATAAAAATGGAGTTTGGTAAATTTGTTCCCTAAGATCTCAGAAACTACCCGGCAGATTTGGCTGAAACTTTCACTGTTTGTTCTTTTTGGTACTGGGGAGGTTTGTACACCAGTTCGAAAAAAATCCGATTGATAATTCCTTTTTTATTCTAATTTGTCAAAGTTTTCGCATAAATGGCCAATATGACGGTGAAAAAATACGTGCACATATTAAAATTATGTGTTTATCTAAAGCGCTTATTTTTCTGCTGAAGATGGTATCTGTTAGAAAGTTCTAAGTTGTATGAAAAACGAGTTATCAGCTTTTTTTGCTCCATGTTCGAAGGCTTTCCTCAACCCAATTCATTATTTAGTGTATCATCTCAACTCCCAGTTCATAGTTAGAATTGTTGAATGTTTTTGTGTTTCGTCTGACTGTTTGAGGCTTTTCTCAAGTCAAATATTAAAGTAACGTTTTTCCCCCAAGATTGGCCAATAATAACTAGATTTGGTTGATTATTTTCCATTTAAACGGAACTTTAGTGTAATTAATGGTTTTTTTTATTATTTGTGCTGATTGGATTTTTTAATCATTATCCAATCTAACAGCAGAAACCTCGCCAAAATTTATGCAGAAAGATTTCAGTAGCGGATGCATTTGGCAGATTTTTCAACTGTCGCAGTTTTTGAAAGACTACGTAATAATGTTTGTCAGCTTTCACCATGTAAACAAAATATCGTCAATCAAAGAATCTTTAAAAACTTTTTTTTACTGTAAAATAATCCAGCAACTAAATTAGGCAAATCCATAAACAGCACAAAAACTTCCATTAATGTGACTTTGTGCACAAATTCAAACCACCGCCAAATTTTACTACTTATTTTGGAAACATTTCGGATGAAATTGTTTAGTGCCATTTTATGGTGACCAAAAGTATCTTAGCATATGGATAAGAGATCTTAGCAATATCTCTTTAACAAAAATTAGTAACGTACCGTTTTACAAAGTAAGGAGGAGGAGCATTATCCAAGGTATCCCAAAAGGATTCCCGCAAATTCGGTAACATTTTAAATCGCACCAAGAACCCACAATAATTGAAATTTTCCAAAATAACTAAAACAAGTTTAAGGAGATCACGGGAGCGCGGCTACATTTTTTTTTAACCGTTCGTTCTTCAATAGACATACAGAGAAGGTAAGACTCCATGTAAAAAAAAAAGTATTAACTGATAAATCTTTTTAAACATGTGAAGTTTAATTTCATGTTTCGGAAATTCTTCAAATTTGTATACGCCTAAATTTTGTGTTTTCGTTTCTAAATGAATACGATTTTGCTCTTTTTACTTATTGCTACTTTAGTTTTATGAGTAAGGGAGAAGCTAGATTTTAAATCACGTCAAAAAGGTGTGTTTTAAGTTCTTTCACTTAAAACAGAAAACAAATGCAAGTAACGATTGTTTCTCATAATTATTGCTAACCCAGGCAATGCCGAGTATTTTTGCTAGTATATTTATAATTTTTCATATTGATCGTTTTTTTTTTTTTTTTTGTGAATATAGAATAAAAACAGACCTTGAAGTTCACATGATTTTCATTCCTCTTGCACCTTTTCCTTTTTTATATTTATATCCTTTAGCCTCAATCAACAGGCTCTTGGCCCAGCTAGGCTGGTCCTAGCCAATTTATACATCCCCAATGAAGATGAAGAGCCCTCTCTTAGAACTATCTACCCCATTGCAAATAATAGCTGCTTTTGGTATTCAATTCCAATTGCCTACGATCCCGTTGAAGCAATAATATTTCCTTACTTCAAGATTAGCTTGAGATTTGGAAAGCTGAAAACAATAACCCCTGATTTTGCCATCTGTGCAGAAATTAAGCTCATAAACGTCAAAAATTTCTGTACATAAAAGCGCATGATATAAAAATTTGTAGAATTTATTTATGCAAACAGTGTTTATAACGTACAGTCACCCTGATAACTATACTTTGCAAACTTCTGTCTGTTAAGATCAGGAGACATTTCTTAAAATCAAATCGTTTATTGGGGATACTATGTAAAAAAACAGAAAATTGCATTGCTATGACCTTTGTAGCCGACACTAACATAACTGTATAATCATCTTAGAATACCAACACCACGTTTCCTTTGTGTGGGTCATATGCATAATTCGGAGTTTTTCAGTTTATGGTTAACAGTAACACCTATTACTTTAAATAAAGAAATGAAATGAAATTATTAAATTTAATTAAATATTATTAAATTAAAAGACTATGCAAATGTTCAATTTCAAACATAAATGTACGTATGAAAAATAAATAAGTTAAATAATTCTAACAAAATTTTAAGCCTGGAATCATAGTTTAAATTTGAAAGCCCATTTACTAACCTAGTAGCCCTCCTTTGAACCTTTTCCAATAAATTGATATCATTCTTAAGAAAAGGAGACCCAAACTGAACAGCATTTTCAAAATATGCTCTAACTAAACTTCAGTACAAAGATATTAGAACTTCTTTAGAATTTTGTGAAATAGATCTATTGATAAAACCCAACATTCTGTTGGCTTCGTTACTAACTACACTGCACTGCTGACTAAACATAAGGCCCTGACTGATTAAGACACCCATACCTACTAACATAGACGGCTAGTGCACTAAAAAAGTGAAGAACCAAAAGAAGCGTAAGGGTTAGGGGGTGTGGCCCCCAAAGCTGATTTTTTTTTTTTAATGAAATTGGCTATATTACGGGCTTTCAATATTACTGATTTAATAACTTCTAAAAAGGTGGAATATGGCATCAAAAATAGGGACGGATTGCCAATGCAGACTTTCCCCTTCCATTTTAAAGTTTCATTCTTGTGAAATAAGATGAGAAAAGTTCATTTATTTGGAACTTTCAGTTTTTATTTTCGTAAAATAAATCAATCCTCTCTATAAAAAATAACTTTTAAATCAATCATTATTTCTTAACTCTGAAAAGTGAGGGGGCAAGGCCCCTATACTTTTGAAAGAGAGGGGGCAGTTGCCCCCTTGCCCCTTAGTACAAGCTGACTTTGTCTACTAAATTTTTAAACTACTTTCAGCTTTTCTTTCTTTTCTTTTTCATTTACAGACCATACATATATATGCACAGGAATTAAATCAGGAATTGAAATTTTTGCTTTGAAAGAGTTTAACAATGGTCTCAAAGTGGAGACTTATGATGCTTTACATTACAGTAAACTCTTGATTATCCGTGGAATAGGATGGCAAGGTAAATGGGAGTAACCAAATTTGCAGTTAATCCACAAAGTAAATTAAAAAAAGATACTAGTGTATGTAACAACGTTAGAAAAATCAACGACACTCGCATACATTAAAACTGCAGCTAAAATGATAATCGTGTACAAAAAATGTATCTAAATGTTAAAAAAGGATTGCTCATAATTGCAAATGGCTTACACACATACGCCAGCGACTGGTGCAAACAAATTAACTGAAACAGGATTAACTGAAACACAACAAGCAAGTTTACATCAAAAGTTCTTAGGGAATAGGAATTTTTTCAAACAAGACTGGTCCGGTCATTCGATTACGCGCCTAAGTTGTGTAGATCTAAAAATCAGTAAGTAGTATAGATTTAAAACAGTAAGTAATATAGATTTAAAGCAGTAAGTAGTATAGATTTAAAACAGTAAGTAGTATAGATTTAAAGCAGTAAGTAGTATAGATTTAAAAATCAGGTTTCAAGCAATCGATTTTCGGTGACCATGAAAGATTTGATATTAGTGGAAGGAAGAAATTGGAATTTTTCTAGAAATAGATTTCTCACTTATTAAGTTAAAATGTGTGTATTCATCTGCATTCAGTTTAACTTAACAGTCCCCCCCCCCCCCCCCCCTTAAACGTTTGAAGGGCCGCAGATAATTTGCCTCTGAATAATCAGGAGTTTACTGAATTTTAATTCAAATCAACTCAATTCAATCTCGATTCATTTTTTTTTTCCTTTTGACCTGTGGTCACTTAAATTACAAGAGATCCATTAGAATGTGGCATTTATGTTGACCCAATAGTAAAACTAATAATTTTTGACAAAGAATATTATAAGGACATAGAAAAATGTACCTTGAATATAGTCTTTCAAACTTTTCTAAATATCTCTCTGGATCTCCACAGTCTGTTAACTCGTGTTTAATATGTTCCTGTTAAAATTATAACATTATTTTCAAAAATTCTAAAATCTCAAAAAATGAATGACTGGCTCTACATGTTTTTAATTAAAAAAGATTCGAAAAGAACATTAATTAGAAATACTTTTTAAAGAATCAGCTCTACATTTTAGAAATGGTTTTCCTCAAACACCAAATTAACAATAACTGAATAATGACATTTAACATAGAATGCATCAACTACAAAGCCTATTAGAAACTTTTTTTTTAAACATGAAGTGCAATAAAAATGTATGAAAAAATATTACTTCAATAATAAGTTTTGGCACTTCCTAGAACTACAAGTTTTCAAAAGTAAAATAACTATTTAATCAAAATACACATTTGAACAGTAATTATAATCTTTGGTATAAAACCATAATAACTTAGCTTTTGAAAATACAGCTGAACTCTCTTCATATTACCATTGTTAATACAAAGTTGCGGTTGAATTGAATGTTTTTAGTTACATTTGGTTTATTATTTAGCTATACTGAAAATTTCAAGCATAATACATGCAATAAATTAAAAGTTTTGCCTAAGATCAAAAAAAAAAAAAAAATGTTGACCTCTTCACTGAAAACTTTTATGATTGAATACTCTGAATTTGTTTTATAGAAATTAATAACAATTTTGTGTGACTGTAGAAAAATCAACTACGTACAAAGGAGAATAGGTTGAATATTTTTCAGGGGCGCCGACTTGCAAAAATTATTGAGGGGGCTAGACGTCACCGGTGGTCCTGGGGTTATGAACTCCCACGGCGCTCCCCCCCCCCCCCCCCCCCCCAACTTTTCCCAAAAAAAAGTTCAGATATTTTGAACCTTGAAAATGCCAATTTATATATTTTCTGGTGTATGTGATTTATACTAACAAACAATATGTGGCATGTCGTTTTCAAAGTCAATCTAAGAATTTGTATGCAAATTTTCTGGTTCAATTAGATCATGTCACTTATCTTCAGTGTGGGACATTTTTGCAGTTCTATTTTGGGGGAAGTCGTGCAGTTCCGTGGCTAGGCATTGCTATAAGGTGTAGGGCACTTGACTTGCATGGAAGGGCGCCTAAATACAGCCTAAATACCCAGCACCTAAATACCCAGTGCGCCTAAATACAAAAAAATATTGGGAGGGTGGGGGGCATGCCGCGGGGTTTAACCCCGGGAAATTTTCTAAATTGGAGATGGAGAAAGTAAGTTTTACAGTTTTTTAAGCATTTTAGAGTAATATATTATCAACATTAGAACCCCGAAAACTCTACTCTCGCTAACTCGACACATGTTTTGGCTTTGAAAAACGGAAAAAAAAAAACAAAAAAAAAAGGAAAAAGAAAACCCCACATGTACGGTGTTTTCGTAAAAAAATAGTTTAATTTATAGTATAATAATTTTGTTTTTAGACTATTACAGAATAGTGATTATATATAAATATGAAAAGATTGAAATTATATTTAAATAAACTATCATTAAAAAAAATAAAGCATAAGATATTGCTGTCGCACTTTGATTAATAAGTGAAATAGCTTTGAATAAGGCTCAGAGTTCATTAAATAAAAATAATATCCCACAGTTAATTTGTTTAATAAAGTAAACAAGTATGTAAATAGCGGGTTTTTATAGAGTCTTATACCCTAAAAATATTTAAGTATTTGAAAATAACTAATGCAGTACTATAGTAATACGGTAATAAAATAATACTAATATTTCGAAATTTTGAATCTAACATTCTGTATGTAGTTAATTCTCTATTACAGAGATTTTTAAACTTGCTTTAAATACCAATATTAGGGCTGTCTTTAGAAAGGTGCGAATGTCGACCGCCTGACTAGATTACTGAATTTGAAGTCGTTGACCTCTGATCGAATATCCAATTCATCAAAAATATCTCGGTGGTTATGAAAGTTGTTCAATCGCATCCCATTGTTGATCGGACAGACTATCCGCAGGTTCGCACACTGGGACAAATTTAAGCGCTCGCAGCACCGTAACACTATCATTATTCACACCACTCGTTTTCAGTTAACCTGCTTTTAACCATAAAAATTATTTGTTGTAACTCATTGCTGAATGTATTTTACAAGGTACTTCAAACAAGGAAAGATTACTATCTTCAAACAAGGAAAATAAAAAATATTGAGACAAATTTGTGAGTTTAGAAAGCATTAAATAACTAATAATTTTCTTAAATTATTGGGGGGGCTCTGCCCCCTCAAAATTTTTTTTGAGGGGGCTTGGGCCCCCTCAGGCCCCATGGAGTCGGCGCCACTGATATTTTTGTACAAGAAATAAAGTCCTTGCACTTGTAAACTGCATACACTTCCTTGGGGGGGGAGGGGGAGAAAACTATATGTCTTTCACCTATCTTTCCATTGTTGGTTATCATTTTCTTTTTTGAAAAACGGTAAATTTAAAAAAATGACTAAACTATTTCTGAATGTACCAGTAACTAGACTAGCGCATTTGCATTTTTTGGTAATAGTAAACTGTTTCTTTCTTTCTTTCTTTTTTTTTTTTTTTTGGTAATGATAAACTTTTTATTTTATATTTGGTAATATTAAATAGTAGTGATTTTTTTAAATAAAGAAAATATGCAGTTATTTTTTTTTATTTCACTAGTTCATGGTTAATTATGAATAACAGCCAATATGAGCTAATTGGTGAATTTTTGACATCTCATATAAGCCGAGTTCAGCTGTACATTTTCCTCGAATTGTTAAATTGAAGAACAAAAGTAGCACTAAAACTGTTACTTTTGTTCTTCAATTATCAATTTAAATTCAAACTCGTTATATATTGCAACTACATAAATACCTTTGATATAAAAATCAATGCAACCATCAAATCTGAATCAGTAAAATTTATCACTATAAACAGAAGAAGAAATTGTTAAACTAAATATCATTTTATTGAAACCACACTCATTACATTAATATTGTTGTTTCTTATGGCTAGTGGTAATAAAAAAAAAACTATTTGAAGGTTGAAAAGTATATTTATGTAAAAAAAAATAAATTAATAAAGGTCAGAAAGGATTGATATAATACTAATCAGTAGTAATTAAAACTATGAATTAGTTACCTGTAGCTTTTGATAAAATATGTTGAGAATATATTTTGACATAACTTGCTCAGGGTTTGCAAACACTTCCTGCATTACAGAAAGAGCTTCCACGCATGAAGGCACTATTCTAGTTAAAATATCACCACTAGATGGTAAACTCTAGAAATTTGAAACAAAAAAGAACATTAATTTAAAACAAATTAATTTATAATAGGGTAAATAAAAAGGCTTTGTTACTATCAGGTTATAACACACATTCCATTAATTTAATTTAATTGCTAACATCTTTCATAAGGTGTCAATTTATATCATGCTAAAAAAATCACCCAGAAAGTTAAAATATTAATAGAAAATACTTCATACCACTTGTCTTTCTTCAATAAAAGCATCGATACACTCAGAGTACCCCTAGGAGAAAAAAGAAATAAGTATGTAATCTTTTTTCCAAACATGACAAAAAGTGTTTGTAATTGTTAAAAATATGAGAAATTTCAGGATCCTAAACAGTTCTTACATTATGTTTTAGGTTACACAAATGTTTTTCTGCTAACACTTTTACATTGTATACATGAGACATAACTTAATGAGCCTGAAAAAGTACTTTGTGCTGGACATAACTTAATGAGCCTGAAAAAGTACTTTGTCTGGACATAACCTAATGAGCCTGAAAAAGTATTTTGAGCTGCCGGTTGACTATTTTGAATTTGGATTCCAAAAAGTAAATCTGAATCCATCTAAATCATTCAGATCTTAATTTGCTGTTGGAAATAATGATCAAAAGTGTTAAAGACTGATGGGAAAAGAAATATATAATGCATCTATTTGTAAATAAGGATTCAGTTTTTAATTTAGTATATAAAAACTGAAACGAAGAGAATATAAAACTTAAAGCTAAAAAGAGTGCAACAATTTAGGTAGTCAATAGCATGCAGGACACTTAGGCAGATAGGATGAAGCTATTTCATTTTCAGTAGACCTTACTATATATATATATATATATACAGGGTGTCCACCCTAAAAGTGGACCAATAGCTAATTCCTAAACTGTCAGTGATAAGCATATACACCATTTTTAAAAAAAATCTGTAAATTGTGCAAAACTTGAAACTCATGAAATTTTAGTCAAAAAATCAAATTTTGAAAAAGTTACAAAATTTAACTTTTTTTAGTCTCCCAGTCCTAACAATGATATTTAGTAAAACATTCCGGACAAACTAACATTTACAACTAAAAAAAATAAATCACTCTTCTATGACAAAATTGACCGAGTAATGAAGTTTTGAAAAATCACTATTTTTGAAGATATTATGATGTCAGCAAGGGAGCTCTTAAGGGCACATATGCGAATTGACAAAGTGTGTTAATAGATTCAAATTTATTTTGGACCTTGTTATCGGGGGCAATATAAACGGTTGAAAAGACTTGTCAAACGCTATTTATGAGCTCAAAGTCTATTTATGGTTAAAAAGAGAGGGGTGGTTATTGAAGTGGTTAGTCATTTTGTTTTGAGAACCTCTAATTTCTATCCCCCGAATATCATTGAGTAAATGGACATTTTTTTTTTAATTCAAATCAAATATTATTCTTTAAACAATTATATTCTCTTTTTTTTTTTATATATTTTTCTTTAATGTGAGGGAATTTTTTGAGCAATCACGAGTTGCTTATTGTCCTCATTTGACCAAAGTTGATGTTGCTCTTATTTTTCAGCTTGCTATGACGACGGTTGTTTTTCAATATTTATTTAGGGAGTAAAATTTTCGTAGTCATAGTTACAAATCATCTGTGGTTTGATTTTATTCATTTTTTTTTTCAGGGTATAGCTCAAGCACGCGTTATTTAAATAAAAAAAAAGTTTCTGAGTGTAAAATTAGGTTTTTTCAGAAAAAACACCTACATAGGTGAACTTAAACAGAAAAACAAGATTACTAATTCTCATCATTTAAAATTGATCAGAAATAAAAATACATGATGGTAAACACTATATAATTAGCGTACTGGTGGATATCGGCCATAAAATCTTTATCTTTACTACTGCATCCTAATAACCATTTCTTTTTTTTTATGGATAAGTCTCGTATTACTTAGTCTAGAAAATTAAATCTTAATACACTGCTCAAAACAATTAGGGGAGCAATTTGACAATCACACAAAAGTGAAGAAATCGTTGTGAGGTAGCCTTGCAAAGAGATACAATGAAGTATACACGTGTAGTAAGATGCAATACAGCAAAGAAAAAAAAAAAGAAAAAAAAAGGCAGAAAACATTTGACTGGGAACTTTACTCCTCTAGAACAGTGAAACGAATTATGCCTATCCAACATCGTCTGCTACAGTTCTTTGTGTTTGCCCGGATTCCAGTCCCCCGATAAAATGTCAGGCCATGGAATCCGTAAATTACGGTGTTGTTGCATTTTCCAATCAAAAAGGCAATGAACGGTTGAATTTTACCGCTCAGACAGTGAAAAAATGAGCTTCTGTTAAATCACGATTTCTGCACTTGTATCCTTTTTCTGCTTTTCGACGACAGAAACGTTGATTTGCTTCCGAAGTTTATGTTTCATTCTCATGTTTCCTGAAAATATGGAGGCTTTATTGGAAATTTGTTTCCAGAATAATGTTTTTTTCAATTTTGTTGAAACCATGTGCTCCTCTAATTTTTTTGAGCAGTGTATTATAACGGGTGCAAATTTCTTAGTTATTTCTGTTCCATTCCATTTGTGGAAACAAGAAACCCAACGAATAAGTTTTCGCAATTCGTGATTGCGAAAAACATAATTTAAATTCAAGATTATTTAAATTCAATTGTTTTTAAAATCTTAAATTCAAATTATGCTCCTCACCACCACGAATTGCAATTAGACCCTACTCGTTGAGTTTCTGTTCTGTAAATGGAATGGGTCTGAAATGAGAAACAAATTTGCATCCGTCAATTAATTTATGAAACACGGCAAGCAATCAAATCAGTTTTATAAAAGGATAAGGGAAATAAAACTAACGAGAATATTTAAGTTAAAGAGCACATAAAGTCTAGCATTGCTTCACAGGGTGGCGACAGGAACTGTGAAAAAAAGTTCCCTGACTTTTCCCTGATTTCCCTGATTAAGTTCACCAAATTTCCCTGATTTACGTTACCAATGATAATAGTTTTCTTTCTTTGCTCTACTTGAAATCCATTAAATGTTTGTACAAAATGAAGTATTTTAAACGTTTTAACTTTTAAGTTGTGTAAAGTTGTTGAACTAAAGATATATTTTAAAAAAATGCTGCTTCTTTTAATAAAATGGCTAAAAAAACATATCAAGTCAATTTTGGGGGGGGGGGGGGGGAACCCTACAAAACAGTATATTAAATTTTTCTACAATGGAAAGATTATAGAAAATTAAAAAATAAAAAATAATAAAAAATACTTTACTTCCAGAAATCACTTAGCATAAGAATTTTAAGAAACTATTAAAATCACTGTTCAAAACATATGTGTATTTATGATTGAACTAAAAAGGAATTGAAATTATTTTGAACTAAATTTTCAAACATTATAATAATTGTTGTGAGAATAACAAGTAATAGTGAAAGAATAAAAGTAATGTAGTTATTCTTATATAACTAATATTTATGCAAAGCAGATGAAACCATTTGACATCCATTCACAGGGAGCTTTTCTCTAATCAAGAACATAGGTTTTAATGAATGAACACAGCATTTTAACAATGAAAAAATAAAGATATTTGCTTAAGTAAACACAAGTTAACTCTATTTTAAATGATTTCAGTATGTATCGAAAAAAATTCTTAGATTGCTTTTGTAACAAACAACTTTGAAATGCAAAAAAAAAGCGTTTAATTAATTTCAAAATATATAAAAAAAAGAATACAACATGATTATAAAATAAAAGAATCACTTAAGTCTGAAGAAAAGAAAACCTTTATAATCGGCAGCGACAACAAATAGTATAACGGCAAAAAACAAAGTTTTTTTATTGAAAGTTCAATTTTAGCAATTAAATTAAAAACGTGAAGAAGTAACAACATTTAAGCTTTTATCCGGAATTATTCAAAAACTAAAGATTTCTTCTTGAAATCGTGGTTACAATACGCTAATTACTTCGAGACAATGGAATGAAGACAAAAGAGCTAAGGCCTTTCTTCCTCTTTGCCTGTATGGTTGTTTATTTTACGTAGCATTGAAAGCGTGAAAGGAAATTTCACCCTAGGTAAAATAAACAACCTAACAGACACAAGCAATCTTAGGAAGTTCATCCTGTGGTTAATAAGTAAGATTCAATACTTCGACGTTGAGGAAAAAAGATGCACAAATATGCGGCGGTGTATAATCGCACCTCATTAATTTTACTTTTTTTGGACGCATAATTGGCGGAAAATGTGTAAGGAATTAGAGTACTTAATTTTGTAAAGCAAAAAAAAAATTTTTTTTTTCTTCATAAAAAATCAATTTTCCCTGTTTTTTTGTAATTTTTTCAAAATTCCCTGATATTTCCCTGACTTTTCCCTGATTAATAAAGTTCCCTGACTTTTCCCTGATCTCCCTGATCTGTCGCCACCCTGCTTCAGAAAAAGAATTTATGTTGTAACAAAAGATGAAAGATTCAAACCACCGCTTATATCGTCTGCACAACTTTTTTTCTTTTCTGGGCGGAAACTTTCATTACAACCATCAAATGAAATGCATAGAAAGAAAAAAATATTTTTTCAGCATTACAAAATTATCATCTGTCCTTGGAAATACCATGACAAAAGTTCTAAATAATTCAAATCTTCACGGTTCTCCTTTTCTTTCCTGAAGAATTGATGCTGTCAAAAGATTTTCCCAGGATTTTTCTGTGGCTTCATTAGCATGTACATTTCTGACTTTCTCCTGTATTTTGCTCTTTATCATGGAACAAGCTCTTTTAAAAGGATAAGAATAAGAAGGGTTGAAGCAGTTTATGAGCCTCGCTATGAGCTTACCAGTATGTTCACTTCCCAGAACCCTACAAAGGCTAGGGAGCTATTGGTATGTAACTTTCCAACCTTTATCATTGAACAAGCTCTTTTAAAAGGGTAATAGTAAGAAAGCTCATGTAGTTTATAAGCCTCTCTTGTGTGTTGATCAGCACGTTTCTTGCCCAAAACACTACAACGACTAAGAATCTCTTGGTACGTAATTTTCCAATAGGAGTTGATGATATTGCTGGCAAGAGATACTTGTAAGAGTAAGTTGCTCAGGGTCATCCGTTTGATAAGAACAAAGGGCCAAGATTGCTGCCCTAGAGTCAAAAAAAAAAAAGATTCCTTTCTTATAATCTATTATTAGAGGGAAGTCTAGAAAGGGCTTGCTAAATAACTTCCATTGAAGTCACAAAATTTGTAGAGTTTAACTCAATCACCAAGACGACCTGAAAAACACCATTACAGTAAAAGACCAAGCCATCTTTACCATCAGGATCAGAACTGTCAGTAAAGATATTAAGCCAATCCTTAATGGGCTAGACAGAACGTGCAGTCTTCGACTTAACTATACTAATTAATCAAAACCACTATCAGATTTAGAGGACGAGGATTGCAAGGGTGATCATCTCAACTATGACGCACATTTAAAGAAATAAAAAACATAGAGTTTTAGTTATTTTAGATAACTACCAGTTTTAATGATATAATGAAATTCTTTGAAGTGACCACTCTTGGTTCCTGAAAAAAGTGGTCGTTAAAAGAGGTTGGTCACGCTTCGAGGTCATTTTCGGAAATGCAAAAAACCATAATAGTATTAATATAAATCATTTAAATTCTGCATGCAGGTGGTTGCTCATAGAAGTTTCACTGCATAATCTTAATTCGTTGGCCTGATATTTCATCTAGTCATTTTGGCTGACTGCATACTTTTTCAGCATATTCAACTTCAAAACAGTCTGCAGAAGGCACAATACTGCTCTCTATATTACTCAGTTAACGTTAAATGGGTGAAATCTTATTCTGAAAACAATCAATGTATGAAGAATAGTGGAAGTTTTGTCGATACAACAAAGGAACAAAAAATAAAATGTTCAAACAAATAACACATGGTGGCAGAAAAGTAATACACATAATACAAAAATATTCAAGACACAATTAACTTTTGAGATGAATTTTGTCTATTTTTTTTTTTTTTTTAAATATTTGAGGCAGTGAGAAATGAAGGGATATAAGTAGGTGTTTTGAAGTTTTGAGTAAAACGCCTATCCAAGGTTTGATTGAAAAAAGTTTCTAAATCATGCTGTATAGCAGCACCTACCAGGGTTACTACGAGACCCACGTGATAACAGGCCAGACAACTCCCCTCCCCCCCGCTTCGTTACGCCACCAGTAGTCGATCTTTGAACTTGGCGCGAAACTTAAAAACAGTGCAGTTTACCAGTAGTGTTGCTTGCTCTGGTTGATATAGATGAAATAGGAAATATGTAACTTCGGATGCACATTTTTGAATACAATTCTGTTGGATTTATCTCTTCCTTCCCACGTACCGGAATGTAGAGGCAATTAAAAAATATATGTATAATATAAGTCTTAAGTGTCTGCTGAGTGAAAAGTGAGTCAGCGAGTTCCGCTGCCGAACAACCTGCATGTAAAGCAAAAAGCTGGGCGCCTCATGGAATAAATTTTAAAGTTCGGAGGTAAGTACTCTTTTCTCAGATAAACAAATTTACATTGTATGCAGTTAAGATTTCTTAAGCTTTCCTCCATTACACAAACAATTGTCAGTTTCCTTTCCGATATCTTTGTCTGTAATTTGTAATTTCAGCATACTGCTTTAATATTTGAAACGGTTAACTTGCAACTTTTTATTTCTTTATTTTTTCAACTTTGAACACGCATTTATTCGAAATGGATTTTCCAAACTAACAATATACATATGTCAAAATTTTCTGCGAATATACTTGTTGCTATCAGAAGCGTAACTTGGTGTTGATATTCAGTAAAAATGTAAACAAGTTTATTGAAACAGGCTTTTAACTGAACTAATCTTATATTTTCGGTTTCGATTAAATTGTTTTATACGCTAGCATGTGTTATTTTGATCAAAAAACATTCCTTGATGGGTTTCCGTAGTTCTGAGATAAAAGATTAGATTTGAACGCCGGAGGTCGTGGGTTCGATACTTAAACATTTCCCCCCAACTACGCCCCTGCAGTGTTATTCAAACAAGCTGGTTCTGTACGTAAATTAAAAAATATATATATGGTTTTTTTTTTTCACTGTTGTCTTTAGGTTTTATGATATTTATGCACACATTGTGGTTAAGTTAACGGTATTCATAATTTCTGGGCTTGCGAAAGATTAATTTTGAGCAGTGGATACACAACGTGTTTTTGCCAAATGCTCTATGCTTGTTTGTTTATGCTTAAAAAGGGCAAAATGTCTTGAACTACATATTTTTTGAACTCCTTGGGTTTTCTGTTAATAAGCTTTCAGGAACTCTGAAACTGTAACATAAATTGAATTAAAGGGCTGTCTATAAAGTATGTTACAAACTTTTGAACAAATCCCCCCCCCCCCTCCTCCTTGTTACATGTAACGCTGTTCAACATGAGCATATTGTTATAAACAACGCGTGATGTCACACTTCTTGTTATCCCCTCCCTTCCCCCTGTCACAAAACTGTCACATTGATTTCCTAAAAGAGCATACTTAGCAAAATGTTGATCTAAATTTAACATATATGAGGTTTTAAGTATTAAAGAAAATTGCTAAAATGGTCATTCTATGAAAAGTTTTTTGAAAAAGATTACTTTGTCATCAATTAATGCTTTTTAAAATAATTTTTCAAAAGCCTAAAATGATGAACAATTAAAGCCCCCCCCCCCCACACACAAGAATCATTAGCAGCAGAAAAAGCTAAAAATGGGAAAGTAGCCGAATTCCAAAAAAAAAAAAAAAAGGCTGTTTAGATATTGAATACATTTTTTGATATACAACATACAGTATTCTTGATGTATCATTCATTCTTTAATTAACGTTTTTCAAGTTGAATTCCTGTGTAATTTTTCGAGAGTGCCCACCGAAGGGGGTCGGGGGGTCGGAATCATAGTCTCATCGTAATGATAGCTTTTCAACGGCTGTAGTTATAAATAACTGTGCCCTTTAAATTTTAAGGGAGATGGAGATGTTTTGGGGTTTTTTTTTTTTTTTTTTTTTTTGAAGTTTTCATAATTGAAGGGGGTAGGGCACCGTCTACTTTAGGGGATGGCACCCAAGCATTCACGTCTTTTGAAAAGCATAAATTTGCTCTGCTAAGTTAACATTAATAATATGGTATTATGTACTTTAATTTGATGTTATGTCTTTGAAACATATTGCAGTCATGTTTCCCGTTTACTTAAGTAAAAATGTTTATTTATTTTTTAAAATTTCTTTTAATTCTTATTCAAATACAATAGTAATATTATTTTTTGTTTTGATGTAATTGTAAAATGAAAGTTCATTTATTTATTTGAATACTTCTTAAGACTTAATGTTTCAATACAATATACGAGTACTTAAATTGCGATTAGTTAAAAAACAATTTCTAATGAAAAATAAAACTGTGTTTATTTATCACTTTGTTTTAACATGATTGTAAAATAAAATCGTGTTTAGTTATTTGAATACTTTGTAAAACTATGAATTAAGCTCAGTGTATTTTTTAATGTATGATTATCGGTTCCTTTTTATGTTTTCAAATGAAAAAGTAGAACTTGTAATGCTACTTGAATAACAGAAGACAATAATAAATAAACCAAATAGTTTTATTTAACCAAAATATTAATCGAAGTGCTCCCTTCCCAATATCATTGTGGATCGACAAACGATGACGTCATTTGCTAGTTGGATGGCCTTCCTATCTCGAAGGCCTCGGTTACTAGCACTATCTCTTGTCCTAGGACGGAGAAGAGGTTTCCCTACCATCTGTACTGGTTATGGATAAAATCTTAAATTTTGGCACTTTTATCCCATTGTTTCCATTGCCTCATTCGACAGCATCACAGAAAAACTTACTTTAGCATTAGATAGAATGCTAGCTATTTCCTTCATCCTGGCAAAATTACCCAATTGATGACATTTAACAAATTCACTGATCAACTGCCGCTCAATTTCGTCATACTTCTTGGCAATTCGCTGGCGAGCTTTTTCAAATTTAGGCCTAGAAAGTAACAAATAGGGTCTTTATATTTTCTGCAGGAAGAAAATGTCATTTTAACAAATTATTTGTTACAAAAAACATACTTTCCAGATGGCAATTCTTGGGCAATAAGATGAAGTTTTTGAATAATATCTGCTGCTTCAAAAAGCTAGAAATAACACAATTCAAAAATGAACATATGTAGGCATTAAAAAAAATGAAAAACAATAGCTTATTTCCAAACTTCTGCAATATATTACTTGAAACATCAATAGTTAAACACATTCTAATGTGCTAAAATATTTTCAGCTACCATAATGAAGATATATTCAGTTTCTATATGAGATTATTTACCTGCAGCATGGTTACAGCTACTCCAGACTGATGAGCCAAAAACAAAGGTGAAACTGCAGTCTCTAGATACTGTAACTGAGCTGTTGGGCATTTTCTTACATTTTATTTATTTAAAATGCCTGTTCAGGACTTTTTGAAATTTGAATACTCAAGGAACTGCAAGAGTAGGAATTTTTTTTACAGAGGGACATAAATCCTTATCATCATTTTATTCTGTTGTAAAATAAAGAAATATTGCAGTGGCAGAAATAGAGCAAAATTATTAAATAATTACATGAAATATTTCAATCTGGTCAGAAAACTTTCAGTTATGATATTATGATTTATTTTATGCTTTTCTATTTCCTCCCTTGCAAAACAACAAACCTCAAAATGAGTAAAATTCGGATAATTTTGCTATAAGGGCAGATCAAGAGGAGCAAAGGACATTATTTTATGTTTTTCAGTTGGATTTTAATATTAAAAGATGTTGCCTGGCATAACATAAGAGTAACAGGTTTAGAATAGTTAAGATTGATATAAAATTTAGGGTCAGGTTTGGGGGTCACCATGGGAGGTCATCATGACAAAAACATTCCGTATTCGGAAAATGTGTTCTGACGACTCCGTAACATTATCATCATTTGGCAAATTTGTTGTTCTATTTCGCAAAATTTGGAGTTCCATTCGGCAAAGTGAGAATTTCTGTTTTCCCAAAAATTTGCATTCGGAGTGCCTATGATTACGTCCCAAGGCTGAATTTCAAACTTTTTTTTTTGGTCAATACCTTGTGAAAATGGCTTGCAGTATCAGAGCAGTAGTTTTCTATATACCAGGACTCGCCCGATGCATCGGCTCCAATGGTTTAACAATTTAGCCGTCGGCATAGGTGGACGACGCTATTTTGCAGGAAACATCGGCCAATCGGCCTTAAAAAACATCCAAAATCTGATGGAATTGGCCGATGTTTTCGAAAAAAAGGACCTTTGCTTTTTACTTTTTAATACAAAGCAAAGGGAGTTATTGTTTTCATATAAAATTTTTTACTTAGATTTCAGTATGAATTTCTATTTTAGTCACCCCTGAAAGAATTTTTAATACTGTATTCAAGTACAAACAAGTTAATTATTGCATTTTTCATTTTTTTTTTTTTTTTTTTTTTTTTTTTTTTTTTTTTGCGGCTGGATGTATGTATGTATCTCTCATAAGTCATAACTCAAAAATGGTAAGCTGTAGAAGGTTAAAATTTCGTATGTGGGGCCTGTGTACATTCCAGTTGTGAACTTATTTTTGTTTTCAATCGGGTGTTTTAAAAGGCCTATTTACTTTTTTTTGTGGTTATTAATTACTTATTTCAATGCAAAACTAATATAGCATCTTAGTATGATGATCATCTGGTGATTTATTGCCAAATTGGGGACCAACTTGGAAACAAATATGAGATGGTAAAACCGGTTTTTGTGACATTTTGTTGGATTCCCGTTGAACCGACAGTAATTTTTAATTTTTTGATATTTGTAATATGAATCACAGAAATGCAGTTTTTCTGTATCGCTTTGTCGGAGTTACAAGTTTGGGGTCCACCGAAATACATTTTGGGGCCCTCTTTCTCTAATACGGAACTCGTAAAACATTTATCAAAAGCATTTTTGTAACTCCTACGGGACCCCTATGGTTATGGGGCCTCTCGTGCAATTACAACATTTGCAACATTTTAAATCCGTCACTGCACGTCAAAACAAACTGGGGTGCAAGTTTTATAAGGGTTTTTCTGCTCAATGATTATGATTATTTTGAACTCCATTTTTTACGACTATTTTTTTTACTTCCAAGAACACTTGCGTTCCCGCCCTCCTCCCCCTTATTCTGAAATTAAACTCTAGTTGTACCTCCGAGTTGTTCAAAACTAACACCATTCATAAAATTAGAGATTTTTTTTCAAGCTTTATCTACTGTTTAGGAAGAATTTAGAGCATTAACGTAAGAAATTGATTAAAGATGTTTTGGATGGTGACATAATTCGGAAATCAAAGAGACTTTTGAATTTTTATTTCAGAAGTGCTGAAGAAAATTCAAAAACTCTTCCGAGGCATTGGAGGTTGCTGTTCTGCATTGAAAAAATGAGGCTGAAGTTTAATGTTGCAAGTTACTCCAAAATTATAGGGTGACCCCACCCCCTCCCCTCTTGCCATTTCAATCATTTCTTGTTTAGCAATTATTTATTTTGCTCAAGAAATGTCATTTTGTGTTGCATTTCTCATACTTTTTTCACCTATATTTTGTAATGTGCCATCTTTTTTGCATCATTTATAGCGATTGATTTTTTCCTATAGTAGTAACTTTCTATGTATTTTTATAAAATCCACGAATAAAAGTTATTTTTGTTTTCATCATATTTTTAACAATATGTTATAGAAAAGTTTCAAGGATTCTTTATTATGCATTTTTTTTTTAATTTCAAAAAACTTGTTAAATTGAAAAAGGTTATTTGAACTTGTTTATATTCATCACGCTTCATAAAAGATTAAACAATCAAATTGTTCAATATTATATGTGGAAACATCAGATCAAATAGTATATGTATTAAGTTATTATTAACTTGGTATAAATATCGAGTTTGTTTATTGTAGCTGCGTTTTAAGAACCTCGCTCTTTTCATAGCTATTTCTTTTCCCAGCAAAAAAGTTATTTCACTGTTATAGCATTAATGAAAAATGCAAACATTTCTATTCATAAATTTTAAATAAGTATAAAAATATTCCTATTATGATGATTTAATATTGAAATTTATCTGTTACCCCTTTATTGTTTAATTTAATGACTAAAAAATGTCTGTGTGCAATCTTTCCACTTTCCTTATGCAATTTGTTGACGGCTTCATAATTTTTTTTTTAATTCTTAAATTTTTTTGAATGATTAAACAACATAATTTAGTATTTTTAAACTATGTATAGTGTACCTAAATCCATACATTATTACTGAAATCTTAGTTATATGTTCAATTTTTAAAAAAATAATTAATTGGTTATTAAACAGTATCTTTGTTTTTCTTCCTTCTTTTTTTTCTTTCTTTTTTTTGGGGGGGGGGGTGCTATTTTTCTCTCTTTCATCATACAGCAGTCAAAAAAGAAGAAGCATAACTACACCTTATACAGATTGCAGGTAGTATGATCCAAAAGTTGGGGGATAAGCTATATTAAACCTTACCCAGAATAGTTCACATTATCGAAGCACATCCACCTTCAAAGCGTCACCTTGAGCTTCTATGTACGTCAGCCAATGTTCGTATAGCTTTTGAAAACATTCCTGAAAGCCATTTTTCGCAACTTCCTGTGATGCAGCTTCATTTTCATCTGATGAAAGAAAGCGGCGTCCCTGCAAATGTTTTTTTGCTGGGAATAGGTAAAAGTTACACAGAGCTAAGTCCAACAATGTTATTTGTTTGTCATATCAGAGTATTGACCAATCGAAGAGTGCATCCTCAACATAGAAGTCCTCTTCTTCACCACGATGAAGTTAAAGCAGCAGCGCAAGAGGCCTT
Organism: Uloborus diversus; assembly: GCF_026930045.1. Lineage (NCBI taxonomy): Eukaryota > Metazoa > Arthropoda > Arachnida > Araneae > Uloboridae > Uloborus > Uloborus diversus. The sequence continues at coordinate 41,839,399 of NC_072734.1, forward strand.
ACAGGAGGTAGCGAAAAATGGTTTCCAGGAGGGCTTCTAAAAGCTATACGAAAGTTGGCAGAAGTGGATAGTCGCTCAAGGTGACTATTTTGTAGATAAAAGATAGATATGCTTTGGTAATATGAACCATTCAGGGTAAGGTTTTATATGCTTAAAATACACCACCAGCTCAGTTATTCCATCCGAGGACTGCAGTTTCGTGCTTTTTAGCACTCATCAGCCCGGAATAGGAATCACATGAGCTGGTGGCCAAAATCCAAGAGAGTCAAACAAATTGGTAGCTAATGAAGAATTAGCACACCAGATGAGTGACTGCAGCAATGGTGCGGTTCAACTCAAAGATTGATGGCAAGGCATGGTATTTTGTAGTAAGTTACCGCCCTAAGCCAGGGCTAAGGCAGAAATTCTTAAAATACACCACCAGCTCAGTTATTCCATCCGAGGACTGCAGTTTCGTGCTTTTTAGCACTCATCAGCCCGGAATAGGAATCACGTCAGCCTGGAATAGGAATCAGAATGTGATCCCTATTCCGGGCTGATGAGTGCTAAAAAGCACGAAACTGCAGTCCTCGGATGGAATAACTGAGCTGGTGGTGTATTTTAAGTATTTCTGCCTTAGCCCTGGCTTAGGGCGGTAACTTACTACAAAATAAAGTTTTATATAGCTTGTCCTCGAACTTTTAGGCCATACTAAATACTTATGAGTTTTCAACTTACTACTTCATAACGTTTTTGAGTGACACAAGTTTACGCGCATAAAGACATCACAAGAGACTTGCGATAATTAATTGAGGAGGTGTCTAAAATGAAGATTTCGGTCATCTATATGTTCTTAGGTATATATGCATGTACAGATGTTTCCAAAAAAACTTGCGAACTTTAAATTGGGTGATCGTAAAATAGAAATTTAGGTCGAAATCTGTTTTTTTTTTTTTTTTTTTTTTTTTTTTTTGTGATCACAACTCCTTCTTCCTAGAAAGGAAGTAAAGTGAAATGAATAAATGATCCTTCAAATCTCTGACAATCTTAGCAATATATTTCTGTTTGATTTTTTTTTTGTTTTTTTGCGTCATTGGCCATCGTCTATTTGGAGAAGAACAATCGTCCAACAATTGGCATCGGCCCATGGGCCAAAAAATGCCATCAGTTAAGCCCTACTATATACCTGAGTGACATAAGCTCAACTTATTTCTTGTGCATTATTTTTTAAGCTTATTAATTTTGTGCATTGTTAAATAAAATGCTAAAAAACAATGTGCAATTGTACATTGTTTTTTAGCATTTTATTTATGCTAAAAAACAATAAAAAATCATAAAATATACCTTGTCAGGGTCATTCAGCACACCACCTGTCTCAGGTTCAGGGCTAAGAAGTTCAGCAAAATGATTCATCAGCTTTTGGGCTTCTACTGCACGAGCTCGTGGAGTATTAACACTTTCTAACTGATCACCAAGATGGACAACTTTAGTTGCAACAAAGTCGATCCTTTCATCAAGTTCATGAAAAGTTTCATAAGCTGCCTGAAAGAAATTTTTAATATATTTTGCGTTTACCTACAGTTAAATAGGTATTTTACCATAGTTGATTTTTTAAATACAAAATTGGTATTTTTCAATTCTTAATTCAAATAAAGAGCTATCTCAAAACTATTCACCTCATTGTAAATAAAAACTGCTTCTGGAAAATTACTCTGAACAGCCTAATATTTTTTAAAATTTCAAGGGCAGCCTAAAATTTGAATAGAATAAAAAAAAAAAAAAAATCAGGCCCTGCTTTCTATGTAAAATTTTAGCCCCAGTAAAGGCTATACATATTAAGCCTTTTGAGTTTGGAACCATAATCTAAAACTGCTAATTCATTTACCTAGTATACCTTTGAATCATTTCTAATAAAGCAATATTTTTTACCTTATCTCCTAAGAAATAAGCTATTGTTTTTCTTTTTTTTAATGGCTTCATATGTTCATTTTTGAATCGTGTTATTTCCAGCTTTTTGAAGCAGCAGATATTATTCAAAAACTTTATCTTATTGCCAAGATCTGGAAATTATGTTTTTTGTAACAAATAATTTGCTAAGATAATGTTTTCTTATCTTAAGATAAAAACATCAACAAAAATTTGTTAAGTTAAAAACATCAAAAACATGGTCATTCCACGAAAATATCAACCTGCAGGCCAAAATTTCAAACTCAATCAATATTAATGTGTTATACATAATTTTCGAGATAACATTCTTAATTTTCAAATCTCATAAAAGGCTTTTCAAGATGAATGCCATGCATAGAATAATTACTGCTTGAAGATCTTCAACAACAACATGTAAATTTTAACTTAAAAGCACTTAAGAAACGCGACCTGTAATTTTTGAAACATACATTCAATGTAAATATTTTTTTTTCACTTATTGCTTACATTTTGAGATTTCAGTATGTTTCATTTCTTTCACTGAATTTTAATTTTTTTCTCATTTAGGCTTATTTGAATTCTGTGTTAAACCGCCTGTTACGTTCGTCACAAAACGTCGTATTTTCCCTTCCACACTTTTTATAGGACTATAAAAAGAAAAATTTTGCTATATTCTCTTCCCAAGAGCTTCCTAGAATGCATTTAAAATGTTGAATTTTCATCCGATTATTTACACAATTAGTTATCTGCGTCACAAACGTAACATATTGATTGTGACGCACGTAATCGCTTGAAACAAACACTGCATCTTTCGAACGTTTAGTTCAATAAAAAAAGAGAATGAAACGTATATTTTGAAACAGTTGTTTTTTTAATGTTACTGTATAATACTTTGTAATTTTTGCAACAATTAAATTGATTTTCAACACATATTTGTGGCATTTTCTTGGGTAGCATTTTATGGAAAAATCAGCAACTAAAAAAAAGAGAGAGAGAGAGAGTTAAAGCAGAGTAAGAATGGTAGGTAAACAAAAAGAAAATGAGAAGAAAAGAGCAGCAGAGCGTACGCCAATATTACGGCAAAAAAACACACACACACACAGACATATTTTTAAAAAAATCAAAAAGACTGAGGATTCAAAAAGGAGAAGTCAGGAGATGAGCATCAATTGTAGAGAAGCTAGTTAGCTAGCTTTGTATAGAGTTGTAAACCAATGCAACTTTGCTTTTCTCAACATGCTAAGTTTAGGGAAAGATTCAAAAAGCACGCTCTTCCATGCAGTCCTAGAAAACAATAGGCTTTTATTTGTTATCTTGCTAAATAATAATGATGGAATTACTGTGGCAGAAATGAAAGTCAAAAAGTTCCTGGAAGAAGCTTTCTTGAAAAAACAATCCTTCAATGGATATTGTTTTTGTAAAGAAGATTACATTTCTTGATAGCTTTCTGGCAAAAAAAAAAAAGTTCCGCTTGTGTGTGATAAAAAAAAAAGTGTGTTGTAAAAACCCAAGACAGAAGAAAAACTTTTATATTTTCTTCTTTATTATATGTATTCTAAACTGACATTTCACCTGTACGTTTTCTCTCACGCAAAGCTCTTGTTCTTTCTGTGTCTGACTTAAGCATATTCACAACATGATTGTATATTTTAATGAAGAAAATAGATTATAAACAGTGAGAAAACTAAAAATTACTCGAAAACCGCCTTTTAGCTGTTTCCAAAAACAATAAAAAATAATAATAATAATAAAGTTAATTTTGATAATAAAAGTTAACAAACTAAATTCAAAGCTAAACCTTAGCAATGTGGATTACGCTCTTGAACTTGAATCAAAGAAATCCTCGAAAACCTACATTATTTGAAACGTTTAAATTGACTACAATCCAAATATATGCTTACTTAAGCCTTTAAGTTAAATTGTTAATTTTATTAAAAAATTAAATTTAAACGATATTGTTTTTCATTTTTTCTAAAAACAATTGAAAAGCAACTACATCACTTCTGTCATACAAAAATTATGGGGATTAGAAAAGCAAAGCTCTAGCACAAAAAGTTTCACTTCAAAACATTTCATTTATTTTATATATGTTGAAAATTCGTTGATATAAGTGTTACTTTTAAGACAAAGTATCAGTGCTTACTTATTAATTAATATTTATACACGCAACGATCGAAAAAACTACACGAGTCATCACCGTGATGAACGTAACTTCAGAGTTATGCTCTTTAATATTACGTTCGTCACCAGGTCATATTTTGAAGAAATAGTCATTTCTGTTACATTATAAGAAAACCGAGAATTATTCTGCATGAAAAAGAAAGTTAAGGAATGAAAATAACGCATTGCACTGTTTTTACAATAATATCTACCAAAACTTTAGAGAAATTGAGATTTCAGGTTGCAAATATGTTATGTTCATCACACTATAGTAATTTGGTTTCAAAAACGAATTTATGTGATTTATACTGTATTTTATTGCATGAATATTACATATAAGTTTTATTCATTCACAAAATTCCACAAAACCACAAATAAATAATTATTAGATGTTTTAAAAACATGACATGCAACAAAACAGTCTATGAATGTTTTGTTCGTCACTATGGAATGACCCAACAGCATACTCCAAATCAGGTCTTACCGAACTTCTGCATAATGGCAGAATATTCTTAGAATCATGCACAATAGATCCAATGATAAATATAAACAGTCTATCGCCTTTATTACTGTTATGCTTCCCATAATTTTTACATTATCAGCAAATATTGATGTTTCCAGAAAATATTTCACTAACATCATTAATAAATACTAGGGGGCTATCGCCCCCTGCTCGCTATCGCTCGCCAACCCCCGGAACTGCTTACGCAGTTCCCTGTGGATCGCTTCGCGATCCATGCTCGCTTCGCTCGCTCGCTGTATGCCAATACATTAGCCTAGCTAAAATTTTCCGTAAAAATTAAAGTTGGTAATTGCATTTAGGTCACCATCCATTTAACCAATATGAAAATTACGTTCATAATGTTAATTTGTCTGCTTTAGCCAGATTTTCGACAGTTTAACTTTGCTGTATGTAAGATGACTGCCTTGGCAATGTGCACAACTTTACCATTATAGATACAAAAGTGTCTGTCATTGCTTTGGAGAGATTGCACTTCTACCTGTTGGTCCGCGGAAGGTATTTTATTTCCCTTCTACCACCCATTGGAAAACCAATGAAGGCATTCCCCTATCCGCCACCTGGGGACGCGCCCTCTAGGGGTTACAGGCTCCGCCGAGGGATGTATTTACATTATTTACACTCTTATATATATTTACATATTTACACTCTTATATATTCTAATCTGAGAAAACTTCCTCATATACACAATTAAAAATGTCCCGTTTGGGAGCCACAACTGACACTGCTTCAAAAGATCTTGTTCTTGATAATGCCACATAGAGCTGGCCATGACTAAAAACAGGCTCAGAGAGCACCAAACATATTTTCTCAAACGTTTGTCCTTCTTGTTGTTATTCTGAATACTTGCCACGTCACGAACAAAAAATGGTTTAACTAAAAACGCGAAAACTCGCCAAGGCTACTTTGCTTGCACAATACTAAAACTACTATAACCCTAAACAAATTTGGCGAAACCTTTCAGCTGAGAATAAAAGGAATAAAGTAAATTCTTTCTCGGTTATTCATTTTGAACTGAACTGTCGTACTGAAGCAGAGAATAGACGACGCTCAAAGCGCCTACGCGTTCAAAACAACATTGCCGATGAACATGATTGTGGAGCAATGTGTGAAGAATGCGAATTTTGTGGTGCTCTTTATTGGCAGAAAGAGCGTAATACTGCAAATAAATATACTAAATGTTGCCATGACGGAAAGGTGCGGTTACCGGCATTGTGTGACGCACCTGATCTGTTGAAGGAACTGCTGACTGAAAATTCCCCAGCCGCTAAAAATTATCGGCAGCGAATCAGAGAATACAACTCTGGAAAAGGCTCGTCTTAAATTGGATTCAAGAACGGTTTCCTGCCTTCTTTGAGCTTTTCTTTGCTGATTAAGGTTGAAATGGGCCACAGCCCGACTCAAACTCATCTCAAAAAAAAAAAAAGTTCGTTGAGTATTCTGTGATTCAAGATTTCAAAACAACGTAGAAGTTTGTTTACATGATTTATCGGCGAAGTGTTGCCAACAGAGGTTTAGAAATTCACCCCTTCATTTGCCGGCACGTAAGAGAATTATATATATAGATACTAAACAACAATGGCTCAAAAATAGCTCCTTGTGGAACACCACTTGAAGCAATAAACCACTAAGAATGATTAGTCCTTAAAAACTACTATTTGTTTCCTCTCAGTCAGCCAGCTAATATCTAGCCAACATTAAAGAAAAATTGATAAGAACAGCATGTGGTACCTTATGTCAATGTAAATGGCATCTCCATACTTTTTGTTATATAAAACCATGGTAATCCTATAAGTGAATTAAAATGATAGCATGAGATCAATATCTCCTAAAACATACTGTAAACCAATCAAAAAACCATTAATCTCAACAAAAAAAATCACAATCCTAATTTTGATGAGAGTTTCAATTTTTTTTTACGAACCACTGAAACTAGACATAGATATACACTAAACTGCCTTGGATTTTTACTTTCTTGAAAAGTGACATAGCATTAGCCACTTTGGAAATCAAAAATATACAATTATGCATCAGGGTGTGTCTTGAGCACGGAGAGCCTAATAAAATGAATTTTTTTTTTTTGATTTCTTACTTGTTCTATAATTTGTAGTTATGTAGAAAATTGTTTATGTAATGCTGACTTGAATATGAGTTTCTGCATGACTTTTAAACAGCTATATAAGCTGTAATCTAAAAGATCTTTTTGCTATTATTATTATTTATTAATTAGGATAAAACTTACTTTAATTAGAGTAAAATCAATGTAAACATGAGTTCCCAGAGAAAAAAAATAAAGATAAAAAAAAAGAATAGATTTTTGTAGTGCAAATGTAGCTTGAATATAGTTTAGATTAAAATTAATTTGAATTCTGAAATTTTAAATTCAAATTATCTTTTCGCAATCACGAGCTGTGACAGGACCCTACTCATTGGAATTTTTGTTTCTAGAAACGGCTACTGTACCTCCAAGCCTGCCCCTCTTTTTGAGCTGTTACGTGTATAGAGTTGTGTATGCATATGTGTATAAGCTTGTGTGTGTGTGCATAGACCTGTGTGAATGCACCTTGGTGTGCATGTGTGTAAAGGCGTGAGGGTGTGAGAGACTGTGTATGGGGGTGTATGAGTGTGTATGTGTATGAGCTTGCGTGTGTGTAAGACATGGATGCCACCGACCAGGAGAAGTGGATTGCTCAGGACCGGAGGAGCTGCGCCTGCTGAGGACAGTGGGGTTGAAAAAGGAACCGGACGCCAAGGACGGTTAAGTGAAAACAATTAGCAATTGTGATTGCTCAAAAAAGTAGAAAAAATACTGTGAAAAATCTTTTCAGATATTTACTTTATTTTTTTCAATAAGTTCTTTAATTTTTTCCCAATGCGCTTTCTCTTCTTCTCGGCATATCATTTCTAAGCATCCACACTGCCGCTGTTTTGTATCGTAACCCAAATGGAGATGCTGGATGGCCTGCTCAAATGCTTTATGCAAAGCAGCTGGATCAAATCCATCATTATCACTTTGAATTCCTCCTATTCTCCAAGACAGTCTTTCAACGTAATCTTCAGGATCAAAAGGCTCATCAGAAAAAAGCTAATCAGGAAAAAAACAAATATTTTAAAAACTGTTAATACAATATGAAAGCAACTCTAAAATGCACAATAATTTATAATATAAAGAGAATGCTCATCCATAAGCTCATTTCTTTTGCATTGAAAAAGGTGTTCCTTGTAACGTCAAAACACATGTCTGCACTAATCTGCAATTGTGCTATCTGACATTGTTATTTCATATTTTAAGCTCTGGGTTAGAAAAATCAAAAAAGCGTATTGCACGGTTAAGATTTACACTAATTAGGGACCACTCAAATGATGCATGCTCTGAAATGGACAGGGTGGTTTGTGAAACTGACAGCTTGTGACAAGAAGAAGGGAGGAGATAACCGGTCAACAGATAAGAGGAGGGGATGTGGGTAAAATAAAATGTGAAAACCAGGGGGGGGGGGGGGTCAATATGATGAAACAAGGTGCAACATCATTTAAGGACACTCTTCTCAGAAGAAAATTCAAATGAGATACACTTGCAAAACCATCATATTTATCGACGGAAGCGGCTCTAGCTCCTGTGAGGTTTGAGTTTATGAAAGAAAAATAACGATAAAATTATTACTGAGTATATTAGTAATAAGATAATGTACATTCTCTGATCAAAACACATTAAAACAATTTAATTGTATTTATTATCTGATTGAAATCAACGATAATTTTTTTAATGAAAACCTACATGCATATACAGGTCTCTAAATCAATATTATTTACTCCTAGAAAAAATAAAGAAAATTAATGCTTTTAAATGAATTATCTTTCAAAATTTTAGGTTTCTTTATTTGATCAGAAAAATAATTCGGAACAAATCTGATATACCCCCCTCTTGGCGACTTTTTCCTGTTGGCGCCAAAAAAGCGTCGCCAAGAAAACTATGTATGACGTCATATGTCATACATCGTTCTTAGCGATGCTTTTTTAGCGCCAACAGGAAAAATTCAAATTATGTCATTAATTATTTAATGAAATTAATGCATTAATTTTTTTCCGTTGTTTTTCCGGGATACGAGCCCTCGGTCTCATAGTACTTTCGTAATGAGACCCCTGCCTCGGTCTCATTACGAAAGTACTATGAGACCTCGGGCTCGCCAGGACCTCGCTGCCGCTCGGTCCGTTATCCCTCCGACTTTTAATATACATCACAGTCGGATATAAGTCACAGATCTCCTCCGTTCAGTATACAATAAAGTCACAGATTTTATGTGAAATTAACGCCATTTTTGTGCTACAAAAATGCCAACCAGACCAAAATACAAACTACCAGAAACACACTAAAAACACAATAATTCAAAATATGTTCACTTATCTTTTTTACTTTTCTTTTACTTCCTCACGTGAGGCAGTGCACATATGTTCCGCTCTTAGGGAAATTATCCCATTTTTTATTATCATTACTTTACAAAAATATTTAAATTATGTTTGTTTTGACAAAAAAAATTCCAAAAAAAACAACCTTATTTTACTTGTATTTTGTACTCCACCCAATTAATTTCGCGAATTATTTCCAAAAACTTTACAAACATATCCTCATTTTTGTATTCACAATTTTTTTTTGTATAAATAATAAGCTAAATAAAATTTAAAATCCCCTAATCTATTATATGTTGGTAGAGTACTTTTAACGTGTCTCCATGTGGATTCAATTGTGTTAGTGTGACATTTAGTTTCTGGATCTACAAAATTAAGTTTATGGTTGACTGTTAAATGCTCATACCCCTCCTCCCCCAATGTATCATATGCCCTCCAACAATCGGAGTGCACCGTCGTGCCTGGTAGTATCCACTGCTTAATTGCCAAAAATAGAGTTTCCCTACCCCTATCCCCAACAGCAACCAAAAAAGTTTTCCCCGAACCCCGTTCAACCCCCCCAAAAACCCATTGTCCCTCAACTGCATGTCCCCGATTATATTTTCTTTTCCCAAATTTAGATTCATCAACTTCAATAACTTTCCCACCCCCACCCCCCTATTTGTTCGGATTTTAATTCAATGTAATTTAATATTTCTTCATTAATATAATTTCGCCAATCGGCTAAAGTTTGTGATGAAAAAAAATATTGACTTTCAATATCAGCAGTTTTGGTCCCAATTAAAATCTCATATGTTATCAAAAAAATCTCCTCTATTTTCAACTTGCTAGAACTAAACCATGACCCACTCCTGATCGTTGCTTCTTTTCCACAAACAACACCCCCAATAACCTTTCTACAAAAAAAAATTAACCCATCTGAACATTTTTTAGTTTTTTTTAATTTTCATAACAGAATTACATCTAGAACATAACATTTCATTCTTAAGTAAACCAATTTCCCTTAAAAATTCTAAAAAAACCTCTTTATTTTCAATTAGTTTAAATATAAAAAATCTATTTAGGACTCCGGTACGTCCAAACGTTGGACGACCTGACGAAAAAGAAAAAGAAGATTCATTCAAAAATTTCAATTGATACATTTGGACAACATCACAAACCGAACTCATAATTAAAATAGAAAATTCAACTAAATTAACATTAAAAAACAACAAGAAAAAGAATACTCTAAAATAAAGTTTGAATTGAAACTTTATTTTAGAGTATTCAACTTAAAATCTCCCTAAGAGCGGAACATATGAGCACCTACCTCCTACCACACAGACACGTGCAAAAAGACAGACTTCGAGAAACTACTTTCCAGCGTTCAAGTTGCAAAACCAGGGTTGCCAAGTTATCGCCTTATTGGCGATTTTCGTATCGAGCGAAAAATTAAAATCTCGCCAAGAGGGGGGCATATCAGAGGAGAGCCAATAATTCTGTTATACACTGTCTGTGATTGTTTAAAAACTATTATGTAGTTTATAAACATTTACAGAAATCAGAAAGTATAGAAAATGTCATTGAACTATAAAAAATCCAAACATTTTGACTCCATATTTGGGCAACTAAACTATACATTTTGGCAATACTGTTTTAAGGATACATTTTATTTTGGCTTAAAGGAATTTTTTCTTTAATAAGTAACTTTACTTCATATAATAAAAAAAAAATCATTTTTCCACTTCTCATTTACCTATATTGGTATTTCTCTCGGGCATTTAATAAATAAGAGAAAAACATAGCTTTTTCAAAAATCAGTGAACAAATTTAATTATTCAACACTTGGTACACAAACACATATATTTTTATACTTTGAAGGAAAGTTTTAGTATAGTATCTAAATACAACTAATATTATCACATTCAAAGTAATTTTGATGCAAGAGGTGCACTTGGATGTTAAATTTAAATTGTGTTGCTTTTCAATTTGTGCTAAATCTTATTCACATTATACATTAGTTTTACAATTACTTACTCATTTAAATATGAAACAGAAACCAGAAACAAAAGTTTTAACATTATATGCTCATAAAATATTATTTCGTAAAATTTAAGTGTTCATGTCACCTCATTTGGAATATGCAGTTCAGTTTTGGTCTTCTTATCTCAAGAAAGATATTAATGTATTGGAAAGGGTTCAAAGGCGGGCTACAAGGCTAATAAATGGACTTTCTCATTTAGACTATGATTCCAGGCTTAGAAGGCTAAAAGGGTACAGTCTTGAGCAAAGAAGAGACCGAGAGGACATGATTCAGTTGTTTAAATTTATTAAAATGAAAGATGTTACGAGGCTAAAGTTTAGCACTGAAAACAGGACAAGGTTGTTTTAAGTTATTTAAATCTCAGGCTAACATTGATATTAGGAAAAATTATTATTTTAGCAGGGTAGTGGAACCTTGGAACAGCTTACCTGAATAGGTGGTAATGAGCAAGGGAGTAGATAGTTTTAAGAGGGCCATTGATCTTCACTGGGGATTGTAAATTGACTATGACCAGTCTAGCTGGGCCCAGAGCCTGTTGCTGGTTGTCACTTTTGTATTTGTATCTGATTTGAAGAAACTAGCAGTGCATATTTTAACAAAACTACCTACAACCGCGTTTTTAAAGCTTCAATTTCAAAAAATTTTGGAGGGATGGCCCCCACATCTTTCTTGCCTAAAAATCACCATAGATCATCTTAAACTATTTTTCAAATTACAATTTTCATATTTTCCCCCCTGCTCCCCCCCCCTCCATTACTTGTTACAATCAGAAATAATTCACAATTGCATGCTTGAAGTTTAATTTTAAAAAAATATCGAGGAATGACCCCCAAGTCTCTTCCTTCCTTAAAATCACCATAGATCGTCTAAAACTGGGTTTTTTAAATAACAATCTTGTAAAATTCCGGACCCCCCCTCCCCAGACTCTTCTGAACATAATCAATTATAGTGTACAATTCTGTTTTGGAAACATAAATTTAGAAAAATTATCGGGAGAGGCTTTCCTGGACCCCCCTCTCCCCTTCCTCCCCAACTTAAAATATAGTCTAAAACTGCGTTTTTATATCTTCAATTTAGAAAAATTTCCAGAAGGTAGCCCTTCGACACCCCTATTTCTGATTGAATATTATCCTTTAATATGACTATACCCTGCTAAACCAGAAGCTGAATAATCTCTCTCTGCATATTGGAACATGCATTTGAAACAATTAAATGGACGCCAAATGGGTACAACCCCTACTCCCAGATTTTTGACCTGGCTCCAGGCTACACATATGAAGCCTATTAACTCTGTTATCATAGTCTAAATTTGAAAGTCCTCTTACTAGTCTAGTAACCCTTCTTTAAACCCTTTCCAATACATAAATATCTTTCCTAAGATAAGGAGACCAAAACTGAACAGCATACTCCAAATGGGATGCTACTAAACTCCTATATAACAGCAGAAGAACTTTCTTAGATTTGTTTGAAATAGATCTATTGATAAACCCAAGCATTCTGTTGGCTTTGTTACTTGCAATGCTGCACTGTTGGCTAAACTTGAAATGCTGATTTATTAAGATAGCCAGATCAATATCGTTTTCTGCTTGACGATTGACCGAACCCTGTAAATAATAACTTGTACGCTTATTTCCATGACCTAAGTGTAGCACTTAACATTTTCCTACATTAACTGCCATACCCCACTTATCCGCCCACTTAGTAATATGATCTAAATCCTCTTGAAGCTGTTTTACTTGTTCCTCATTCCCAACAACCCTTTAATCCCAATAACTTTTACATCATCAGCAAAACAATTTATGTTTCCAAAAATATTTTCATCAATGTCATTCATAAAAATAATAAACAGAAGAGGCCCTAAAACTGATCCCTGAGGAACCTCGCTTAAAACATCACTCCATTTAGAATGATTTCCTCTCAGAACTACTCTTTGTTTCCTTCCAGTCAGCCAATTCCGAACCCAAAGTAAGGTTTTTCCTCCTATTCCTATATTAGCTAGTTTGCTGAGAAGAGCAACATGCAGTATTTTCTCAAAAACTGATAAAAGTGTACAATAAATTTTGATGATACAAACAGCATAATATTGAAGCCCAACAATGTATGTTACCACTATTAATGTTAAAATAGATAGATGGAACCTTACCGGAAAAGTAGTAAGGCGTCAAACACATTTCTTAAGAAATGTTTTCTAAGAATTGTTAGAAGTCTAGAGATTTTCATTGAGAGTAAAATGATAATGGTTGAAAAAAAACGACTATCAAAACAATATTATTATGTCAAGAAAGCATAATTAACTAATGAAACAATGATATTGTAGAGCATTAATGTTTTAAGCAGTAAGTTACCGCCCTTAAACTATGGATCAGGCACAAATACAAGAAATTACTGGTAACTCTGCTATGACATCCAGAGACTGCCGTTTTGTTCTTGTTTTTTGATTCATTAGTCTGGAATAAGCTCAGCGACAATTGAGAAGACATCTGCCTACAGCTCAGTTTTCTGACCATTCTAGACTGATGAGCTAATAACAAGGACAAGACTGGATGTCATAACCGAGCTGTCTGTATATTGCATCATTAGTGGTTGTGTTAACCTTATTTTTCAATGCTAAAGGCAATACAATAATCACACTTCCCACTTGTCTAACAGCTGCATAGTAGTAGCTGCAAAAGCAAAGAAACATCTCAAAACAAAAGGGGAAAATCTAGCATTGTCAATTGAGAATGCCTATTTTATTAGGCATTTTAAGGGCCAATCATACAGCAGCGAAAACTATAATGTGCTGAAAGAAGCAGTGTTTTCCCGAATAATTAAATTTCACAGATTTGTTTAACAATATTAACATTATAAACAAAGTGTAGAGAAATTGTGAACATAAAATACATTGATCAGCTAGAATTAACTTTCAAAAAAAAAAAATTGTATCGCCGTTTATTCATTTTAAGAACTTTCAGCCAAAAATATTTTATAAAACGAATTTGGATGATTTTTTGTCTCTTTTGTGGCAAACTTGCAAATTTGATTTTAATAAATTACAAACTGTTTCTGAAATGACAACTTCAAATTCTACGGAATAAACACCTAAAATAGAATTACTTCGTGGCGAGAAAAAATACATAAACGAAAACCTTCATACATATTGGAAAGAAGGCGGTCACATCATGAAACCAAAACTCTTAACACCAAAGCGAAGTGACTCGCTTTGAAAGTGAATAAAGACATGCGAATTTAATTATATTGAATGAATACAAGCAGTACAAAGCCTAAAGTTCTCTATGCTGCTAAGCTGAATTTCTGAAATAATAAAATGCAGCTCTTGATTCTGATTAAGCAATGAACTTTTTGTGATTTTGAGACATTAAATCAAGCGAGAAAACTAAACTAACTGAGGGAGTGATAAACTTTTTAAGTGTAACGTGAATTTTTGGCATGTATTTCCCATATAATTTTTAATTTCAAAAGTTTATATAGTTGCATAAACACCTCATCGAGTTCTGACAGGAGCTGAGAAAGATCAACCTCTTCTTTTCTTCTGTTACCCCATCGTGATCCAGAACTCATTTTAATCGATAATATAATGCATTACCGCAGACTAGATAGTCTTCAATTCAATGTTTATTATTTCAAAAAATAAAAACACCCACTGTGACTCAGAAAATTAAATACCATTCATTGGGTGTTGCCATATTTTAAAAATTTATGTTCACATTTCGACTTTTTACACTGTGGCTTTGCCGCCGTCGCTGTGGGAAAAGGGGCGGAGCTTTCTATCTCTCCACATTATAGGGACTCTATACACTCCCAGTTAGTTCGTAGAACTGTAGCCTACGAGGATACAACGCTTCTCTGTTTGAGGAGCCTGTCATTTTCGACCGATTTCCGAAGCTGAAAGGGGTCCAGAAATATAGTTCAGTTTGAGCCGATAGATGGAGCTTTTAGCGTTGCCAACAAACCGCACGATTGCATATGTTTGCGTGCTAAAAAGCGGTTTTGCTTTCGCTTTGAATAGCAAATAATTGATAAAATTGAAGATGAAAGGAAATATTGGTGGATACTTTAAAGTTCAGCTTCTAAGGTACCTCAATGAAAGAATGTCCCTCCAAATAATGTTCATAATAAGTTTTAAATAGTGCTTTTAAGGAAATGTTTTATCGGACCCAACCCTGTTACACATTTTTTAATTACGTAAAATAAAAAACATATTTTAAATCGAATTGCAGTATTACTATGGACGTATCTAGAAGGCGGCAAAGGAGGGCAGCCGCCCCTTTTAATTGGGAAAACATATTTTAAAATAAAGCATGAAATTTCAAAAAATTGATAATTGACATTTGTTTTAATTTCTCAATTTATTGATAATTTGGCTCTAGTGACCTGACTTTTAAAGTATAAATTTTTTCTTTGGGAGCTAATCCGAATATAGATCATTTCAACTGCGTATTTTAGTCATATAAATTGTAATTGGCATTCGGGGTGGGGGGGGGGATTTTTTAATTATTTTTTATTTATTTATTACTCTATTTTATTTTTTAAATTTATTTTATTTTATTGTTTACATTTTATTTCATTTAACTTTTTAGTTTGCGTGTGTGTGCGGGTTTATGGGGTATGTCATTGGCACTTTTCGAATAAAAAGTAATAATTATAATAATAATTAAAAATAAATAAGTAAGTAAATAAAAATATTCAAATAAATAAATCTTTACTAATAATAAAGCTGAAAGTCTCTGTCCGGAGGATGTCAGGATATCTGTAGGATGTCTGGATCTCTGTGACGCGCATAGCGCCTAGACCGTTCGGCCGATTTTCATAAAATTTGGCACCAAGTTAGTTTGTAGCATGGGGGTGTGCACCTCGAACCGATTTTTTGAAAATTCGTTTTTGTTCTTTTTCTGATCGAATTTCAAGAACAAAAATATCATAAGATGGGCGAGTAAATTACGAAATTATCATAACGTGGAACCGTAACATGGGCACAAGCCAATTAGTGAGATGCGAAATTATCATAACGTGGAACCGTAACATGGGTACAAGCCAATTGGCGAGAAAATTCACCATACATTATTTGTAAATACATAGGCGAACCAAAAGACCTTTTAATTTTTCTATTACGGGCAAAGCCGTGCGGGTACCACTAGTAAATAAATAAACAGAAAAAAACATGAGCTACAAAAAAAGGACAGAGAGTCGAGATTTTTTTTTAGTAGTGGGGGGGGGGGGCACCCCTGATTGGCTTGGATTCTCACTAAAAAATGAAAATTTTTTGATTGTCTAGATAGGTCCGCTGTTTCAGAGGGTAGGAGAAACTGAAAAGCAACTATAAAATTTCTCTACTAAATTAGCTGGATTATCGGGGGGCACACGGGGTACAAGTGCAGTCTTTTCCCCTGAAATTGACAGGGGGTAATTTGGGTAGTCTTGTCATTGGGGGCCGCTATATAGCATTCAAATGGGCGATTCAATACATAGCGCATGATCTCAGTGGCGGATCCAGACGATCCTGTTGGGAGGGGCGAATGAGTCATGCATTATAGAGGGGGGAATCGACTTACGAAAATAAAAATTTCCCAAACTTTATTAACTGAAGCATGACGTGTTTTTTCTTTTTTTTTTTTCTTTCAAAATATGTAATGATTCAAAGGGTTTGAAGAAAGTTGTAAGTGTTTCAAGCACGAAGAATAAAAAATTGAAAGAAAAAAAAAGGAAGATTTCTCCTACTAATATTCTAGATCCTGGTCTGGATCAGGATCCATTATCCAAATTAAACCTTTTAACTCTTAATTTGTTTGAGGACTCGTGAAGTATTTTCAGTAGCCATTTAGGTCCTCAATTGTACTTTTTTCCTTATGAACGAAAGGTTGCAGTGTCAAGATGACTACTTTTTTACCAGTCTTCGTACC
This sequence comes from Uloborus diversus, assembly GCF_026930045.1. Lineage (NCBI taxonomy): Eukaryota > Metazoa > Arthropoda > Arachnida > Araneae > Uloboridae > Uloborus > Uloborus diversus. The sequence continues at coordinate 41,856,311 of NC_072734.1, forward strand.
GAACACAATGAAATACAAATATTGCATTCGTAAATGAAATTTGAAGATAGTATTAGATTTTTTTGTTTGAGTAGGAGAGTAATAGGAGAGTTGTCGCTTGTCGGGCATTCCCTGAAATATTTTGTTAGGAACGCATTTTTAGACTATTTGTTGGTTAATAGGAAGATTATTTCAGTATAAATGTGAATATGTGTTTGACATCTCATTACGTCAGAATATATGTTGTTTTACTTTTCCTTCAGAAAATTTAACAATTTTCAAGCTTTTTTTTTTTTTTTTTTTTGCTCATGCCCCCTTTTGGAATTATCATGTTCCCGGAAGGAAGGACGCACCCCATATCTTATTGACTTTTTTTGCTCAAACGTTATTTACAGGCGTTTTGTTGAAGTTTACAAATCGAAAAAGGGGCTATTTTATAGTCCTCATTAATCACTGTTCTTATGGTTTTACTTTTACAATGTTTCGATTCATTAGAGTTCTTTGTGAAACATTTAGCATAAACAAAAAATCTGAAAAGAAAACCTGAAATTTATTCAAAACTATTATACTTTTAAAAACATAGATAAATCCGCTGTACTACGAATAAATTAAAAAAAAAAAATTGCAAAATTTTTGTTTGAAACAAATTAAATTTTTGTTTTCGAATGCTTTGCTAATTCTAAAATTTATTCTGAATATTTATTTTTATTCTTCAATGAATTATGAAATCAGCATGATTTAAGTCCGAATAATACGTTTCCTGATAATTTCATTGCCGTATCGATAAGGGGGGGGGGGGAGAGGGAGAGTGATCTGTAATTTAGTTTATCAACCCTGTGTCTGCTTTTGATTTTCAGAATGATAATGTTAATGTTGCATTTTGCGCGAAAACAAAATGTTTATGAACTTACTGCATATCCTTCTTGCATAAAAGTAGACTGTGAGAGCATTTTAATAAATCAAATTTAGAAAACAAACAACGAACATAATGATTAACAAAATTTCGAGTTGCAGTACATAAAGAAAGTTATGCTGCCCACTGCCAATAAATTTTGAGCATAGACAGTTGTTTAGAGGGGGAAGAATTTCCCCAAAACCTGTCAGAGAGGGTAGAAAAACACTGCAGCTCTCTCTCTCTCTCTTCCCGAAAGCTAGAAAATTTCTGTCGGATGAGTCCTCTTAACAGCTCAAAAATACATTTAGCAAAAACAATGCCAATGCCATTTGGTAAATGCACCGAGAAGATAAAAGAAGTTTTAAACGAAATGTTTTACCGGATCCAACCATATGTGACATATTTTAAATTACTTAGAATAAAAAACATAATTTTAAATCGAACTGCATTTTTACCACGGGCATGCCAAGAGGGGGGAGGGAGCAAGGAAGAGCAGCTGCCCCCACCTTTAAATTGGAAAATATTAAAAAGAAAAAAAATAAGAATGAAATTTAAAGAAATTGATTAATTGACGTTTGCTTTAATTTCTCAATTTATTGATGATTTGGTAAAAGTTTAAATGTTCATGGCATAGCTTAACATATTAAATGAAAAATGGATAATCTGGTAGTGCTTTTAATGTAAACATTTGGGCCCACCCGAAGCAGAATCCTGCCTATGTCAGAGAAAGGAAATGTCGTGGGCAGCGTTATCTTCCTCACCAATTTCTTTTATTGTAACTAAAGGGGCCCATACACACAAGGGCGCAGTTAGAGGCTCCCTGCCCCCGAAATGAGGGATTCTATGAAAGACGAAATAAGCTGACAAGTAACATTGACCTAGTGTGGCATGCCGATTTGAATTAAAACTTTTCACATCGACAGAACACTTAGGAATATTAAACACGTACTTTTTTATCGTCAATAAATACTTTCAATGGGGTGAAATTAATCTCTAAATGCTGTCAGCTCCACTTAATCGGGAAACGGATAAACGAATACCCCGCTTTTCGAATAAAACCTCCCGGAATCGAATATTTCCCCATAGACGCATTGTTAAAGATCCCCGCTTAATCGAATATTTTCACCGGATTATCGAATAATATTGATCAGCTTTCGAAAATATTCTTGCTGACATTTTTTAAAAATAAATTAGAAATAAATTAAGTAAGGAAAATTATCGACTTAAAAATATGAAGCAATAGTTTTCGCCGACAAAACGGGCTAGAAAAACAACTTGCATATTACATCGAAACATGTCCACTATTCTATGAAATTTCTTTTGTCTTTGTCATTACAAAAAAAAAAAAAAAAGAAGCGCATTCGAGAATTAAAGTGAATACAAAAAAAAAAAAAAAAAAAAAACACATTTTCAACAACAATTAAGATTAATGAAAATTAAATGCAAAGCACGGTAGACGACGAGTAGGGGAAAAAAGAGTCAGAAAATGCGTTCCCAAAAAATCTTGAACAAGCTATCCACTATTATGAACTTAATTGAAAAAATAATGAAGTGAGAAAAGATGGCAAAATTTTCATAACCCAAGTTGTTAGTTACTTTTTTTTTTTCTCATACGGACTTGAGATTAATTATGAAACTATTTCGTCCTTTATTTATCTTATTTCAAAAACGTTTTACCAAAAACATTAATTATTCCCTTTTTATAGCTATTGATTTATTATTGTTACGTTTAAGACAAATGTTATCAATTTAGAAAGGTAAAGAACATTTCCCCCCTTAATCAAATACCCCGCTTAATCGAATAAAATTTCTTAGAACCGAAGATATTCGACAGCGAGGCCGACAGTTCTGAATAATTGGGATATTAGAGAGTACAATATATTCTTTTTTTTTTTTTTTTAAATTTTAACTACGAAAATTCAAATCATGATTGAAAATTGGTTGGAAGACACATATAGAAATATAAAAATTATTAAAGTTCAAAAAAGAAGGGAGGGGCAAGCTTAGGTTCAAACAAAAAAAGTGGGTAACGCTGTTCATCCTCGACTACACTAACTGTCTAATTTTAATTTAAAGCAAATTTGTGGACTGTACTGGATAAAAATTAGCAGCGATTGCTAATAATTCCTTCAATTCTATATTATTAGTTTTAGAAAACGACGGTCACGGAGGGGGCGGTCGCCCCCACCGCCCCCCTTGTAAATCCGCCTCTAGTCAAGAAGGCGATTTTTCTGACATGGAATTGTTGAATTGTTCATAGGCAACAAGAAAAATCCAAAAACACGTCAATTTTAGTTTGTTTAGTTTTTTTCAAACTGCCAATCATTATTTGAATTTTAGTATTCAAAATTACAAGTGAAAGAATACATTGTACCCTCTATTATCCCAATTATCCAATATTTAGGGGTAAATTTCATCCCGTTAAAGCTGTTTGTTGCCGATAAAAAAAACACGTGTTCAATATATTTAAATGTTGTACCGAAGGATATGCAAAGTTTTATTCCAGTCGGTAATTCACACTTTTGAAGGATTACTTGTGAATATGAAGTAACGTAATTTTTAATCGATATTTTAAAATTGTGTACTGATTAAATAAAACTAACCAAACATATCGAAAAACATTCGAACTCTCATGAGCTGCAATCTTCAAAGACATTTCAGTTGTTAAAAGACAACACATGTTTCTCCAACTGCAAACCACTTTGTTTTCCCTTTCTCCTTTCTAAAGGTTATAGCAGAGACACGCCGGAGGATAGGAACGCCTAGTAGAGTACAAAGCGATTGCCAGTGGGGTTTTCGGGGAAATTCTTTCAATGACACACCACCCAATAAACGACAAGAAGGTTGGGGGAAGACACTTGTTATCAACTTTTCTTTTATCCGAATACTCGATTGCCCAATTTGGAAGGGATACAAGAAAGCAGTTTGTATTTCCTTATCCTCCATTCAGGTCAGAAATCTAATAAAATTTAAAAAAAAAAAAAACATCCGATTTTATTAAATTTGGCTTTCGACAGTCATTCATCGCTTTCTATGGTCGAAGATTACGAGGACATACAAAACAGTTTAATACACTATAATTCATAATTTAAGTAGCATTTTTGAGTTTCAGATATTTTTAACCATATTCTATACCAACTAGAGCGTGACTACCGAGGGGGCATGCGGGCACAGGCCCCTCCTCTTAGATTTCAGGGGGCCTAAAATTAACTTAATTTATCATGCTAAATAAAAATAAATAATGATTTCTCTCAGAATCTATAGAGTATAATAATATCATTGATATTTTTGCAAATGCCAAGACAAAAAAAAAAAAAAAAAAAAAAAAAATATCTTATAAAAATTCCTCTTAAAAATTTGATCTCTTTGCAAATCCCAAAACCATTCCCAGCTTGATCTGTATTTGCTATTAAAAGTTATATCGTAGATAACTTTGATATTTACGGTAAACTGTAACAGGCAAAGTTTAACACATCTTGTCGAATTATCGTATTGTAACGGATTCGGTGCGACTTCCACTTTCTTGAAAGGATGACACAGTTCTTGATAAAAACACAGGAAATTTATTTACACTATGTACAGGAAATATCGTCAACAACTGCTAAATTATTCATCAGCAATTAAGCAATTATCACACAACACCGTAAACTCAACGTTTACACACGTATTTACTTCCAAATACGAAAACAACACAGCGAAATGCCTCGCAATAAACAGAGCAAAAATGCTCTCAGTTCGAAATATCAATCGAAACTCCTTTGTTTATCCATCGCTAACGGCTTATATAGACACCGAAAAGAAATTTCTCAAATATTCCACACGCTTCTGTAAAGTAGTAGACCGTTATCAAATTTTATCAATGAACAAAAAGGAAATAGGGGTCGTATACTTTAGCCATATGAAAAGGGGTTGTATATTCATTACGGGAAACTATTTACAGGTTACGTTCCTACAATAATTACTATTTACAGGATTTGTAACATTGCTCCCTTCCCAAGAACTGCACGTCCCCGGCAGTACAATCCCCAGAAGGGTGCCAAACTTCTATCACAAATTTACAAATATACACATTAATTAATAACTAACAGATACAGAAAACACAATAATAACAAGAAATATTACTAAACATTAAAAGCAAAAATTATCTACAACTTTTATGTTATCAACCATGGTTGTTTACGTAATACTCATGAACTATGGCCATAGTATGGGGCTAATGTACAACCCTAATAGGTTTTGCATTAGGTGATTTTTGGATCCTCACTACGACGTCATTCAGTCGGCTAAGGACTTTGAAGGGTCCATCTCAATGCGACTGCAATTTGGGTGAAAGACCTTTCCGTCGGATGGGATTCCATAACCAAACCTTGTCGCCTTCGTTGAACTCATGTCCAGTAGACCTTGTGTCGTATCGGGTCTTCATCTTCTCCGCCGCGATGTTGATTCGCTCTCGTGCGAAGTTATGAACGTCTTCCAACCGGGCCTGGAGATCCTTGATGTACTCCTCAGGCGATGCAGGCGCATCCGGAGGACGACCGAAGACGAGATCACAAGGTAGCCGAAGCTCTCGTCCGAAGAGCATCTGAGATGGGGCAAATCCGGTAGTCTCGTGGACAGCACTGCGGTAGGCCAGCAGGAACAAAGGTAGCTTCTTGTCAAAATCCTGTTGATTTCTGGATACCATAAGCGAGAGATTGTTCAGGATTGTGCGGTTAAATCTCTCCACCATGCCGTCCGATTGTGGGTGTAGTGGTGTTGTCCTAGTTTTCTCAATTCCGAAAATTTGACATAGGCCCTTAAACACAGCAGAGATGAAATTCCTCCCTTGATCGGAATGAATCTGCAAAGGTGTTCCATATCTCGAGATCCAATGTTGAACTAGAGTCTCTGCTACGGTGGTAGCTTCTTGATCTGGAATGGGATACGCTTCGGGCCATTTGGTGAAATAGTCGATGGAAACAAGAATGTATTTGTTCCCATCAGCAGTTCTTGGTAGAGGACCCAGGATGTCGATCCCAATTCGTTCGAAAGGAGCTCCAACGTTGTACAGATGTAGCTTCCCTCTGCTTCTCTTCTTCGGTCCTTTACGAGCAGCACAGGCGTCACAAGAATGGCACCACTTCTCCACGTCATCCTTCGCCTTGCTCCAGAAGAAGCGCTCCCGAACTTTATTGAGGGTTTTCAAGACACCAAAATGTCCTCCAGTCGCACTACTATGTATTTCTTTCAGAACATCTGAAATCCTTGATCGGGGAAGTAGTAACTGCCACCTAGATGTTTTGCCGTCGTCAGATTCCCATTTCCGGTGTAGCACGACGTTCCGTAAATGGAGTGAGTTCCATAAAGCCCAGTATCTTTTTGTTGCAGGACTGAAGATGGAAACGTCCTGCCAGCTTGGGCGTCGACTGTCACTTTCCATGAACTCTAAAATTGGTTTTATGTCGGGGTCTTCAAGTTGATCTTTTCGAACTTGGTCATCACTCCATGGATCAGGTTCTGATGATGTTGGAGTCACTGTCACCTGATAGGCGGTAGGGCTAGTCGTTCCATACTGTTTCTCGATTCGGGAACAATAGTGGCAGTTCTCAGGACAGGGTCTCCTTGATAAAGCGTCAGCATTACCGTGAGACATCCCTTTTCGGTGCTTGATCTCCATGTCATATTCCTGGAGCCGCTGTATCCACCTGACTATCTGGCCTTCCGGATTTTTGTTCAAAAGCCAAGTTAATGAGGCATGATCTGTCCGAAGCAGAAATTTTCGGCCGTAGAGGTAATGATGGAAGTGTTCTACAGCTTTCACTATGGTCAGTAACTTCTTTCTGGTGACGCTGTAATTTCGCTCCGACTTTGATAAGCATTTGCTCCAGTAAGCGATGACATGTTCATTTCCGTCAGTTTCTTGGGATAAAACAGCTCCGATGCCCTCGTTGCTCGCATCAGTGTCCAGGATGAAGGATTTTTCAGGCTGAGGATAGGCGAGGATAGGCGTTGATGTTAAAGCCTCCTTCAGTCGTAGAAATGCATCTTCGCATTCTTTGGACCATTCGAACTTTTGCTTGCTCTCCGTCAGCTTATGCAAAGGTCGTGCAATGTTGGAAAAACCCTTTACAAACTTCCTGTAGTACGTGCAGAGCCCCAGGAAACTTCGCAGCTGATGGATGTTTTCGGGACGACTCCAACTCTTGACCGCAGATACCTTTTCTGGATCGGTTTGTACACCTTCAGAACAGATGATGTGACCAAGGTAGTTCACTTCCCGGCGGAACAAATTACATTTGGACGGGCTTAACTTCAGATTGGCTTCCTTAAGCTTCTGCACCACCTTCCTAAGATTTGCCAGATGTTCTTCGAAACTGCGTCCCACGATGATGATATCGTCTAAGTAGACTAGACAGGATTCGTAGGAAAGTCCTCTTAACACTGTCTCCATAAGACGCTCGAACGTAGCTGGTGCATTGCAGAGGGCGAAGGGCATCACTTTGAACTGCCATAAGCCTTGTCCAGTTGTAAACGCTGTCTTCTCCTACCATATGAAAAGGGGTTGTATATTCATTACGGGAAACTATTTACAGGTTACGTTCCTACAATAATTACTATTTACAGGATTTGTAACAGTATACTATATCTCAAATGTTGTAATATGAGGTACCACCAAATTTAGAATGGTTGTGTTAATACGAAAGTATCGAAATATTTAGTAGCTTCAGAATCAGCGGAAATAGGGGGAGGGGGCACGAAATGACTTTCATGCCCAGTGTCTTCAAAAATCTTAGTCGGGCTCTAGGGGGCCCTGAAATAGAAATGTGCCCTATGTCCAATATCAGAATGATCGGGCTCTGATACCAGCGGTCCCCAACCTTTTTATACCAAAGGGCACATGCTAACATGCCGGTCGCACGCAGAGCCTGATTACTGAATAGACTGACTAACTATAGAGCCCCCACTTTTTAGGGGCCTCCAAATGACTTAAACTGTTTCAGCCAACGACAAAAATTGTGAGGTTTAGACTTACATACAAAAGGGCCTCGAAAGAGCGTTTGACCTAGGTTCCAGATAACTTAATTGGGCACTGTGCACCCAGGGCTGCTCACCCCCTCTAAGAGTAAGGGCACCCCCCCCCTAAATATCACAAAGACCCTCCCCCCCCCAAAAAAAAGCAAGAGCCCCTTCCCAAATGAGAAAAATATCCATCAGAGCACCCCCCGTAAAAATGTTAATGGTGCAGTCTGCGCCTTGACCCCCCTTTTCTAAGTGGGCACCCCTGGGGGTAAATTTTCTCAAATGCCTTTCGAAAAAATTCTTACATGTAAAATAAGTTTATACTAAATAATGAAAGCAAACTATACGAAGTCTTAGCAGGAAAATTAATTGCAGTTCAACGTCAATATAAGTTTCGGAACTTCATTTTATTGGTCATCATGGGCGCAGCTAGAAGGGGTAAGGGCAAGGGAAGGGAGGGCAGCTGTCCCCTCCCATCCAAAATAAAAATTGTTTAAGGCTACAATAGAGTTTTAAAATGAGAAAAATCGACCAAAATTTGGATTTTTCATTTTTTCCCTTACATTAATCTTTGAACTGTGGCACTAGCGCAGCCAGAAATACCTTCTGGAGTTTTTTTTTTGATTAAAATACTTTCTGTGTTTTTTTTTTTTTTTTTTTTTTTTTTTTTTTTTTTTTTTTTTTAATGACTATCTGAAAAGGCATAAGCAAGTGCTTGTATTTTATGGCTCTGATAAAAAGACGCATGACCTTGAGAGAGTTCATTTCTGTGTGAAAAGAAAATATTAGTCGTGGAGAATGAGGACTCCTGGCAGAGACTGCGCCATTGGTATAAAAAGGGGGAGAGGATTTTAGGAGATTTTAAATCTTATTTGGGGGGGGGGGAGTCTCGTTAACGGGGCGTGCTTTTTGCATTTGAAGGTGTGTGCCTTCCTCCTAAGGGGGGGGGGGATATTTCTCGTTTGGGTGCAAACGGGGGTAAAAGGGTAGTCTTTTTTACTTAAATTAATAGGGGGTAATTTTAGAGTTTTTTTAAATTTCATTTTGAGGAGTCTTGTCATTGGAGGGCGCTCTTTAGCTTTCGAAGGAGCGATACGTTGCCCATCTACCCAAGAACGATGGCACACCCTTTCCATTGCACGGAGCTCCCCCCCCCCCCCCAAAGGGAGCTGCATGAAACAAGATCGAAAACCTTCTTCATTTACTCCCCCCTGAAAATTTCAATGTTCTAGGTGCTACACCAACCCCCTCTCCTCACTAGGCACCCAGACATAACTATCTGAAAAATCATAAGAAAAAGCTTGTATTTTATGGCTCTGATAAAAAGATGCATGACCTTGAGAGAATTTATTTCAGTGCGAAACAAAGCAGACAGCGAAACTCAAAGCGGGGCGGGGTGAATCCGGGTTAAGACAGTTAATCATTAAATCATGTCCCATGAGGTCAAATAAAATTCTTAAACTACCTCCTAAAAATTTCAGCACTGTCTGCACCAGGAGCCCCCCCCCCCCCCCCACCCGCCTGTTTCCTTTCACATTGAAATCAATTCTCTAAAAGGTCATACATATTTTTTATCAGTCTTACAATTATGCTTCTTCGGATTGCTATATACGTCAGGAGTGATCACGGGGGGGGGGGGGGGGGGGGGCATAACGTAGCCTGTACCATCAACAATTTCTGGGGGGGGAGGGGAAAAAAGGTTTTTGATCTCATTTTGTTGAATCTCACAATTGTAAGAAAATGCCATCTAAATGGGGCCGGCGGGAATCAAAAGTTTTAAAAGTTTTTTTGTTTTAATTTATTTATTTTTGATTAAATTTTTTTTTTGGAAAACTGTTTATACTTTTTTTATTTAGTTAGTTTGTGTGTCTGTGTATGTCATTTGCGTAGCACAGAACTTTTCTAATAAAATAATAATAATAATTAAAAATAAAGAATCATAAAATATTTTTTTAAAACAAATTTATTAAAAAAAAATAGCAAAAATACGAAAGGAAAAAGGGTCGAGAAAATTTTTTTAGGGGAGGGGGTGATTTTTGTTAGTAAGCTTGGGGGGGGGGACACCCCTGGATTTTATATGTTTAAAGAAAACTGCTTTCAGAAAGTTAGGTTTTAGCATCTAATGAAACAAAAAAAAAAAAAAAAAACGTATTAAAAGTAAAAAAAATACATTTGGCAAAAACAAAATGTTATCTGTTAAATGCACCGAGAAGAGTAAAAGAAGTTTTTAACGAAAATTTACGAAAAACAAGGACATTCTTTGTGTTTGAAATTATTACTTTAATTCTCTGACCGGAATTTATCTCATTTTCGATGCTTGTTTTCCTCGCGCTATTGTGACTCAAAGGATAATATTTTTCATTTCCAGGTGTTAAGGGAGAGTATCCTGGGTTGCCTTAGATGCTTGAAAGTTGAAAATTTGAATAAGTATGCATATTATAGCAAGATATCTAATGAGTTTGACAGTCCAAAACACATTGTGTTTGCCTGTCAGAGAGCTTTGTTGGCCTCGCTATAGGCGCCATCTAGGGGCGAAATTCCCTCCCCTTGTCCCTCGCTTAGGGAAAATAACAGGCTCTTCAAGCAACAGCAGATTCTCGTAGGCTACGGTAGAACTCGAGGGGATTTCAGGATCTTTAATGAATGGTGTTAGCAAGCCGGAGGGGAGGGCAAGCCCTGAACTATAAATTTTGGGCCCTCCTGCAATAAAATCTGTTGAACCCTTTCCCAGAGACCATGTATAATTGCAACGTTAATAAGCCTTATTAGTGCTAGTTTTTTTTTTTTTTTTTTGAGCAATCACGATTGCTTAATTGCTTTCATTTGACTGTTTTTGGTGTTCCTATGATTTTATTTTCCCGCCAGCACTCTCTGCAGCATCACCGTCAACCGGCTCCTCACGATGCTGCTCCTCTAGCGAAAGCCGTTTCGAGGCTGCGTCCATATCCTACACACAGGTAGCCAAACGTGTCATTTCATTTTTTTCTAGGAAATGGGGGGAGGGGAGGAATGTGCAAAGGCTGATACTGGTCGCTCAAATTCTTACGAGCCCCACAGAGCATATATAGGAGCAGTGACTCAACATCTTCCCACCCATCCTTCCCCCCCCCCCTTTTTTTTTTTTTTTTTTTTATAAAACTAAAAATATGAAGGTGAAATTACAAATTAAATGAAAAGGATTATATTCTTTCCTGAGATAAAATGTATTTCTTAGATCATTAAATGGTTGTATTTTTTACAGATTTTCTCACGACATTTTTATTGTTAAAAAACTTTATGAACTAACCAAAATCTTCAACATATTATTCAGAGAAAACCAATAAATTAAAACATCAACAACATAAGAGAAGCACACTCAGATCGTATTTCAGTTACTATTCTCAAGAATATTAAAAAAAATCAACAGTCAAAGAAACTTATTTTGAAACAGCATGTATTATCTACCATGTTAAAATCTGTTCTGCGTCTCTTTCAATGTGAGTTTATTGCGAATGTTTACAGCAAGCAGAATTTTCCAAACATAACAACAATACAGACATAAATTAAGATGCAGAAGAAACCCTACGAAAACGGAAATATTTCACAACACAAAAAACAGTAAATCGTGGAAATGGGGCCCATTCTTCCTAGATCGCGTCTGTGGCCGCAGTGGAAAAAAAAAAAAAATCCATCTTAGATTTGAATGAGGCAAATAAGTAGAGTACATTTATTAAAATTTCTTTGATATGCGATTCTTCTGCATGATAATGATTTTGTTTGTTGAAAAAAAATTCTTCCTTTAACCGATGTTCAGCGAAAGCTTGAAAATGTATACAAGGGACAATTATGTGGATCAATGAAACTATTATACACAATCAGCCAGCTACCCTCACAGCGTGAGGTAGATGGTCCATAAAGACAATACAAATGTGTTAATGTTGGAAGGGAGCAGTATCTGCAGGAAGGATTTTTTGAGATATGTTAGAAATGCCAAATAAACCATATATAAGCAAGCTTCAGTAGGGCCTTCAGTATGTCAGTCATTCTTTTGAATAATCTCAAGAGCCAAATTGATGTCCTATTTAAAAAATTTCCAATTTTAGGAAAAAAAGTCTTGAGGATCCGAATCAGGTGTATACAGTGGTTGGAAAAACTACATTTTATTTGTAGCGAACTACAACTACAACTACTTTAGCACAAATGTAGTTAACTACAACTACAACTACTTTTTTCTAAATGTAGCAACTACAAACTACTTTTGAAATGTAGTCGCTACTTCGCTACTTTTTAAAAATTAAATAAATAAATAACATACACATACACACCGTTTGAGATTGAATGAAAAAATTAACAAAATTTTCAGATTGATATATTGGCTCATTTGAACATCGAATATTGCTATAAATTATTTATTCTTTCGTCCTTTACTGAAACGATTCGTCAATCCAAATTTTTTTTTATTAATTGTACGAATATTCCCTGCAAGAAAGGATTTAAAAGTGGAAGGAGTTCAACCTTCAAATTTCTAATCCTTTCCTGACAGTAAATAGTATTTCATTCAAGAAGAGCAACTCGGCTACTTGAAATTGAGATAAATCCAATCGTAATTTAATTTAAATTTTACATAGACTAGACATACATATATATTGTTACAAATCCTGTAAATAGTAATTATTGTAGTAACGTAACCTGTAAATAGTTTCCCGTAATGAATATACAACCCCTTTTTCATATGGCTAAAATATACGACCCCTATTCCCTTTTTGTTCATTGATAAAATTTGATAACGGTCAACGCATTTCGAGAAGCGTGTGGAATATTTGAGAATATTCTTTTCGGTGTATTTAAGCCGTTAGCGATGGATAAACAGAGAGTTTCGATTCAGATTTCGAACTGAGTGTGTGTATTCAGTAAATTACCGCCCATTAGCCCGGGCTAAAGCAGAAAAACGTGAAATACACCGCCAGCTCAGTCATTTCCAGCCGAGGACTGCAGTTTCGTGCTTATTAGCACTCATCAGCCCGGCATAGGAAAGTGACTGAGCTGGAGATGGAAAACCTCTTAAGGAAGCCAAGAGTGCAAAACAAACTGGTAGCTAATATAGAATTAGCAGACCAGACGAGTGACCGAAGCAACGGTTCGGTTCAACTCGAAGATTGAACGCGAGGCAAGGTGTATTTCACGTTTTTCTGCTTTAGCCCTGGCTAATGGGCGGTAATTTACTGAATATACCTTGCCTCGCGTTCAATCTTCGAGTTGAACTGAACCATTGCTTCGGTCACTCGTCTGGTCTGCTAATTCTATATTAGCTACCAGTTTGTTTTGCACTCTTGGCTTCCTTAAGAGGTTTTCCATCTCCAGCTCAGTCACTTTCCTATGCCGGGCTGATGAGTGCTAATAAGCACGAAACTGCAGTCCTCGGCTGGAAATGACTGAGCTGGCGGTGTATTTCACGTTTTTCTGAGTGTGTGTATTAGCTCTGTTTAT